>NC_081218.1:12740853-13049380 GCF_902713425.1 Acipenser ruthenus
GCTCTTTCAGAATACTGGTGTCAATTTTTCAGTGGTTTCAAGTACAGAATACACCTCTAATTAGTACGAAGATGAAGATTCTGCTCAATTTCCGTTTTTGATTTTTAAACATATTTTAATCAGTTATCTTGTTTTACCTTGACATTATCAAGTGCGTCACAGGATAGCACAAATATAGATGTACTAATGCACTAAAGCATTTTTCTATACTCTGCCTTGCCAACGTTAGCAGTAGCATTCTAAACTGGGTGTCCTTATTGACAGGCAGGAGGAGACATTTATTCCCTGTCGCAAACACAATGATGGGGTCTCTCTAGGTTTTGGTCTGAGTCTTCACTGCTGGGGAGCTGGCAAGGCAACACCAGTTGAAGGCAAGACAATATTTATCAATGACAAATTATAAAAACAGCTGCACTTACAATTCTCTGCAGAAGGCAGATATTAATCGGGGTGGCCGTAGGCTCATGTCACCAAAATCACTGATTTCAAGTTCACCCTTGCAGAAAAAAAATCCCATTGAGATGCCATTATAATACCAGTGCCACCCCAGAAGATACCCTGGCAGAACCATTACCAGACTACACCATTACCAGAAATTGCAATACAAATATTGCACGGTCCTCGCTGGAACTGATGCCATAGCACTATGCAGTACCACTGGTTGTGATATCACTGGTATGTCAAAGTATGAACATGATACCGCTGTGGTGTCATTCTACAAAAGACTCTACATTGTAGCTCTCCTCATCCCTTAGTACAAAACCATGACATTGTAAATGTAGGGTTGCATTGCCATTTCCGGTCTTTTGTACTGCATGTTCCCTTATAAAAGTTTCCCTTATAAATAACAAAGTGTAATAAAGCATGGTAAAGCACATGTAAAGCTCAGAGAGGTATGGTAAAGCATATTTAAAAAACATGCCATGGAAAACGATGGTGAATACGTACAAAACCATGGGAAAAGCATGAGAAACAGAACAGTGCAGTGCTGTGCAAATGTACTGTGGTGAACTTTTAAACCATTGTAAGAAATGCATAGATGTTTAATTGATGTGATGTGATTTGAGCACACAGATTGAAGTGTTGCATGGGGTGCTGTGATCCCCTGCATTCAGCTACAATTTCACACCATGTGTGAAATTGCTAGGGAATGTAAACCAACTGCAGAGACAACAAGGTCTGCTTTCTGATGCGTGCACTGGAGGGTTAAACGCTAAACGCCAAGGAATCATATTTGAGTGGAAAACGATACATGATTGTTGAACACTGCAGCTTTTAAACCGGTTTCCATGTGATAGAGGTGTGCTGCGTTTCTGAATTACTCTGTGAACCCTCTCCCTAACATGGCTACATTGACACTAACAGACTGTGTTTCTCCCTTTTGATAAGCTGCAGATCATTCTGCTATTATGGCTTTTTATGGCCCTACAGCAGCCCCCAGAGATCTAGAGGTCCTGGCAATCTGTTACTGTTCAGCTATCAATAGCCTTTACACTGGGGGTGGGGTTAATGCGGCTCTTTCAAATCTAAGGTATCCCATTTAGGAAAAACAACTGAACAGGCACAGGGAACAGCAGAGTTGTTTTCACATTTACATCTGCACCATGAACCTAGCTTGTTAAATCACGTTGCAGTATAGAACTAGGGCTACCACTGCTTTCTTCAGGGATCTACAGTCTAGTCTCCAGTATTAAACAAAGGCACCATCAATACTCACTTTTCTGTGTCATTTCTATTTACCTTCCTTTACCTACATGCTTTTCATATAAATAATTGGCAGCCTTTTGCTTAAATGTTATTTAAATTGTTCTGCAGTAATCTTAAATTATTAAAAACTAGACATTTAAATTATTCAAAAACACTCAGCAATTTGTTTAAAAATGTATTTTTACAATTATTATTAGCGCTAACATTGATACCACTACTACTACTACGACTACTACTACTACTACTACTACTACTAATAATAATAATAATAATACAAAGCAATGTTTTAAACTGCTGAATGACTAATAGTGAATTGAGCAGCAGTTTGGTTCTGATTTTGAGGAAGGTTCGTTGTAGGGTGTCATCCCTTATTTTCCTCCATCCACAATGAACGAGGGAACCCAGGTGGGCACTACCTGTATCTGAAAATAAAGTGCCTACCCTTAGTTTAACAGAGGAAGAAAAAAAAAGCTATGTGATTGATCAGTCTTGTCACTCCTTGAGCGGTGCCTCGCTAGCTTGCTGCAGTGTGCGAGGAATAGTCTTTGATTTTTCCTTCCCCCTCTCTTCACACACAGGTTGGAATGAGCCAGCAGCACGTTCACAGGGGGACAGCTTTGCATATTGATTCTTTAGGATTGCCCTTGAATGTTGGGACAGGGCGCTGGGGAGTACGGCAAGCTGTGAGGAGCATAGCAAATCAGGAAAAAGAGAGTGAAGGGGGAGAAGGGGAGAGAGCGAGCACAGCAAAAGAGGGGGGTGAGAGAGAGAGAGTATGAGAGAGCTAGTACTACTGCAGTGAGAGAGAGAGAGAGAGAGAGAGAGAGAGAGAGAGAGAGAGAGAGAGAGAGAGAGAGAGAGAGAGAGAGAGAGAGAGAGGGGACTGCAGTTGTAGAGCTGATGGAAAAGGACCAGGGGACGATACCACACTGAAACATTAACCCTCAGTGCCTCGGTGTTGGATGAGTTGGCCCATCAGGAGAGGATCAGACAAAGGAACAATCGCTGGTAAGGGGAACCCTCTTTATTTAACCCTTTTTGGAATGAACGCTCTCTGATGACCTAGGCAGGTCGTTTACTGGAAGTTATGGGATGCTGAGCAATGTGTTGGTTGGTTCAGTTACAAACTGCAGAGGGACTGCTGGCAATGTGTACATCTGACACATCCTCAAATAGATGCTTGGAGAAACACTGTAGCTTACTGTAGCATTGTCCTATACTGAACATTTAGCTTTACAATGTTATTAACTATATGAGAAAGCGTTTTATTGTGAACGGGACTGTAGGCTTTTTATTTGAACCTAAATCTGTTTATTTTTTACTTCTCAGCTGCTAGACATGTACAAGCATACAGTATGTGTTTACACTTTGCTAATCAGAATGTATACTTTGATTCTAGACATTGTTTTTTTTGCATTCATTTTCCTGCTGTTTGTTTGTGAAATGTTACAGATTGCTATAAAAAAATGTTTTCGCGGCACAGGTAAATACTGAATAAAAGAAACAGCTGTTAGAATCTAAAGGTCAAATGAAAACCAACCAGTGGCCTCTACTGGGTAAACTGGAATTTACCTGTAGCCCTACGACTGCTTGATCTTCTGAATATGTTGCATTGGGGATCCAGCTCAGTTTGATCATTTCAATTGTTTTTCACTTGAAGTTTAAAAGTACCAGCATAAGGTGATGTAAATCCTATAACTGAATGCAGATTTAAACTGTAATTAGGCACATTTCATTTTCACAAGCACACTATTTTAAAAGTACACTGCGACAGACAGAATTCAAATCTTATACATTTTGACTTAACAGCCCACACGTGGCATTAAGTTAAAATGCCATTTCCTTGCAAATTTAATATATACATATATGCTATACATTCTAGATTATATTTTGCATATATACCAGCCTGTAGTTTGTATTTAGAATACTTAGAATACATTTAATATATATATATATATATATATATATATATATATATATATATTAAAGATGGAAAATAATTGATAGAGCCTGGATTAAATATTTATATTTTTCAAATGCTTTCTTATGCGTCAATAATGAAAAGCGAGTTACAATTCCAAGGAGTGCTAAAACATAATTCAGACTTACAAGGGGCCGAGTTGGCTAGGGATCTTGCTGAAGTTGACAGTGCTTTCCAGAGTGATTTTCCATAAGAAGCATTTCCAGATTGGTTTATAACTGAAGACAGGGACAAATCCAAGGTCAAAAAAAATGTGAGGCTGCTGCTACTTACCATGGATAATTGAGTGTAACAATACTATGTACTTATACTATAGCTGATAGCTTGAAATGAGTGGCATGGCAAGTAGGAATATATATATATATATATATATATATATATATATATATATATATATATATATATATATATATACACGGTTCACAAATACGTAGTCTGGAGACTTTTGTGTCATTGTTAATAATTTGAATATAAATTGTGTTTAGAAGCCTATAATTAGAGTGTGTTTACCATAATTCCATGTATATGGAAAAACCTCTTAAGGGATTGGATGACGTATACAATATATTTATTTTATGTTGCACATACATTTATTGGGACATAAGATTCATATAATCTTAGGAGCCACTTTCAGATATATCTGATAATGATGCGTTTGGAGCGTGGTTGAAAAGCAGTGAACCTTGAAAGGTGGAGGCACCAAATGATGGTTGTCAAGATACTGGGATTAACAATGCAAACTATAGATGGTGCTGCAATGCTATTGCTTTGAATTGGGAAGTCATTCGTCTTGTGGAAGGCGTCCATCTTTTCACAAGGACGTAGAGCGATGGGTTTTTTCAGTTTAGAAAGCACCAAACTCCTCAGGACAATAATTTAGCTGCTCTTCCAACTTTTTTGCTTGTTTTATTTTGCTAAAATAGCTGTATTCCTCTCAGCAAAATTACCCCTGCACTTACTTCAAAATAAAGGCAGTAGAAGTGATATACTGGCCATGTTTCCACCCTTTGATAATATGAAGTATTGGCGCCCTTGGTAAATTCTCAACCAGAACTTTGAAATGTGCCTCTTTACACTTCAGAATGATGCTTCTTTTATCTTAATTCCGTCCATATGTCTTCCCTTCAAAACTCTTACAGCAGAGCTGTTCTGTGAAGTGAGACTGACTGTTTCTCTTCCAACCTTTTAAAAAGAGATAAAAGACCCTTTTAAACCTCGCTGTATTCTTGTGTGTGTGTGTGTGTGTGTGTGTGTGTGTGTGTGTGTGTGTGTGTGTGTGTGTGTGTGTGTGTGTGTGTGTGTGTGTTAGAGTTTAACGTTTAAAGTCTCCTTGCTGTGTGTTTGTCATGTTTCATCACTGTATCGTTAGAATCTCCCTGCTATGAACAGCATCTTGCATCTCACAGAGGTCCTCTCCTGGGATAACACTCTTTGGTGTGTTTTCTTTGAGTGTCCTCAAGTACCTTCTTATGGGCAGGATACTCAAGTAATATAAGAACCAGACACACTGGTCTGGTTTTATAATACAAGTAATAGGATCAAAATGATACATGTTAGCCCAGATCCAAATCTGATCTAATGTTATCTAAACTGTAATAATGTTAAGGGAATAGCATTAGTGATCTAAATAGATATTACCCCAGTCCTTCAAGGAGCATAGCTCGTGACAATGATTTCTATTGCACAAGAACAAGGAAATGTAAAATAAAGGGCTCACCATTATCCCCATAACAAAAGAGCTCTTTCTGCCAGTTCCGTTTTCATTCTCATTGTTGTGCAAACCTTGTACTTTCCTTGCTGCTTTAAACAGGAATGAATATAGGATTCGACAATGAAGAATATCACAGTACTGTATTCTTAATCCTGTTCTTCCTTTAGTCAATTGCATTAACAGTAATTTGGTTTGGTTATCAGTTTGAAATCCCAATTCATACATTGCTGAGAATATCTATACAATAGCTGTACAGTAGTTTATCAACTGCATATGAAAACTCTAAATAATTCCTAACTGAAATAATTTCAACCAAATCGTATTGCAATCCAAAGAATTTGAGAAGTCCTGTTTTTTGGGAAACCAAGTGAAATGTCTTTGAAGTTAATGACCGTGAACAGATTCTTGCTCTGACTACAGATTGGAATAGATACCATGACCCATGAAACTTCAATTCTATACTAGCCGTAACTTGAGGTGACATGGACAGCACTGCAATTGCAATGAGGCTTCAGCTCTGTCTTCTGAAGTCATGGACAGACCGCAACATGTGAGATATCAGACAAACTTCTATTAAATAAAGAGAAGCAAAGAAATCTGTCTGCTGACACCCAGTTTAACAGGCTGGTAGAATGCCCTGAAGCTAGAGAATACCTTCAGCAATCAAACTCTTGAAAGAATGAGTGCCCTGGTGTTCATTACAGTATTGTTTAGCAAACAGATTTTCTTTGTTGATTAGTCATTGTCAACAGATCATGCAGCAGTCGCAGGAATACAAAGCAGTATACATGCAGAACTTAATTTGTGTGTTCATACTGTAAGGCACATTTACCATACTGCATGGTTTTTAATTAAAGCGTAGGACCCTATATACAGTGGACAGAGATATATACATTGAGATAGATGGATACTGTTGATACTGCAGATTGTATTTATTTTACATATTGTTTCCTGGCATATCTTACATTTTTTCCCATTGCTTCTGTTTTGCTTCCAGTCACTAACTGTATAACCACCTACAGCTGCAAGATGTAATTGCAAGCAGGTTAATGAGTGAAGGGATGCGGCTTTAACTAACATTTCTGTTGGGGGATGAAAACCAACTGGACTGTCAAAAAAGCTCACTCACTTTGTATAGTAAAGAGAAGGCTAAGATATGGAAAATGGTGTTATATAAGATTGTATTAACTTGTATTAATGGTGCATTTGAATACGTGTGGATCTAAATGCTGTCGCTGTTCATTAAAATAAGGACCTTTCCAAGGTTATGAAAATCATATGTGAGTTTCTGTAACGAAGTGTAAAATGTAACGACAGGTTCTGTTTTATTGATTGAAACAACGTCTGCAACTGGATTTGTCACCATTTAAATCAATTGAATAGACCCGTATATTCCATACAGGATTCTTCACCTAAAACTCTCTGTGGCAGTTTGGTTTGCAGTGCACAGGTGCTGAATTGATGAGGTACACAAGTAAAGACAAACAAGTGATTTCAATCCAAACAATGGTTTTAATTGGGGGAGGATTTGTAATCCCGGTCGTTTGTGACCGCAAATTCCACCTAACCCTGGGAATGAATTGTCAGGCCATCCAGTCCAGGGCACTCTGTTCCCTTTACACAGCGCCCTCACAGGTCGGGAGGGAGATTTATCACCAAGAATCATTCTGTCTCTGTCACACGCTCCCATCTATGTTTAGCATTGCGTTAATAGTGTCTCAGTTTGCATCCCCTTGTCCAGCCAGGTTAGGTATTGCTTGGAGATTGTACCACTTGGCTTTGTCAAATTAGATTAATTTGGCTCTCCACGGGAGAGGCACTAGATTAAACCGCAACACGGCAACAGTTGTAAATCACTTTTAGATTCCCTTTCAAACAGTATTCTGGATTACCTTTAAATCACCACGGTCTCTCATACACATCCTTTCCATTACAATCTCTACTTTCACTGCGAAATGTGTTCATTGCAAGAAAGATGGACTGTCTCTTCTGAAAAATGTGGTTTTCAATCTGCTAATGAGTACCTTCATTTTACAGCGACTTCTGAAGGACCGTTTTGAATTAGATTTACCTGATAGCTTTCTTTACCCACTAAAAGTTTATTTTGTCTGTGTAATTATTTAAAAGAAAGTTATGCTCTTAATAATATAAGAACATTTTTGTGTCTGGAGTTGTTGGAAATTTAAAATAGGAACAGACAATGGCTAGGCCAGCTTTTGTGTGCTTTACACTTTATTCAATACAGTATCCCAAGATCAATGGTATGAAAATTATGGGTTTGCCGAGATTTTCCCGAAATTCTAATTGGATGGGGAAAAAAATGTAGAAATTATTTGATGGACAAGTTTGGGAGAAAAGACCACTCACTTTACATCCTCTTTCGAACAATCTGAAAAGAATATCAATTGACCTGTTACTAGTTCTTCTTTTCGTTCAATTGTTTAAAATTCCTCCACCACCCCCAATCACCACCTTTTTTAAATGATCCCATGGTCAGCCAGAGGTTTGAGGCCACCAAATGTTTAATCTTGTACCATATTTACATTTTGTGTTGTGGGAGTTTGTCCTGAACTAATGAAAATGATGTTAAATATCTGATTATGGACAACGCAGTGTGTGCTAAATGTTAGTCAGTATATACAATAATAACGCCTTCGCTGGTGATAAATCCTGTATCTGTCTACGGTGCCTCGCTCTCACTCGGATAAGCCAGGGAAGCTAATTGAAGTGGGTTGGTTCCTTTGATTTCCTCCCAGTGCACAGGTCAGACTCAATACAGACAGACGCTCCGCTGTTCCTCTGTAAAATGCCCCCTCCCCAGGAGAAGCTCAACCAGAGAAACAGCTTTGTGGGTCAGCAAATGTTACCTGCCACTCCCCCTGCCTGACAGTAAATTGCACAGTTTGGGCTGTTCCTTGGCAGGGGATGACTAACCAGACATTGCTGTCAGCGTCTTACGAAAATGCACGCAGAAATAAACGTACTGCAAGAATAGAGTATAGTATATTACACTGCATTAGATGACAAGTGAATCTCCTTGCCTTTCAATAGAATTCCAAATACGTATATCTGACATGTGCAGATAAAAAAAAGGGACATCACAAAGACTCCCTCTGCAAAGCGCAGTCACCGAATGACCCATAATGTGTGAAGAAATGTTATTTTTCAAAGGTATATGTCATTCATAGTTAGATCTCTTGTCGTTCATTGCAAACTAAATTCTCTGATATTTTTTTTTACCATATATAAAAAAGGACCATCTTCAAGTCATTGGGTTCAGAAGTGTTTGTGTTAACAATTTAGAGATAAGCACACTAGTATGGCTTTGGTTTCAATTTGGAGCTGTAAATCTCTTTAGATTTGATAGCACAGATGTAACTGCTAACTTGTAGTTGTGAGAGAATTGTAAAATAACTGGTTTTGAACAAGATGTGCAGATAATAACACTTAAGAGCAGCTGTATATGCTATTTTACAGACATCTGGTGTTTAAGGCAATTTGTGCTGATTACAGTTCTACAAATCCTAGTTCTCCTTGTTGATAATAAAAGTTATTCTCTTTGTGATCTAAGTGCACACAGCCCTATTCATTACTTGTTATAGTTTGGGTTTTATTGCAGCAGAGGGAAGCCGCGGAAAGCAGATGTAATAAGGAGAGTTGTGAGAGAGTGATATAAGTGAAAACTCTATCAAGATTTTATGAGCTGTAATCAGAAGGTGGTTATAGGTCTGTAAATAATATTAGAGACAGGGAGCAACAGGCACTGCCGGAATGTCTGGCTTTACTGAAAAGGTGTCTGAGATCCAAAAGAGATTTGGTGTGCTGAAAACACATGCAAGGCTGAAATACTATCATGATTTGAACTACTGCTTTCTTCTTTATATTCATGCTGTGAATGCATTAATATTGTAATCGCCACCCATTTGTGTTTTTCATACTGTTTTACAAGGGTATGCTGCAACTGCAAACCTCACACAGCGAGCTGGTGACTTTCCTTGGATGAACACCCAGTACCTCCTGTTAGCTTTGAAAGTACTGAGCTGTGCAGCAATTATCCCTGCTTTCAAATGGTCCAGCTTATTTATTTAACTTACTATGTTCAATTTGAGCTGTTGCCACTGAACCAAATTATTACAAAAGCACAGACCGCACCGTGCTGTCTTATAATTTACTATGACCGTCATCATAAAATCGGTGGCATATACAATAGCCCAGAACCATTGCTTTGATTGGTAGTAACACAACATTGCTGAATGAAAATGAATACGATCTGCATATGCAGGATATAATGAAGGGGGCTTTAATCTGTAACACAGGGATATACGTCCCCATTGTCTTTTTCCCATAGGTTTAAATTGCAATTTAATGCATGTTTCAATTTTGCCCTCAGGTAAGAGAAAGCGAGGCAGAGATGGGCAAATGGCATTTAATATAGAAAAGTGTAAGGTACTGCACGCATGCAAGAAAAATGTGCATTATAAATACCTTGTAGTGTTTTATATTGTGCAGTATTGTTTCATTATCAAAACTACCACGTACTGAACCACTGTTGAAGCAGCGAGGGCTGTGATTTTTTTTCTTTGTTATTTTCTTTTTTATGGATGGTCGTTTTATTGGTCTGGTCTTCACCCCTCGTTGATAGATGCTTGTTTCATGCAACAAAAAACACAGGATGTTCTGCCAATTCAGAGGGAACATATACATCTTCAAACCTGATTTATCACCTTCTTCTCAAGCTCTCTCTGAGCTGTAATGAAACAGATGTCACAAGTATAACAAGTATACCTTTTGATGGTTTGCGTGATTTTCTGTACTTCCCTGCGGAGCGACTGTAAAAAGCACCATTAATGTTTTTCTGTGGCAGACTAATGCTTGTTTGTTGTATAAGGTGTTTTCATAGTCATGAAACAATATAATAACTATTACCAGTAGTGCTTTTATACAAAGACAATATACTGTATAATTAGATTTTGAAGGTTTTTTTTAAAATATAAGGTCGGCCAGGGTGTCCTTGGCTCACCGCGCACTAGCGACCCTTGTAGTCTGGCCGGATGCCTGTGGGCTTGCCTATAAGCTGCCCAGAGTTGCGTTGTCCTCCGACGCTGCAGCTCTGAGATGGCTGCATGGTGAGTCTGCAGTGTGAAAAGAAGCGGTTGGCTGACGGCACACGCTTCGGAGGACAGCGTGTGTTCGTCTTCGCCGCTCCCGAGTCAGTGCAGGGGTGATAGCGGTGAGATGAGCCTAAATAATAATTGGATACTCTAAATTGGGAGAAAATAATAAAAAATAATTGGCGACTACTAAATTAAAAAAAAAAAAAAGATACCGGTAATAATAAATAAAGGCTTGTCTGTGCTGCACACTTCTCTTTATCGAGGGATTTCAATTGGTCACCCCTTCTACAACAGAGAATAGAAGAAACTTTAATGTAACGTAGAGAGACGGGGTGAAGTTTGTGAAGGACCCTGCCTGTTAAGAGATCATAGTTTTAGATTGAGATTGATTGGGTAGGGATTTCGACTTGTTCTGCTCCGTAGGATTATTTATTAGGAACTCCACTAGCCTCTTTTCTCTGTGACCTTCTGACTGGTGTTATTTTTTCCTCAGTGATTTGATGAGTCCTTGTGAGCAATGTCCTCATTAGGAGTGTCAGTTTTGGAGTGTGATCCTTTCAGATTGAAAAGCGACAGTGTTTCACCACTCAGTAAAGCAGGGTGGGTGTTGCTGTGCCCTAGAAACCTAAAGGCTGCTATAGATCGTGGGATCTGGATACTTTTATAATACCAAACCACAGTATCACAGGCAAATGACAAACAAAAGTTTATCTGGAACAAATATTGCACAGTGGCCCTGATAGTAGCACACTGATATTGATATGAGAACGTAGATCTACGAACGAGAGAAGGTCATGTGACCATCGGTTCCTAGTAGCTGCTTAGTCTCAAAACTTAAAAGGATCCCAAATGTTTCTGCATCAACAACATGGTTAGGAAACCTATTCCATACCCTCACCACGCTTTGAGTAAAGAAGTGTCTCCTGCCACCTGGCCTAAGAATCCTTAATATAAGAGTAAGATACTGCTCATAACATTGCATCTGTGTTTCTAGATCCATTGTACTGCCACTTACCTGCCATTGATGATCACGTGGTAATATTTTGTGTTTGACTGCTTGGTAGAGTAACTTTAATTATCCGTTGTTAGCGAGCAGCTGCACGGTGATTCTTCATTCCTCCCGCATTATTAATGGGATTAGTCAGCCAGAGTGCTAATCAGGCAGAGAGGTTTGCATGATTTATGATGGGCGAGGCTTCTCAATTTGAACCGGTTTACCTTGGGGAATGGCTCTGTCCACACTCTGCACGAGGGCTGCCATTAAACTCACACGGAGCTCATTTTTAGGCTTAGACTGCCACCGGATTTTGGATGGTCCAAGTTATAAAGAGAAACTCTCTGCTTTCAAAGGTGGTGCATTGGGCAGATAGTCGTTTAATTGAAATCATGTGTCACATTTGACCAAGGATCATTTTATGGGGCTGGCATAAAATCTGATACAGTGGTGTATATATAGCCAATGTAAAGTGGTGGATTTTGGTAGTGGCATAAAGCACAGTACAAAACGATGCCCCTGCTGTTGAAGCCCTTACCACATAATGAATTCCCTTCAACAACACCCCTTTTTACCATTGTGTTCCCTTGTTGTGTGCCAGCACCACATTCAGCACCATACTTTGGCTAGATAGTGAAAAACAAATCTCTGTATTAAAATAGGTTACATAGTAAAGCTAGCTAGCTACTTGCACGACCAAAATCAGCCTCCATCACAAACCCTTATCACTCATGTGTAATACTTTTTTGCTTGTATTTAAACGATGGTAATGTAATTAGGGAGGCTACTCACCGATGACCTCTTCCAGACTTGCAGAGCCTATGAAAGAGGCTTTTATTGAAAACATGCCTCCTTGACTGCTTCAGCATGTGCTAATTGCTAAACCAATCCTGAAAATCACTCACGTTGGCCCAGTTATCAAAGACAAGTCAGGCCTACTCAATTCAAGCCAGACAGGCCAATACTGTCACTTGAGATCTTTAATGTGTCACATGGGACTAGGTGGCAAAGTGGACAAATGCACTAGCACCTGCCAAATTATCTTAAATGGCAATGCAATGATTGTGTGCTGAGCAGCAATGTAGTTAAACACTCAACATACAACCACATGTGTAAATGCAGAGTAATCACAAAAGGCTCCAGCAAGTACAGTAACAACATTTTCTGTGTTGTAATTAGGCACGTTGTTTCATTGTAACTACACAATCACATATGTAATCACAGGGTTATTACACGGTAGCTAGAGACATTTAATGTACAGTATTAAGAACATAAGAACATAAGAAAGTTTACAAACGAGAGGAGGCCATTCAGCCCATCTTGCTCGTTTGGTTGTTAGTAGCGTATTGATCCCAGAATCTCATCAAGCAGCTTCTTGAAGGATCCCAGGGTGTCAGCTTCAACAACATTACTGGGGAGTTGGTTCCATACCCTCACAATTCTCTGTGTAAAAAAGTGCCTCCTATTTTCTGTTCTGAATGCCCCTTTATCTAATCTCCATTTATGACCCCTGGTACTTTTTTCTTTTTTCAAGTCAAAGAAGTCCCCCGGGTTGACATTGTCTATACCTTTTAGGATTTTGAATGTTTGAATCAGATCGCCGCGTAGTCTTCTTTGTTCAAGACTGAATAGATTCAATTCTTTTAGCCTGTCTGCATACGACATGCCTTTTAAACCTGGGATAATTCTGGTTGCTTTTCTTTGCACTCTTTCTAGAGCAGCAATATCCTTTTTGTAACGAGGTGACCAGAACTGAACACAATATTCTAGGTGAGGTCTTACTAATGCATTGTAGAGTTTTAACATTACTTCCCTTGATTTAAATTCAACATTTCTCACAATATATCCAAGCATCTTGTTAGCCTTTTTTATAGCTTCCCCACATTGTCTAGATGAAGACATTTCTGAGTCAACATAAACTCCTAGGTCTTTTTCATAGTTCCTTTCTCAATTTCACTATCTCCCATATGATATTTATAATGCACATTTTTATTGCCCGCATGCAATACTTTACACTTTTCTCTATTTGCCATGTGTCTGCCCAATTCTGAATGCTGTCTAGATCATTTTGAATGACCTTTGCTGCTTCAACAGTGTTTGCCACTCCTCCTATTTTTGTGTCGTCTGCAAATTTAACGAGTTTGCTTACTATACCAGAATCTAAATCATTAATGTAGATTAGGAATAGCAGAGGACCTAATACTGATCCCTGTGGCACACCACTGGTTAACTCACTCCATTTTGAGGTTTCTCCTCTAATCAGTACTTTCTGTTTTCTACCTGTTAACCACTCCCTAATCCATGTGCATGCATTTCCTTGAATCCCTACTGCGTTCAGTTTGAGAATTAATCTTTTATGCGGGACTTTGTCAAAAGCTTTCTGGAAATCTAAATAGACCATGTCGTATGCTTTGCAGTTATCCATTTTCAATGTTGCATCCTCAAAAAAGTCAAGTAGGTTAGTTAGACATGATCTCCCTTTCCTAAAACCATGCTGGCTGTCTCCCAGGATATTGTTACCATAATTTTCCATTTTGAATCTTATTATAGTTTCAATAAGTTTACATATAATAGAAGTCAGGCTTACTGGTCTGTAGTTACCTGGTTCGGTTTTGTCTCCCTTTTTGTGGATCGGTATTACGTTTGCTATTATTACCTAATATATCTTTGTTGGTTTAGGGTACTTGGTAGTGGGACATTTGTGACCTTTGCATTTCAATATAGATACCAACGTTGATTTATTCAACTTTACAGAGTGCATTTCCAGAACAAGCTAACTTGATTTCCACATTAGTTTATATAATAATGCTGTATGTGTGTGTTTGGTTGCTGGGGGCTTTTATAGTGTCCTATTCTCTCACTGCCAGTTGTAGAGTCTCTCTGTGCTGTTTACAGCTGACAACACTATATAATCTGTTAGAACTGTAGCACCAAGGCTGAGTGCAGAATATTGTTTGTGAAAACAGAGCGGGCTGTTTAGCAACCTTTGTCCATCCCCTGCAGTCACTGAATATTGATTTGAGCATCCGTATTATCAATACCACTGTAGATGCCTGGAGGGTTCTCTGATGTGATTTTGAGACATCAATATTTCAAATCCATTAATATTTCATGCCACTCAGAATCAGCTCCTGTAAAATTATATTGCTTTTGAGAATGGGCAGTCATCTGGTTATTCTTTGAAACGGCATGCATTTTAAATGTGATAGTCCCTGTCCTTCTCCTGCTGTCTATAAAAGGCCTATATACAGTAGGTCTTCTCAATATTGCATCAGAACTGACACATTCCAGAATCCACACCAATTTAAAGCCATTTTAGCAACCTTATCGTTTCTGACCAGGCAGTGTGTGCATGTATTTTAAATGTGATGTTTGTGAATGCAGTGATCATGCTTCCCCTCACAGCTCTATGAGGCGATTTAAACACCCACATTTAATGCCTTTGCCCTAGATGTTTCTCAAACAGAGACTAGTACCAATCGTGCAGACCTGTATGGTTTTTTTTGTGATGCAGACTGAAGTCCACTGGTGGAGTTAGATTCAAACCCATGTTATTGAACAAAACTTTGATACTACTTACTTATATGGTAACGCCATATCAATGCTAAAATTACACAGTGCCTATTAATGGAAGTATGTTATTACTCTGCAGTCCACAATCATTGTTGTAATAAATGCGCTATAACTGACAGTGCCTCCAGGGAGCACATGCTAATGCTGTCTTCCAAGACCACTTGGAAAAAAACTATATATACAATGTTCAGTTCTCAGTGCTCAGTGTAATGCACACAAACACTGTCCTATTTTAAGAAACAAGCTGTATTTTGAGTGGATTCAAAAGCTGTTTACGCCAGAGCAACAGGCCCTAGCGATTTTCAAGGAAACACAGCAATGTTGCAGCATCAGCTTGACAGTAACTGTATGTGTCTGCATTGTGCAATGAAACAGACTTTTATACATTGTTGTATGTACAGTACGAGTACTCATACAAAACTCATTCAACCAGCACCCGCAAAGCAAATTGATATAGAGTACTGTGCCTGTTTGTAACATATAGAGGGGGCGCCGTTTATATTTATGATTTTATTATGCTGCAGGGACTCACTCGCATTACAGGGCAATGTAGAAATGAGAAAGAATCACCAGACCGTGCAGTGTTATGCAATAGATCAACAGCAAAGTAAGTGCATGTTACTAAATGCATCAAACATGTTGAATCAACTACAGAGCATGGAGAACATCTGTATAGAGTAAATGAAAAGGAAGCAGCAGTAAACCGAGCTTCCAATTGCTTTGGCACTATAAGGGAAATGCAATGGTTTCTTACTAAGAGGCAATGGCAGCACAAGTACAGCTACTAGTATTGGCATTGGGAGAATGGAAACCTGGCTTATAAAGCTTTTGATGTGCTGGTAAATGCATAAGACTTTAAAGGAGTGCTAAACCAGTGCTTGAAAATCAAATGTATTAGCACTAAGTAACCGTATAACCATTACTTGTTCCCCCTTCTATTGTGCTAGCAATATTTTGGTTATTCGCTTGCTTTTTTATTTACATTATCCTGATATGCAAATATGTCAGAATCAGTGCTATAGATTAACCATTCCATCCTGATGTCACTTCTGTAGGTCAAATAGTCTGATTACAGCGAGAGGGTTTAAACTATTCACTATGGCTTTTCATAGCTGTGTATTCCAAATTATAAAATACAAGCAAATGGTCAAGAGAAGGGTACCAGTGTTTACATTGCTATGTAAGTAAATTGATTTGAATGCCCTGGTTAGCCCTCATTTAATGTGTTTACTGGTGCATCTGCCCTTCAGCTGACCTTGAGAAAAAATGTGTACTCCGTATCTGCATGCAGTCCCCCTGCATGCAAATTACTGCCTCAAATAACCCACTAAAACATTAAATATTATGGTAAATAATGAAAGTGAATTCCTCGCTCTCAAAACCATGGCAGTTCAACACATTTCTAATGAAGGCTGTAATTACTGCAACATCACAAGCCATTAAACAAAATCTCCAGAAGGGAATGCCTGCAGAGCGATTGGGACTCTTTTTCAATAGATTTTTTGTTTTAAGCCCTGCTCATACAGTGCAGTACATGATAAACACCCTGGGTGCAAGGTAGCAGAGTCAGCAACGAGTTTATGAATTTTCTAAAGCTGGCAGCCTTAGCCTCCACAATATGGAAATATTCCCAACACCTCTGCTTCTGCAATCATGATCAACTCATTTTTAAGGAGTTACTGAAGAATAAATCTCAGACTTTTGTTAATGTATAGAACTGATATACAGTTGAGTATGCATACGTGGCATAGGATATGTAATATCAGTTATTGGAATAGCCTGTGGCTGAGGTTGTGATATTCCAAACTATCTGCTTCATAAATAAAACGCTGTCCCTCTGAACAAACTTTTTTGACTCAAAGCTGTTCCAGCTGTAAATCAGAATTGCATTTACAGTTCCTGCCCACTGCCTCTTCCTTTTCTGCTTCTGAATTTTATAAAGGCTAAGCTGTATTCAAGGACGCTTAATACATTATTTAAAAAGTCATTTTCCAAACTGCAGAAGAATGGTGTTGAACAGTCCATGAAAAATAAATGTAATACATGTTTTTTTTACAATCTTCTTCTTCATATTTAAATCAATTGTCAACCAGTCATCTTTAGCTCTATCCATCATCCATTACAGATTTGCATTTGTACAACTCAAGCGCAGTGAGTTTTATGCTAATTGTGTTAATGCCTGAAGCTCTAATCAAGGAATTCTGTACGTTGGATTCACCACCGCTGAGATATACAGCAGGCATTTTAAAACGTCATTTTTACATTGTCCTGCAACCTTGCTATACAAACAATGCACACGGTATACAAAAGCATTACCTTGCAAGTACGCAGTGCGTGTTTTAACCAGGCATCTCTGTGTCCTCTCTGTAGGGCAACCCCCTCTCGCTTAGTTCAGAATGACGTGGGGCTTGTTCAAGAAGAAGCCAGAGCCCATAGTGGGCCCCAAACCAAACAGCACAGTGACCATGCCCCCTCCGGTCATGTCTACTGTGGCTGACAACTCGACTGAGGTGGAAGGACCTAACGGTAAGAAGAAAGACATCTTCGAGGATATCAGGAGCAAGTTCATCAACGAGATCGACAAGATCCCTTGTGAGTAGAAGGGAAGGCAGGGGATGGGGTGATTTATATTCAATGGTTTATTTTCTGGATGCCACTGCAGTGTTGTCTGAGATAGTTCTGTACCTTTTCATTATGTGATTGCCATTCTGTTGTTACGCACTAACAAAAGACAAGATCATAGAACACATTTCTAGATACCAACTTCAACTGTAGTATCCAGTATTAAAAAAAAGTGTTAAAAGAGGACTAAATCATATTTAAGACAAAACAAAACACTAATGTTCTCCTGCATAATTTAACATTCCACATGTGTCAATGTTTAGTGGGAGCAATAGGCCTATTAAATATGTATCGGATTTACCAACAGTTAAGTAGCATTTTACCTCCCAGCTCCATCCTTATCTCCTTCTGTCCTGGTTGTCACTCTTGGTCTCATTAACTCTTCCCCCACACAGTCCTGACTCTCATCCTCACTTTAAGGATTGCACAAAACGCTGTCAGTGGGGTGTAGGATAACCATGCTCAGCCAGAGCAGCACTGGTTCAAGGATCTAAGGTTTCTAAACAATGCTGGAGAAATATATGAGCCATGATTGCTGTCTCTAATCTGGGAGAGGGAGGGACTGCAGGGACATGGAGATCAATCAGTCATTGAATGAGTGCTGCACCACATGTGTTTGATGTCCAACACCACTACTCACATTCTCCTTCTGCCCAGTACCCACCTTGTACATGCCCTTGAGTCCAGGTAACACTCCCTCCTCTCTTTTCCCTCTTTCCACAGTGCCACCCTGGGCTATCATCGCCATTGCCGTGGTTGCTGGCCTTCTGCTCCTCACCTGCTGCTTCTGCATCTGCAAGAAGTGCTGCTGCAAGAAGAAGAAGAACAAGAAAAATAAGAAGGACAAAGGCGCCCTCAACATGAAGAACATGAAAGGAGGGGATCAGGTAATGAAGGCCACTCCAGAGGCCAGCAGAAGCAGCCTCTACTGGCTTTGAGCAGTCCATATGTGTGTTATCAACAAAAAGTATTATAGACATCAGAAATGCCATTGATATCTCCCTTTATTATGGAAAACATGTGCCACAGTCTAGAGAAATTGAATGCCCACTTTTTCCGTGACGCAGTTCCAACGATATATTTCTACCTGTCAGATAAACCAACGCAACTTGAAAAGTCATGACAGCTTTAGAAGAGAAATGCCAGTACACCCAGGAATGGGCCTTTGGTAATGGGAATGTTGCCTTTTGAGAACAGAAGTAATTTAAAAACTGTTTTAAAATTCATAGAATATTAAAGTTTCAGCAGCTAATTGGATGGCAAGCAGGACATGTTTGATATGTTTTTGATATTCTCTGTTATAAGGTTTTTTTTGTGAAAAATGTCAGTGCTGTATATTCCTGTGCTTTGGGGCTTGCTGGAGAAATGACAGACTTTGTAGAAACATGTATTTGAAATTATTATTATTTGCTGCATTTAATTATTCAAAGCAGGATGCATAGATTTGAAAATGTTCCATGTATTTCCTTGATAAACATTTTGATAAGTGTGATACATTGCAATTACTGTCTGGAATTGTCATGTTCTAACGGTTGTATGACACTCTAAAAAATGACAGAAAATGTGTTTTTCATAAAACATATTACTGTGTCAGGTATTATTTATAAACTGCAAACAGGTAACCAGGCAACAGACACAATGCCACAGTGCAGGGCAGTAAATATAAATATTAATAATGTAAAAAATAAAATGGATAATTTTGACAATTTACAACAAAGCCATCTGCCCAAGGTCAGGTACAACATCTGGAACAAAACAGCTTCTGGCTTCAAAGCATCACAAGGACTAACATTTTACACAAACATCACAAACTGATATAATGTACAATTACAGGACTAACCCTACATTAACGCCAGCTCACATAAAGTATTCAAAACAGCAGATTGCCAACATTATTTTATGCGCTCTAGGCCTACATTTTGTGCTGAGTTTGAAATAGTATTTTGTTATCTGCAGCATTTAGGATTTTGCTAACTTCAATTAAGCCCTTTCATATCTGTCTTTTATCCCTGGACTGGTCTACAGTACTACAGTACTACAGTAATGCCAGGAGAATTGCATACGTTCTGGGGTTCTGATACGTCTCAGAATCTGGTTTAGTTAAAAGGGTGGCCAGGAAATGAAATGACAAAATTTATGATGAGAAGTCTGTTAATTATTATTATAACATATTATAATAACATGTTATAACTCGAAAGACTGCGGCATGTTTATCTAATTTTAAGTTTCAACTGAGTTCTTATGATTAACAGCTTGCTTCACCAACCCAGAATTACACTAATCTTGGGAATACCTTACCTGAGTAACATTAGGTCTTCCAAGATCAATTCATAAACGTTTAAGGTTATTTCTGAAACAGAGGAAAGGGCGGTTGTGAGCAACTTCCATGGCATATCAGTGACTTTACCTTAACATTTCACAATGGCATTTATTGGCCTCTCTCAGTTGCATTGGTATACAGTGCTATCCTGTAATGTGCTTTAGAAAGGTATTGTTTTTTATTTTCAAGTCTTTGCAGGACTTTAGCAATTCCGCACTAATAGACATTGTAATCAGAAGCAGAGTGTTTCATTTCTCCTCATTCTCCTGCCATGTTGTTGATTGCCTGTTGTATTTCCTGTGTCTGTGAGTTCAATCTCTCCCTCTCTCTCTGCTCTCCTCTCCTGCTCTCTGTCTATCTGTCTGCTGTGTATCTTGACCCTCCCGGACTGCGGCGCTACGGTAGGTGTCCGGCAAAGGGCTCGCTACTCACACAGGGCTGTACGGTCCCCAGCTCTAAGCTGAGGGGCTGATGTGAATGTTGGAGCTTTTCCTTTCTCACAAGATGAGTTGGTGAAGATGCTTCAGGGCGAGTTTAAGCTGCTTAGTATTTCACTTCTGATATGCCGCACAAAATGCTGTATCTCGGGAATTAGGAGAAGGCTGACATTTTGGCAGAAAACCAAAAGCTGAAAAAATGCTGAAGTTAAGCTCTTTTTTTTTAAGGCATGATTTCTTAAGTATCTCAGCTTAACCCTATATTGCAGTGTGTCCAGCACAGTACAAGACAGTTTTATAGTGCTATCAGAAAAAAGCAAAACCACGAAGTAACTACAAATAGCATGAGAAATTAAGTAAGTAAAATGGCAAGATGCACTTGAATTATTTCATGTGCATTTAGTACTTTTAGTAAATTTTCAATCTCGATACTGTTGGGGTTTAATAATTCTGACCATTCTTGCTGTTTTGGCCACATTGCAACATATCATTAAAGTTCTCTCGACTAGTGGTTGAAAACTACACTATGCGTAGTTATTGACACACTGCACGCTGTGGCCATTGGCTGTATCATAGGCTCAACATTAACAATCTACATAACTAGTACTGCCCTAGTCATTGCTGTATGATTATTGTCAATCATTACAAAACAGACACAGCTGTATACTAATAATATCTACCAATGGAAAGTAGCACCCTAATTCAGACTGGAGACATTTGACATTGGGACAAGTATACAAGCTTTAAATTTCCATGCTTTATGGCAACCAATGAATCAATTATCTTAAAAATCAGCTTATTTACACTAACAGTGAGTGGCTGAGCTACATAGGGTGTTAAGCCCTTCATAAATATTAGGAAATTTTTTTTTCAGCCATTATTATGAGCTGTGAGAAATAGGCACCCAATTAATGCCTAAATGATCTTGGTTGAAAGCTGTATGCAAATGATGATGTAGCCTAAGGGATATGTTGACAGGTTTTCTATAACTATTGCCTACAGCCCTGTATACAGAGGGAAAATGTCTTATGTCTATGGAAAGATGCTCTAATATTGCAGCTGCATGCTGATGCGCTTATGAAGAAGGGTTAGTGAACAGTTTGATGGTTTCCACTGCACCTTGTCCATTTTGTTTATCCAAAACAACAAGCCTCTAGATACATATCTGACTTGGGTTAGGGAAGAATTGGATCAATCTGATTTACAGATGGACCATGTAGCGCATATGATAGTAGCCCGAAGATCTGCAAGAGAGGGAGTGGATTTTTCACCTTACAGCCTGTGCTAAAGAACTTCATCTTCCACAGCTCGTTGCCTTCGTAGAACAGTCTGTAAATCCGATCTTCCTTGTGTAGCATGATGCCATCATCCAAAACTTTGTGGTGCATGTTAGGTCAGGTTTATCTTACTGACAACCTGCAGCTTTAAAGAATATGGTAGACTTTTTCTAGAATGAATTGCTGCTCCCTAAGCCTGGATTCTTAATTATGACTGGCCCAAAATTCTCATGAAAAGTTTATTTGATTTTTTTCAAGTAATTCATTTTTAAGCAGTCGACTCATATGTGGAGGTCTGCGACTTTCCCTACAAGGAATTCAGTGGAGAAGCATAAGGGACGCTCAAAGGCTCAAAGGCTAAAGCAGCCCTCTCTTACATCTTAGGTTGATTTTCTCACCTATTCATTTATTGTACTGAAAATCTTTAGGTTCTTCACTTTATATGTTAATTCAGAAAATGCAAATATGTATAAAAAATAAAAACATGGCTTCATCCTGGGTCCTTTGCTGTACAGTAGGTCACAGGTTCTGATTGCAGCAAGACCTCTGGAGTGAGTTTGACCTGCAGAACAATACATTAAGTTATCAAGTAGCAGAAATCTGCAGAAACGTTCCATCTTTAGCGTTGATTTTTAAATATCTGCATATTATGAATTGAAGTATTCAATACAATTAAAGACCCAACAGATCCCCATTATATGGTCTTTATAATGTATTGTAAAACCTTGGTAAGCACTCCTCTACAGAGGTAATCAGTAAGAAATGAATCACTAATCAAAGCTCAAGCCAAAACGTTTGTGTGCTTGACTTGACTAACTGTTTTTGATTGCGCATTTAAAGCTATGGAAGAAATGAATGACAGAGATGGATTCTTGTAAGTGGAGCATGCCAGTACCTAGTCCTGCGTTGTGCTGCTCCAGAAGCTGCAGATGTTCTCTAACCTCCTCATTCTCTCTCTGGTTGGTTTCTGCAGAACAAACAGGACGATGATGATGACGATGCAGAGACGGGACTGACTGAAGAGGATGAGAAGGAGGAGGAGAAAGAGCCGGAGAAGCTGGGCAAGCTGCAGTTCTCACTCGATTATGACTTTCAGGACAACAAGGTGAGAGGGAGCATTCAATGAAAAATAAAAGCAGTTTAATATGGAGACAGTCAAGACAAACGTTTTAATTGATTTTGTTCAGTTTCTTTAGTATTTCTACATTTAGCACTATTGAGGGTTTTACTGTAAATGTGTGATTTTTCTTATTCGACTGAAGGTTTGTCATATGTTAAAACAAATGTAATATGTTAGTCCCTTATAAAAGTCTTCCATAGTAAAAGCATAGCAGCTTGTAATAAAGTGTAGTGAAAGCACGGGAAAGCATAGGCAAGCATGGTAAATTATAGCAAGGTATGGTAAAGCATATTAAAGATGGTTGTAGATTTCATCAGTTATTATATTAGCAATCACCAAAGACCCTGAGTCATACCACTCAAACCATGAATGCTACAAACCTAATACACACTGCATCCCATGGTACCATATCAGAACCAGACAGTATCTAATTGTTGCTAATGCTGCGGCCAGCTAATGGCTCTGCAAGAAGAGCGACTATATTTGCCATGTGTCTAGCTGTTGCCTCAGTCCTGAATGATTTGCTTGCTCCTCCTCTTTAGCTGAATGTCGGGATTATCCAGGCAGCTGACCTCATCTCCATGGACACAGGGGGCACGTCTGATCCCTACGTGAAGGTCTACATTCTGCCAGACAAGAAGAAGAAGTTTGACACCAAGGTCCACAAAAAGACGCTGAACCCTACCTTCAACGAGACCTTCACGTTCAAGGTATCCTAGCTAACTGGATCAGTTCCGCCTCCACAGACACACACAGTCTGATTAACTGAGGAGGCTGGATGTTCTCAGCTATGAATATATCTAAACTAATGGGGCAGTCAGTTTTGTTGTTGAAGTTAATTAACAGTCAAATTCAAGAATAAGAATATAATAAAATATATATGAAACTCTTGATAAATCTTTACACATTTTATGGCTATCTAACTAATCAACTGTTAACAGTTCATTTGAAAACTCCAAGTTAAAAAAATTAAGGTTTAACAGCACTGTCATTTGCCAAAGCTGGCATGTAATTCTAAGAGTTTCCCTACCATCTGTTAAGGTGCTTAGCCAGTATGAAGTCTCCATTACTCTTCAAGTGTTTGTTTGTACTTCTCGTCTGCGGTTTTCTTTTCCTAATTACTGAAGGCTAGCTAACACCCCTTACTCAATGCCACAATTATAACAAGAAAACAAATACTACACTATCAAAAGCACCTTCCAATGTTATACTACATTACTGTATAGACCAGGGGTCTCCAAACCTGGTCCTGGAGCTACAGCTGGTTTTCGTTTCAACCAGTCTCTCAGTTACTTAATTGAACCAATTATTTGCTTAATTAGTCAAGATTAACAGGTGTTCCAGATCTTTAGCCACTGATGATGTGAAGACACCTATAAAACCCGCTGGATAGGAGCTCTCCAGGGCCAGGGCTGGAGATCCCTGGTATAGATATATAAGGAACTGGTAAATATTGTGTTGGCTTTCATATGAGTTTGACATTTATCCAGCACAAGCCTAATGCAGCAGCTATGGCATTTAATACACACAGTATATTGGATGCCATTTTCTACTATTAGTACACTGTATATAAATACCTCATCTATAACTGACAGAAACACAAGCTAATGATGCAACAGTTTAAACGTGCTGTCTATTGGAAGGAACTTTAAAGGCCCACCTGTTAAAGGCATGACCATGTGGTGTGCAGGGTAAGTCATGCAATCAAGGGAGTGCAGGTTCTCATCCTGGCTGTATGAAGTTGCTGATCTTCAACACCTTGAGGGACTGTTCCTCCTCACCGCACTACAGCGGCCCCTGCTGGCCAGGCTTCCTGCGAGCTCAGGCACCCACAGGGCTGGTCTTTATACTCCACAGGCTAGTAGGTTGATGACATTGGCTGTAGAGCTCCTGGGTGTAAAGAGGCGATTGGCTTAAGAGACAGATGAAAGGATGGCCACTGGTCTTCAGTTATCCTGCAAAAATAATTGGGCATTTTAAATTGGGGAGAAACACAAGGGTGGAATAATTTGGCGATCTAAATAAAAAAAAAACTATAAAATGATATAACTGAAAGATAGAAGTTTGTCTCTAAAGGTGTAATATAGAACAGATAAAGTAACAGATAGGCAAGTCAATTTAAAACTGTTTTGAGGCCAGGCTCACAAGTCCTTGCCCAGAGATCATGTTGTTGCTGGGTTTTCACAAAAGAGTCCTGTGTGAAGCTTTGTGCTGTATTTGTCTGCGAATCCCTATATCTCCGATCTGCCAGGAGTCATTGATTTTGAAAGCTAAAAGCTGTGGCATTCAATCCTGACCCAAGAATAATGCCCTGCCCTTTCTGCTGACACAACAGTCTGTCAGGAATCAAGTAGCTGCTGAGGTTCCAAGGGCACTGAGATTCAGCTTAGCACATCGCTTCTGCAAAAATACTGCAGACACTCTAGCAGCGTAGCCAGAGCAGAGAAAATGGAAGGCAGTGCAGGCATCCGCTCATTAACCACTTGTCTTCCAGACATATTTAGGTATTTACAAGAGACTCACAGCGTTTGCTCCAGCCTTTAATTAACTCTTCTATTTCTTATGCAAAGAGAAGATTCCATATTAATGCTACACAACTGATAAAACAAATGTCCTGGCTCAAGGAGCATTGAATTATATTATGAATACCATATGCACACCATGATTGCACAGCACTTTAACACAATATTTTGATAGTGGGAATAGGGTGTTAATTGTTGGGCCATAGATTTGTCAAATTTGACACTGTTTTTTCACCCTTCTAAAAAATGTATTAGTTAATTAAGGTTAATGAAAATGCAGTATATGAATTACTGTACTGCACAAGTATTGCGAGGTATACAGTACAGTGCAATTTATATCCGTTTAAGGTCAAATGGACATAGGGACTCTGTAGCACTACAAAGTGGCACCAAGTAGTTGTGTGCAGCATGGATCAGAAGATTTCATCGCAAAGATCATTCAATGGGAGGGTACTGAACCCTCTCAGATGGCATATGAAGCGAGTGTATATAAACTGTGTTGTATTGAGAACCGCTCATGTCAGATCTGGCTGCTCTTTACGCTTACCGCTAGGTCCCCTACGAGGAACTGGGAGGAAAGACCCTGGTGATGGCGATCTACGACTTTGACCGCTTCTCAAAGCATGACATCATCGGAGAGGTGAAGGTGCCCATGAACACTGTGGATCTGGGAAAGCCCATTGAGGAGTGGAGAGACCTGGAGAGTGTGGAGAAAGAGGAGGTGGGTAGTGCAGGACAATCTAGTACTCCCCAGTGGTTAATGCCAGCAAGTAGCAGCACACCCTTACTGGATATTGTGTTTAACTGGGTTGTATTTCTTGGTACTGTGTAGCCCTCCCCCTGGTCTAACTGGTTTCTGTTCATTTCCACAGCCTGAGAAGCTGGGAGATATCTGCATCTCTCTGCGTTACGTTCCCACGGCAGGGAAGCTCACTGTCTGCATCCTGGAAGCCAAGAACCTGAAGAAGATGGATGTGGGTGGGCTCTCAGGTGAGTGAAAGAGAGACTGTGTGTTGGATACAGCCAATCGGGAAACAACAGAGCCATTTAGAATGTCTGTTCAACTGTCTCCCAAGTAACATTCTGGAAGAGCACAACATTAAATGCTGGATGGAAAGTTCTTACGGAATCTCTGAAAAGGATTATGAGTGTTTACACTAATGTAAATGGTATGTTCATATTGTTGATCCCACTGTAAGAAGCTGTAGGGCACCATCCACTGGCCACTGGCAGATTCGCACGTTGTATTATGAAGAAAGTATTTTTCATATTTTCATGCTTGCGTTAGGGGTATCCCCCCTTCCTTGAGAACATTTTAGACAATGATTAATCTGACCTAAATTATTAAAATTAAATTTCGAATCAGTAAAAGAAAAAGAAAGCAACAACATTGATTAATTTAAAATTATATAATTTGCAACTTGAATTAAGAACCCATCAATGAATGGAGTGTACCTACAATCATATGCTGATAATGACAAACTTCAGGTATTTACAATCACCCAAGCAATTTAATCCACTTTATACATTCATATGCTTATTCGTACTAGTCTTGTGTTCAGCACCGAGGCCGGGAATCAGCCAGGATTCACCTTAAATCTAATCTTACATATGAGTTTTATTTTGTGGGTTGTGCAATGACTGTCTCGGGTCTGCGGTTTTTAATTTAAATTTGCGGGACTTGGCCCGCAAAATGCAGGGCACTTGGGTAGGGACAGGGCTGATGCAAAGTGTGTGTGTGACTGTCGCCCTCTGATCCCTGTGCTCTCCTCCACTCCAGATCCCTATGTGAAAATCCACCTCCTAGCGAACGGTAAGAGACTGAAGAAGAAGAAGACGACGGTGAAGAAGAACACGCTGAATCCCTACTACAACGAGTCCTTCAGCTTCGAGATCCCCCTGGAGCAAATACAGGTACCCTATCCACCTGTCTGCTATTGCTGAAGTCTGATAGTATTATTATTATTATTATTATTATTATTATTATTATTATTATTATTATTATTATTATTATTATTATGACTAAGTGTCTCATTTAAGCAATGTAGCGCGACAGAGTGTGCGAGGTTTAACTGAAATCTGGTTTCTTTCTACAGAAAATCCAAGTGGTGGTCACAGTGCTGGATTATGATAAGATTGGCAAAAACGATGCCATCGGCAAGATCTTAATAGGCATTAATTCCAGGCACTTTTCCGACATGTTGGCAAACCCGCGTCGACCCATCGCACAGTGGCACCCGCTCCAACCTGAGGAAGAGATAGACGCAGAACTGGCAAAAAAGAAGTAAAAAAAAAACACTGACCGGACAAACTAACTAACTAATAAACTAACAGACACTGCATGAAATTAATGGATTACCGATACTAGAAAACATGGTAAGCGTTAAAAAAAATTAAATAAACAGCAGCACCTACTGAAACTCCAGCAACAACTACCACAACATGATTTCTAATATTCAAAAACTGATTTAAACTAACAACAAATCATGTAAATTGGACGAGATGGATAGATCAGTTCACTTGTATACGTTTAAAATGCATACAAGTTTTAGTTTTAAATGTTTTGTGATTGTTTTATTTAAGGCTCTGTGATTCCGTGTTGAGAAGAATTGATAAAAGGTTGCGATGTACGACATGCATTTTATAGGTATATTAGTAACATCTCTAACATCCTGCAGATACAGCCTGTGTCTGCAGGGGGAACGTATGATAGTTTATACTGTGAATTAGTATCAAAGGTAAGCAATGTGGTAACATAAACCCAAGATGTTCTGAAAATGAACCCTTTAAAGAAACACATTTGAAGAAAAAACGTTTCTAGACAATAGTGTTTGAAAGTTTGTAACAAAGAAAACCCCGCTTACGTTACTGAGAGAGCTTACGTTACTGATAGAAAATTCATACATTATAATCTAACAACATGCTGTGCGCTTGATGTGAGTGACCATGAATAAAGTAAGACGCTATTTTCATGCAGCGATATTCTAAAATCAAGGAACACAATATCAAACGAATTAAGTAAGACAAAACAAATAAGTCATACACAATGGTTAATTCTGTATTTGTTTTTCTGTCCAATGCAATACAATTTGAAAAGATTTAGGGATAAAATGACAGCCATATTTTTTTAAAATCTGCAATTGCTTGAAAAAAAAAGGGATTTCGTTGTTGTTTTTGAGCGTCCTATAAACAACACAGTTTTAATCCTCCTAGGATAAAAATGCTACCGTTTTGCAAAACCCCATTTGAGGGCTGAAATGTATTTAGTGGAGGGATGACAGTGGCTATAAAACAGTAATATAACCCTGTTACTAAGTACTGACAATAAATGCATCAAATAGTTGAGAAAGTTAATTCATTTTTCTTCTTGTGGGGGTATGTATCTTGTCTTCTGCATATTCAACGGGGATACTGCCGTCCAAGACTGAAGGGCATTTTGCCATGCCTCAAGAGTTTGGGGACATCTAATTTAAACTGCCTGCAATCTACCACCTGCCTTCCCCATCACCCCTCATACAACCTCAATTGGCTTTACTGAGAGCTCCACTCTAGACAAACACATATTCACATAACCTCTGACCAGACCAGTAGTGTACCACAGTGACCCCTAGTGGTACAAAGACAACTCCACAGTGACGAGGCGACAACGGAAACCATTGCCTTCTTTTTCATAGGTTTCTCATCTGATAAAACAAAAACAAAAAAAACGATGCAATAAAACCGTGGTTTATGAAGACTGATATAAATATAAACACTAAAAACACATTGGAAGCATATCGTTATAAATAATCAAAAGACATAAACTGTGATTTGTCAGGAATTTCATGACCACGTTAGTGGATATTTATATGTTAAGGTTCCCTTGCGATAGCCCACACAGATGCAGAATTTTCTAATAATTTCATGAGGGAATGAGAGAATGAACTGAAACGTTGTTTATAACTGTCAATATGTTCACTTTTCTATATCCTGTATCCAAGATAATATCTTGATGGGAATATGCTAGGTGTGTCCCAAGCTGTTTCTCAGAAAAGGTACGAAATCCTTAGCAAAGCCACCATCTACTGAGCAACACACCCCTAATAAATACCCACAAACCACAGTTTAATTTGGAAATTATCCTACAAAGGTACAATAGACCACACACAAAAATGCACGATACTTCAGTGTTACTTTAAACAGGAAAAATAAAAAGTAAGAAATGCAATATTATGAACGTGAATGTCTTTAGTTACATTGAATAAAGCAGGTTATTATTTTAAGGCTCGTTTAGATGAAGTATTCTGTCTCTTTATTTCCAATGTCCAAGGTATTTTTTTTGTTGGGTTTTTTTTGTGGTTATATCTATATTAATGCAATACAGCCACTCGGTTTTAAGCCATCTGAGCCTCTCCCTGTGTTCCAATTAAAAATCTATGAACTAAAATAACGATTCCATCGGTGTGTAGTTTTGCCTATATATATACATAGATTAACTTGTTTATACTGCATGTTTCTATACAATACTGTAAATAGCAGCATGTGTTAAAGAGAGGAAGAATCTATCGTGTATGTGTGTATCATTTGCCATTTTAATAAAAAACAAAAGAAAAAAAGAAAACAAAAAAAAGAAAACATGCACTGACTGTATATTTTCTATGTGACGGAATCTGTATTTTCCGCGAATGGATATGGGAAAGAATGTAAAATATAGATTTTTAATTTCAATAGACAAACTTTGAACTGCCTGATTTTCATGTGCAAAAGGGTGTTGTGTATAGTCCTGTGTGAGTCCAACGCAATGGTGTAAACGCATGCCTGCTAACTATTTTAGTGTTAACACGTCTCTGATTCATGTTGTTTTTCATGTATTTCCTATTTGTTTGTTTGTAAACTATATATATATATATATATATATATATATATATATATATATATATATATATATATATATAAAGTTTATACAAGGGTGTCCAAGTTGAAGTCATGCATTTATCCCCCAACATACCTTACTGTGTCTTTGAGGTGCAAGCATGAGGTGCCCCATACAAAAAAACATGTCTATTTAAAGATGCAGAATGCAACCTGCTACGTACACTTTACACTACAGAACAGTAAAGAAAAACAGATTTTATGGTACTTCAAAGATTTGATACTGTAGATTTGTCAATAATTGATACAGACCAGTTACATCCAAATCAATGTGCTATACTCTCTAAATGATCATAGCACTTTATTTATTTATTTTTATTTTTCACAAATTCCTTTACAATCTTGAATCTGTCCTGCTCTGATAATATCTGCTGTTGATCCTGGTATAGGATCATCATCTCGTGAGCACAGTGAGTGATTCAATGAGATCATCTGTCTGAAATGATGATTCGGTTCACGTCAGTAATGAGCATTCTTTTATAACACTCATTTTATAAAACTGCTGTCCTTTTGTATTTTTACTGCCAATATAAAGACCTCCCTTCTGATGTGCTGCTAACATGCCTCAGAGAGCACTATGATTGCTAGTGCATCAGTTCCACTGGAAACATAACAACCTCAACAGATATTGAAACTTGGAACCCCTTGTATATGTCCTTTTCTAAAGCAGCTATATTTTGTGTCTGCTAAGATAATCCTATGCTCATGCTTCCAAGCTTTTTGACTGCAACTTCTTCTATATGTGTGTGTGTGTGTGTGCGTGTGAGTGTATATACAGATTATTAAAAACAAGAAAGCCATATGAACACTAATACCTTTAGAGTTCAGCTACATAGAACCTAACCTACTTATATCGTCACTGTTTTTCGTGTAGTCTTGTAGTGCATATCACTTCAACTTACTCCTTTTTTTGAATGCTTTGAATCCTTAGAACCGCTGTTGATTATGAAGACCTTGTCTAGGATGTAAACCCAAACATATATTGTAACTTGTATCACAAAATCCAAAGCTGAAGACATTTTGAATAACACAAATGCATCCATGTGGACATTGTTGTATATCATTTTGTTTGTGATGTTATAGTAAGTATAACAACCGTTTGTTGTTGATATACTTACTACAATGATATTATAATATGTAATATAATATAGAAAATGTTTTTTATTTTATTTATTTTTCTTCACTAAAATTTTGGATTGCAAGCCACTCCCTAGCAAACTGTATATGAACCTTAACTCATAAGCTTTTGTATAAAATAAAGTTGGATATTCTTGAAATGTTTCTAAGACTGCTGTTTAACCAAACAGTGTCAGTCTAAAGCCATTTAAAGAATATCAATGTCATCAATTTTCACACTGTCAAGTCGTGAGCCTAGTATGGCACCTGCTATATAGTTAGTATGTTGGAGACATGCAGTGCTGAGTTGCCATGGAAGCTATCCTGGCCAATCAGAAACACTCTTATTGGGTTGGTTTCATACTGAGACTAGGGTGGGCCATTTCAGAAAATGTGCTGGGTTTCTTTGATGAAGTAGTACTGTCCAAATTGACAAATAATAACTCGTTTTTTACAATAATACAGCAAGTATGTACATTTTGTTAACAGAGAATTTACATTATGTGGCATAGTCCACTTATGGTGTAGCCATCCATGTGTGAGCAAAAATAACATTTCCGAAATGTATTCTTCCAGTATTCTATGGGTTAATGGAAGCAGTGTTTGAATTTGGGACTATTACACCCCCCCCCCCCCCCCAAATGGATATGTTATGATTTATATTGTATGAAAGATTACTGTTTTCAGGGTGAAACAGATATTCCCCAAACAAAAATGACTTTCCGGATCTCTCTAAGAAAAGTGAAAAAGAAAAAGTTATATATAAAAATATATTTTTGTTTTTAGTATTATGAATATTTTGAAATATGTAATATTTTAGTAGAGAATGCAACTAGGTAAAATAATACATGTGATGCCATAAAAAAAAAAACTTAGGCACTAAGTAAAAATCTCATGTACAGTATGGAGTAACTTGATATGGAAAACATTAAATAAAAGTGTGAGTCTATCCTTACGATGCTTATAAAATCAAATTCAAGCACTGGCCAGGCATTCAGCCCTATCTATCAAAACTACCCCTGTTTAGGTACCAGTTTACTATTGAAATGAAGCAGGAATGTGAGCGATCAGATCCATGATAAATCTATCCCAAACTATTAATAATAAAAATAAATAAATAAATAAATAAATAAATAAATAAATAAATAAATAAATAACGTGATTAATTGAGTTTCTATTGTCTAGTGTGCACAACCTTTCCAATAGTGCGGTTCTCATTTCATACATTATCTAATACTGTACATATGCTTTCAAATCTTGATGTTATCCTCCGAGATCCTGTATGGGGTTTTTGCATGGGTTGATATAGGGCTTGGTTATCTATGAGCGTAATTGGTCTTCATGTGCATATTCTGCATTGCTATTTGTCTATCTGCGACCGTCTTTTAAACACCATGCATAGATACAATTAGATGGGTATCACTAATAAAACAGACTTTAAAGTAGAATGATTATATTATAAACACTGCAAGCAGAGATGCTTTGCCATTATGATGTAAATAACCGGAGTCTAAGAGCTTTCTCACATATTTATTAATTTATGTCTTGCACTGCATCTTGTATTCCACCAGGTGGTGGTATTGTAAAATATGGATCACAGTGTTTCCTGCACAATAGCACCATCTGTAGGTAAAGCCCAGCACTGAAACTGCAACTGTCTTCCATTTCAGGACTGGTCACGCCATCCCTTCTCAATTGTAAAATAATATCCAAAGAACTGTTATTTGGTGGGGGGTGGGTATAGGGTTTCTTGTACTTAATTTTCCCTGTCTTTCTTAATGTTGTGGTGCGTTCATGTCAGTATTGTACCTTCTGTGGAAAGCATGCTTTACCCCTTGATGGGACACTTTGCAAATGTTGCTCCAGCAACCATGAACTTGAACATCAATGCATCAGCAACCCTTGTAAAGACTTCAAGGGAACCAAATATGATGAAATATCTCGATAGAAATTTATCATGTTAAGTTACCAGCTCTGTACTGAACATATAAGAAATAAAGGCCTTTTAGCTATCTTTGTCTCCTGTTCTTTTATTTAATAAGGTGCCATTCTGGTGTTTAATGTATTTGTCTATTTATTAATATACTTTGTGATATATAGAGTCATGGGACTTGTAATAATGTTGCTAAAGCTAATAAGAAAATTAATTTGAAAATCTACAGGAAAATCTGCTGGAAATGCCAACAAATGCAAGTAAGCTGTTGACTTTCAATGGTTGAGAATTGGAACAAATATATCTTGGTTTCTTACAGATATATTCATGGAACAGTAAAATTTAGGAGTGCAGACAACAATCCATTGAAATTGACATTAAAGGGCCTTTAAATGTACTGGTTTTTTTCTCTTCAATCAGCATTGTCTCTTGAACTTGCTTGACCAGATCAAACTATCAGCTCTGATCAATACAAACCACGATCACTGATAGAATTTCCAGCAAGGCTACTTTTAATATTTATACTGTCACAACCCAAGAACTTCTCGTCGGTCAATGGTAAACGTAGGAGAATAAGTAGCCAAATGTCTACAAAACCAGTTCTGATCATTGGTAACCAGTAGACATTCTTGAATTAAAGATATTTGGATGCAAAGGTGTGTATCCCATTCAAAACAAACGACTACAGAGAGAAAACTAAAAAAAAAAAGTTATATATATATATATATATATATATATTTTATTACTGGAATCAACATATCTCAATGCATAACTTGCAATGGTGTAAAAGCATGCCTGTGTTATATTCAATTTACAATACATTCATTCAAGCTGGAGATTAAAGTCTCATAGTTTTCTGTTTGTTTGCATATCAATATAACAATGGTATATATTGCACTGTGTCGCTACAGCAGCTTCGTAAGGATTACGGTGCTTTGTAAATGCTGTGGCAGAACCTGGTTTCTTTAACCTTCTTGAAAGGGGACACTTCAAACACTATAATTAATATTGCATTCAAGAACACATACTCTCTGCTAGGCTTTAGACGTTTTAAACATGCCTGCTCTGTAGAGACCCACGATGCACAGAAGTGTGTGAGAGGCGCTATGCGGCACCTTTATAGCCTTGTCCTAGTGAAGATGTTTATTGTAATGGGGTCATTTCTACATATATACTTTTGAACCAAGATTTGGAAGAACCAAAAGCAATAAATATAGCTTCTCACAGGGAATGCGCTGGGCTTGCTCTGCGGAGGAAGTGGTTTAGCCCTCTTGTAGTCTGTGATAGTCCAGGGGACAGCAGATAAGAGGTAAATATCGGTGCTACAGGAATTCATCTCATCTGAATTAACTGGAACAAAGAATAATAGTATATAATTTTTTAAAAACTAGATATACAATCCAATAACTTACAAGGGTTCAATGCAAATTCACCTTAAAATGTACTTATATTTAACAAATATATCAGACAAAAGAAATCTTATAACAGCTTGCTCAACAGTGTCTTATCCAAGCATGTTTGAATAGTGATGGCCATTATTAATCACATAGACAAACATGAATATTTATGTATTTATGTATTTATTTATTTATTTTAAATTTAGTAGTCTCCAATTAGTTTTTTGTTATTTTCTCCCCAATTTAGTAATGTGCAATTATTTTTAGGCTCAGCTCACCGCTACCACCCCTGTGCTGACTCGAGAGGGGCGAAGACGAACACACGCTGTCCTCTGACGCATGTGCCGTTAGCTGCCCGCTTTTTTACACATGACAGACTCACCATGCAGCCACCCAGAGCTACAGCGTCGGAGGACAACGCAGCTCTGGGCAGCTTACAGGGAAGTCTGCAGGCGCCCGGCCAGACCACAGGGGTCGCTGGTGTGCAGTGAGCCGAGGACACCCTGGCTAACCTGACCCTCCCTTCCCCCCGGGCGGCACGCGGCCAATTATACGCCGTCCCCTGGGAGCTCCTGTCCTCGGTCGGGAAAGGAATAGCCTGGACTTGAACCGGCAACGTCCAGACTACAGGACGCACCCTGCATTCTACGCGAGTGCTTTTACTGGATGCGCCAGTCGGGAGCCCCAGACAAACATGAATCTGCATGTCCTTCAGGTGGAGTGTTTGGAAATGATGGTTTGACACCAAAGTCCTGCAATGCCAACAATCAGTGAACTGGGGTCCCAATTGTTAAACCAGTGTCCTCTGAACAACAGTCCAGCTTGCAGAAAGACAAGTAGAATCTGGAATCTGTAGTGATAGGAGGTTGGTTTGCATAAGAGGTTGGTTTGGAGGTTGGTCCAAATTCAGCACATGCATGCAAGAGACAGTAGGTCACTTATACGGACTTAACCCTATACAGTTATGCATGGTTTTCATACAAAGCATAGAATATTTGGAACCCAGTTGTTTGATAAAGTACCATGATATACAGCACAACAGCAATAAATTGACTCCAGAATTGCCACGATGAACAGCATTTGTGAAGAAAGCTCAGGAAGGCTGCATCCTTGTCCATCCTTGGTTACAATGATCTACTAGAACCAGCCTAGTTTCCTTCAGCCGTTTGAAGAGGGTCAAGGCTCAAGGCTTTACTTCACTTTGATGTCTCACTGATACCGTCGAATCATACAGCAGTTCTTGTAAGCCAAGCTGCTGGCCCTGGCAAACCCCATGAAGATCTGTCCAATCCAAGCTCTGCGTAGCAGTGAGTGAGTGGCTCGCGTAAAGGAATATGATGTGTGCATTACTGCAGCGTGGCAGCAGGTGCCCCTGTCTGAAGACACATGGTCAGTGGTGAGGCGTGCTGTGGTGCTCCTTCAGTGCTGCCGGATCACGTCACTTTGACAGCTTACTGATGACGCGGATCAAGGCTCCGTTCTCGTCTTTTAGCCTCTGGTTGTCAGACTTGAAGTCATTTAAAACCTGGGGAAGCAGATGAGAGCGATAGGGGAATTATAAAGCTATTAACCCTTTTGTTTGATGATTACCTATTTATCACAGAAATAAATCTTACCATTACCCATCTATAGTCTGCAGGCTTCATCTTGTCAGCTTTTTTTTATAATGTGAACAAAGTAAACTCAAATAAGATATAGGGTTGCTTTACTGTTATAAGAATGTAACACCGCTGTCTGTTTGACAAGTTGTCTGCACTGACATGTTGGGTAATCTACAGCAATAAGTGTATATGACAGCTGTATCTAAAATCAGGGTGGGGTAATGCAGTTCCAAGTGATCTAAAATTGGCATTCAAGATTCATAGTTTACCAGAAATCAGGGAGATATAAAATCAATTGAAATCAGAAGAATCTGAGACCCCATTTTCCTAAATCAGGATTTTCAGGATTTCAACAAGGGGTGTAGTCATATATAAATGTGAATTACATATGCTATTTTAATTTAATGTGCAAAGAATATGCAGAGCAATCTTTCTGCACAGCTTGCGTTTGCATGTTATCAAGCTTCTTGTGCTTCGTTGTTCCTGGTGTCTCAGTAGGAATATACTGCATGCAGCAGCTAGAGAATGGATTATAGAAATGCCGGGATAGCTAACAAAACAGTTCAAATGTCAGGCTGTACCCCATAAGTCAGCTTTAAAGTATGTACACTATTTATTGAAAGTACTAATGATTTCAAGGTAATGTTGCATTGTACTCACCCAAAATACATTGTACTTGCATAGTATCTAAATTGCAGAGTAAATCACTCAATGACCCAAAACCTTATCTGGAGTGATATATATATATATATATATATATATATATATATATATATATATATATATAGTAACCAATTCAGTCTTTGTGGAAAACAAATACTGTTCCTTTCGAAATTTATTTTGAATTGAAATATGTCATGTTTTCAAACATAACTGCAATGCATATAAAATCACAAATAGTATTAAATAATGCAGACAAGACAATGTTATCTTAAGTGTAGCATGCTGCATGCAGTGTCGTCACAAAGGAACTTCAAATACACAAGGTACCTCAGCACTCAGCCCCCTTAACATATTATACGAGAGGTGGCAGTGGCAGAGGCGGGGCATTGAACCCAAGTCTACTGATCTCCCGGTTCGGAGGCTGTCTTATTTGACCTTGTTTTTCTAACCAATTTTGGAATGTTCAGTTATGTTCCCTCACCACAACAATTCAACAAAACAGCTCAGGAGAAGTGAAGGCCAGTGGCCATCTTCCAATCCCACAACCAAGTGAAACATGAGAGCTTGCTAGCATGAGTCACTAATGACATTTTAAGTTTAGAAATACTTGCATGAAACAAACATTATTTTATCCGATTATAATGCTGGCAAATTCTATTAGATTTTCTGCTATTCATTTTAAAGCTGATCCCGATTTCTACCACACTCTTATCCACATCCCATAGCCAAACATTCGGAAAGACGCTCCACATACTGTAGCAGTTGTAATCATGCAACAATTTTAGATTGCATTAGAGCAAAGAGCTACCAAGGGTCAGGTTTTTGCTCTATTAAGCACCATTGTAAGAAATTGCAGGGCAAATACATCAGCAAAATCAACATTACATTAAGGACTTGACCCTGTTCTTTGATCTTTTGCGGTAAAAGACATCATGGCCCAAAAACTGATGTATCTGTACTACAGAATACACAAGTATGTTGTAATTAAGACTATTATGCAAATAAATAAAACTGCATTTTAGTCTAGATTGCATTGTAATTGAAAATGGTTACATTTTAACAATAACGGATTCATTCTACCCAGAGACACAGTTTACAATCTTCAGAGCAGAAGGTTCAATAACAATTGATGTAGATTTTGTTTGGTGCAGTAGGGGAAGTTAGAGAGAGAGATGGGAAGCACAGTAAAAGGCGAGACCTGCCTGGGTGCAGACAGGAAGAAGAGATGTAGTGAAGTGAAGGAGGTGGAGGGATGGGTAGGAGTGAAGGGGAGGTTAGAGGTCTTCGGTCTCTGGCAGTGGGGTGAGCCTTGAGAGTCTGTCGATGACACGTTTCATAGCTTGGTTCTCCGCCACCAGACGCTCGTTCACCTGCCTCAGGGTCTCGATCTGCCCCAGCTGCGGGAGGCTCTGCAGAGATCAGACAGACAGGGGAGGATAGGCACGGAGACAGGCAGACAGACAGACAGACAGACAGACAGATAGAGGGGCAGCCAGGGTGCAAGAGTGGAACACACAGTGCCATTCACCAAAGCACCAGAATGTGGTTTACGTCTGTGCTCATTATATGTCCTGGGAAGAGCCCTGTCCTGCTGCATTGTTCTGAATGGTGTATGTCAGCACGGATGGTAGAACAGATAGCTCTAAACAATGTGAAGATCACTGCTTCATCAATCTGAAGGTCCCTGCTTTATCCCATCTTATTGTAGTCAGTAGTTATTTATGTCTTCTCTTTCTTCCTCTTCTTCTCCATCTCACACTTTCTATGACAACCGATTTAGGGGCAATTGCCTCAGTGGACAGGTTAAGGGTCATACAGTTAATTCCAAACTTGAAAATATGTACTGCATTAAACAAAGGCTATGCAATTCATGTAGAATACCATATACACGTTTATATTTATATCCCAAGCATACTTAACCTGAAACATGAACTGGTGCACAATTGTGCTGCTTCTGCAGTATGACAAATCCACACCATGCTCTCAGTGACACAGACTTCTTGTCTTTATGGGAATGCCTTAACGTCCCAGTACAGACCAGTAAAGTGGGATCTGAGATCACACTGATGCTTAAACTTATGTGAAGGATTACTTTATACACATGTTCTCTGTGCTTTCTCATCATTTATAAACTTTGTAATGTTTAACCCAGAATTGTATTATTTTCTTTGTTGTTATTGATTATTCTATCTGTCTTTGTTAATGTATCACCATGTATTCTATGTAAATGCACCAATTGAACACTGTACATATCCATCACAAGTTTCTGGTGACAATCCAATATTTCTCATCAGTTGAAGCCAGTTTGTATGCAGCCATAGTGATCACCACAAAAACAACCTGACTACTAAAAAAACTGAATCGAAACACATGGAGTGTGGAAATAACCATGCAGAGAAGTTCTGAAAGCACACCAGACGTAAGAAGACACAAAGTTAATGTGTGAAAAGTAAATCCTTTAAGAACAGTGACGTTTTACAAAATAGAGAAGGTTAGGTAACTGACCCAAGATAATGGAATTTGAAGTTAATGATGAGAGAAATAACACACCATTTGCCAAATAGTGAGTTCATATATTTTCTGCGTGATGTGTGCCTGTGGAATGGAAAGTTTTACAGATTGTACCCCCGTCGCCCAACCTCCTCTGTTTTATAAACCCCAGGCTGGGTGAGATGGCAGAGGCAGTCAGTGGCACTGCCCTGCACATCTTCCCGCAGACCCAGGAAGGTGAGTTGCGCCTATTGCGTGGCAGTGGGAAGCGGGTTCGAGGCTCGGGCCCAGCCACTCACCAGACAACCAGCAGCATCATCCCCCACCAGGGGCTACTGCAAATGAGACGTGGGTCTCAGAGAGCTGCCCTGGTGGAGCAACAGCAATAACAACACCATCAGCAGACAACACACTGATCAAATACACTCACACCTGTAACAACTGGTTAAGGGACCGTCTACAAAGAGGCTTATCTTTCAGAATTTGAAAACACTCAATTATACTAAAATACAATAAAATGCTATAAGAGTGAAAAAGCTTTGAATTCCATTTTCCCTTATATATGTTTACCATGGTGAAATGAAATAACAGTAATTAGGTTGCTTTACCAAACATTTCCCATACTGTGCTTTTACCATTGTTTGCTTTATACTAGTGTTTAACCAAGCTTAGCCTCTTTTAAAGGCTTACCAGAGTGCAGACCAGTTGACCGGAGGGATTTAACACTTACCTTCAATTCTTCTTCCATCTGAGAGACCTTCCTCTCCAGCGCACGCTTTTCCTGCAGAATAAAAGAGATGGTTCATTTCACCCATCCATCACTAATATATCTATAGGTAATAATAGGTCGATGTTCTGCACTTAAGTAGTTAGAAGTAACAGGATTCCTGTTGGGGGTTAGGTTACATGTAAGGGAAGGAAATACCTTTTTCTCTGTCTCAAGCACAGTGGACTTTTCAGATATTTTGTTCTGTTTCTGAAACACAAAAGCAGTTAAATTACAGGGTTGTATCCACTTGTGCCAAATAACAAATAGTTGAGCACTTGGCTGGTATCTGATAGTCATGTCTTTTCTCATTAGTATACGAGTCCTTGCTTGTTAGTCTTTTTTCTCTTCTGGTGTTAAGAAACTGGGAAACCTACTGTCATATTTTTCAAGACATGTAACCAGTGATTTAAAACTAGCTGTCTTACTTATCTGCACATCAGCAGCCTGAAATATACCAGAATATTTTTTTTAAGAAGTTAGTTTTATAGGGCTCCAGAGTGGCGCATCTGGTAACGGCACTCTGCCTGGAATGCAGGATCCGCCCTATAGCTTGGAGAGCACCAGTTTGAATCCAAGCTATGCCACTGCCAACCATGGACGAGAGTTCCAAGAGGGTGGTGCACAATTGGTCAATCGCTGCCCGGGTGGAGTAGGGGTTAGGTCGGCTGGGGAGTTCTTGGCTCACCGCACACCAGCAACCCCTGCAGGCCGGCTGGTACGCATAAGTTTTGGGTATGGCTGCACGACGGGCTGGCAGAGTGAAAAAAACGGACGGCTGATGGCACTCGTTTCGGAGGACGCGAGTGCTCATCTTCGTTAGAGGATGCAGCGGTGAGCCAGGTTGAATAATAATTGGACATTCCAATTGGAAAATGAATAAAAATAATTGTTCAAAAAAAAAAAAAAAGGAAGTTAGTTTTATTTATGAAACTGCTGTAGACTGTTGTTAAACACGCCATCAACAGTCTCGAACAATTTCATGAATATCAAACGTAATTATATTCATATAAACTGACTTTGTGAATAGGGTCCTATGTTGGGTAGAAAAAAACCTTGGTTAACAAATAACCCTTGTAAAACATGACCACTGTATTTTTGCATTATATTTTTGCAGTTTTCCCATGCTTTTCACATGGTTATACTATGCATTTACCATAGTTTACCCTGGTTTGCCATGTTAATTAATATGCTTAACCACACTTTGCTATTCTTTACAGTGCTTACCTATGCTTTACCTTGCTACCACTATGATTTAATACACTTTGCTATGATAAACTTATATATGGGAAAGTAATCCTGGAAATCAGCACTGAACAGCAATCTCCCACCTGTGTTACTTTGTCCAGCTGGGACCTGATCTTGCCCAGCTCATCTTTGCTTTCTTCCAGTTTGGATTTCAGCTTCACGTTTTCTGTCAAGGCATCTTCGTACATCTGTGCAGCCGAATACATTTAAAAAGAAAAAGAAAAGCGTTCGAGAAAAATGTAAACAAAGAAATGATCTCGAGCAGCCCTGATTCAAGATTGCTTTTATTCTTGTATTCCATAGAGATACCAATTATCCAGGAGTGGGAGGAAGATAATTACAATTGTGCTTTGCTGCCGGAATTCGGGAAAACTGACAAAAACATCAATCAGTTGTTACAAAGGGTTTTTCTTTTTTTTGATGCCACCAAAAGGACAGCATTGGCACAATTCCGACTAAATCTGAGAGTTCTGAATTCTATTATATTGAGATCCCAGGATCCTATAAATTCCTATATAATGATTTCGTACTGTACAGTGTACTGTATACTGGAGGTCGCTAAAGGGTATAGCATTCACATTAAAACCACAGCCGACCTTCTTGAAATCCTTGGCACTGCCCTCTTCCTCAGCTTTGCCAAGGGATGCCAGTCGGTTCTCGCGGCGGGTATAGGAGCTGGTGCGACTCAGGAGACGGTCTGCGACGCTGTCACCAGTGCTGGAGGAGTCTAACCTGGGGAGGAGGGGGTAAACAGTAGTAATGAAGCTGCAGTGTCCAGCAAGCAGGTTAAAATCATTGGTATTAAGAAGTATTAAACAAACACCAATTGGAACTAAGTTATAAAAGTGTGCCAGTAGTTTTGCAGCTTTTCCTGTGCATTTACCCAGCTTTGCCATGTTTAGCAATGGGATCCTGCTGTTTTTACAATGCTTTGCATGCTGTCCTGTGATTTACCATGCTAGCTTGTGCTTCACTACACTTTTCTGTACTTTTATCATGATATACTGCAGTGTACAGTAAACAACTCACTGTAACAACATTATAGAACAGCCTCCACTTCAAAAAATACCGGTGATTCCTATACTTAGGCAAATATAAGATGTGTAGTATTGTGTATTTTATGACTCCTACAGGAAAACGTCTACTGGACTTTTAAAGGATATTTGTAAACCTCTGTGACCTGCAGTAACATCTATTTACGTTTGTATGCATAAACAGGTCACTATGAATATCGTTCACATAGTAGAGCAGATCTAATGTGGTCAGACAGCTTTCTAGATATAGGTCAAACTACCTGGAAAAGGAGGTCATCCTCACCTAAATTCAAAACCCACAGACCTTTTAGTCATATTAGTGTTATCACAACAGTGATTTAGTTTTGCTAAATGGTCAAATTAGATCTCAAGGTTATTTTCACAAAACTCCCAGTGCGATCTGCAGTTTATTACGGAGCCGAGAAGTGACTTCCTAAATCTAGGTTGATACCAATTATAGAAGAAGCCCTTCAGAAAAATGTTCACTTGCTCCTTAACTGGAAGAAGAGCTGTCAGCTAGAGAATTGTTCTTTTTTGTAACCACTTTTTTTTTATTCTCTCCTACAGTGTACGAAAGCAAAAAGAAACTGCTGCTGTAGTTTATTCTTAGATAAAGAAAAAAAGAGTTACTCACCTAGACGTTCTATCATGCTGTGAAATAAAAGAGAAAAGCATTAAAATCTTAAAATCTTAAAAGTCAGAGAATACAAATACACACACACACACACACATATATATATATAATCTCCCCTTCGCTCATGTATAATAGTCCATTATATGTTTTACGTTATATCTATGTTATACTTTATTACATTTTAGTAAGTTATAGTGTTTTTTTTTATTCTTTTCAAAAGTGGATCCTAAAAGTTGTATGTTGACAGATTGCTATTTTCTTTTTAAAGTTTGGATTTCTTGTTGAAGCAGCACCCCTTGTCCCATTGTGGGATACCTCAGCAATCAATCACAGGACCCTGAGAGCACTCCCAGAGACTTGCAGCCCCAGAAAGCTGACCCGTCCCTCGCAACTCCAGACTGCTTTGTTGTTCAGCTGCTGCCAGTGAGCTGGCTCCTTGCATAAGCAATGTTTCAGATCCGTAATGAATCGCTTAGATCGCTTCCTGAACAATGATGACATTTCAACTGAACACCATGACTTCTTAGCTTGGCATGGAGAGAGCACGCACATCTGGGGTTCATCTTTTATAAAGAGCTCATTTGTTTCTTTCTACAAACAAAGACAGTGGGCTTTGTGTCTCAGGCCAGGGGTGAGACACTTGAAGTCATTGACTTCTCCACATGAGAAATGATAATAAACTTGTATTAGGACCGTGTCTCCAGGCACCAGGTCACTCGTGGCTTATGGTGTTGTTTGTACAGTACAGTACGTTGTTAAAACTGGACAGACCCAGTGAGCTGCGGTACACTAGTTCAGGAGAAACCCCCATGACGCAGAATCTCTAATGGATTATATTTATTTGGAGTAATAGGATGAAACATTTGGCCACTTGGTTGGGAGTCCATCGCCTGGCCCTTTGGATGAGGTACAGTAATAGCCTTCTTTGTGGTTGACCATGGGGTAATTGAAAAGAGGTCGAGGGAGGTGGAGGATTCAATTGAATGAAAAGAAGGGAAAGCGGCAGATCAGTTTATATATTTGATGCAGTGTGAGTGTATGGGGGAGGGGACAGTCCTTCCTCCCAAACTGAACTTAAAAACATGCATATCAAGGAGGTCCTGGTAATGTTCCTACATGTATAGGAAAACCAATGTGTGTGTGTGTGTATGCAAGGCTATATGAGGACTCCAGGCCCACACCAGTCCCCTCAGCTCTCCATGGCTCTCTACAGGGAGCAAGAAAGCACACTATCCCCTTCTATAACCACTCTGTGAACTCCAGCTGCTATTTCTCCAAACTACAGTGGAAGAACACATTATTAAATATTTACCCCTTGGCAAATCTTGCAAGTGATTTCTTTTCCAGAACCTGATCTCATGTTCTCCACATTCCGGATGATTAAGAGCTCTGCCGCTGCATGGGAGGGGTTTATAAACACAGGGCTCGTTTTTGTTTTGTTTAAAAGACTTTATTAATAATCGACTCTGTGTCTTCTTTTGATGCTGTAGTAACTCTTACTTCTAAACCCTGTGCTCAGCAGAATTTCTTTTGAGTTCACATAAGGCAAAACAATATAATTATGACTGTAGTTTTCATTAATAGTGGCTACATCTGTGTGTACTCCTTGTGTTCATGTGTGTGCACTTATATACAAGGTTACCTCTGAATCAGGTATTATGTACATTTAAAAAGGATAAGTACCAGCAGGTTTCCTTTTATTTATTTTTCCACCCTTCCCTTCCTTTGCGTGATGTTTACAATCATTCAGAGTGATTCTGGGTTGTTCTGTTGTACCAGTATTTAATTTTAATAACCATTTCTCAATCAGAATCCTTCTGGCATTGTCTGTGCCTGTAGAATTATAGTTGCCGGCTTCTTTTCAGTACTTCATGATTCCAAAGAAATCACATGATGGTAGTGAAAAGGGCACTGCATCATGTGATCCCTCAGAATGATTTTAAACATTCTAAAAAGTTAAGGGTGACAAAATAAACTGACCTATAAAGCTACTCAGACTTCAATTAAAAATGAAAAACTACCAAGCATACATTTCCAAAAAAGGGGGCAGAAAAATGATAACATTGCATTGCATCGCTGTGTGTAACAAAATATAACGAAAACATTGAAACATGAAATGAGTCAGGTCTTGGGGCTCAGTTATTTCACATCATCAAACCGCAGTTATCCAGTCCCTCTAGTCTATCGTTTCTCATCCAGTGTGTCAAACAGAAGCATGCCCCTTGCTGGATACACACACACTGAAAGAGCGCTGCTGGGAAAGAACACAATGTACTGTACATTCCTAAGACTCTGTCTGCCCCCTGCTTGACAAGCATTACTCCCCACAGACGTCACAATGATCAATCAGCTCTTCAAATAATCGATCAGGCAATTTCTCAACCAGTCGAAGAAAGGCTGGCGTTCGATAAACATCAGGCTTAGATAAATGTCACACTTGAATCAGATAGCTCTATTACAAATACAAAGGTGAGCAGTAATCCATGCTTTTATTATGAGGTAACAGAATGAACTGCTGACAGAATGTCTCTTATAAAGTGTGTGTGTGTGTGTGTGTGTGTGTGCATGTGTGTGTGTGCGTGCGCGCACGTGCGATTTAATGAAGAACAGAACATTATTCAATGAGGAAACACCTGCAAATGTAATGGACAAATTGTACTGTCATTGGATGAAAAAAAGGGGATCCTTTCACCAGACTGATGCATAATTCTATAGCTGTACACTCCCCTTGCCCCCCCCCCCCCTTCATCCCACTTTCCCCTGCTCCTCTGGTTTTGTTGGGATCCACTAGCTCTGGCAGCTGCACCTCATTACATTCTCGCTCTGTTCTGAAATTTTCCACAAGCGTTCTATCATGTCATACAGACCCCACAAGCACAGCAGTTTGTTTTATAGGTTTGTTCGAAAGCCAGGAGCCAAAATCTTGCCTGGGTAATGTTACTCTTCAATGCGTCACTTCTGACTACTAGTCACTGCCAATCAATGAACCGAGCAATACAACAGGTTCATCAGTGTTATTACAAAATGTTAAAAACACATTCTCTTCTAGTGATGTCAGGAAGCCCACCCTTGACTGTCTACACAAGATGCTGTTTTGTAATACAAAACATGTCATTAAGTTTTATAAACCAGTTTGAACTCCTGGGCCCACTTGAACATGATACATAGCTGTGTGTTACATACTACGTATGTAAAAACAATTACTAGAAACAGGCATAAAAGCAACTGAGGATCGTGTTGATGTCAACCCCCTGAACTTCCCACTTAAAGACGACCTTTGACATTTGTTAACGCCCAGTTGAAGATTGAATCATAGCCAGCCCGTGAAAATGGCAGTAGCCCCAGATTTCTATAGAAATGAGATCTAATCTAATTGTACCATCAGGCCCCTGTCCTGACAAAGCGGGTCTCAAAGAGGAAGGCAGCCAGGGTCCTGTGCCATTACATTCCCTAAACCCTTGCCAGCCTTGTGGTTATACGTTTAAATTCCTCATTTATTTCATATTATAAACTGCCAAACACAAATGTCATAATGACAGGATAATGTAAAAGGAAATGGTGGCTTAAAGGCAATTTCCTGTAGCATGTTACTGTTTAATAGTGCAAACTATTAAACAGACAAGCCTTGCACAGTCTGCTTACAAACAAATTATCACTTAGAAATGAATTCATAAAACCTTTAATACTGAGCTGGAAGAACCAGCCTCTCTCATGCACTGCAATGTAAAACTGCAGCTCCCAGCATCTGTAATACCGCCCATATCAACGCAGTAACAGCAGGTTAATATATATCTAGGGACGGATGCAATAGGATTATAAGCTTTCCCCTGGGCCCATTTCTAAGGTGTGCGCTATCCTGCACAGATCTATTTTTTGTATAACCCCTCTATTATTCTAATGACACACTCATAAGATGCCACTGATACAAGAACAAGTCATTAAATTAAAACAAAGACCTTTTGCTTTAATGCTAGAGTCGGACTGTTCTAGCTTTCTTACACTCTGCTAAGTGTTACACTTTTTAAACTGCTTCTTAATGGCATGTTCACCCCCTGGGATCGGTCCCAGCCTCTTTGCCAGATCTCTAAGATGGAAAGTATGAGCTTCACCCAGCAGAATGATTGATGATAAACACAGCCATAAAAGTACAGGTTTTATTCCCATGCAGAGATTAGCATTTATTTTTTTCTTTCCTTGTTTTCTATATAAAAACAAGCACATCATCATTTCCTCCATCATGTAAACAGTTTTGCAAAACCTCAAGGGTATTTGGGGGAGAGGGGGGGGGGGGGGGTTCTGTCTGAGCCTGGTACACTTATTTTTGTTTTTCTGCATAATTTCAACTGAGATAAACAAGTACATTGATGGGACCTCACCCTGAAACAACAGACAATGGTTCAAAGAGGCTAGGTTCACCATTCACCCCTGGAGACAAGGATTCAATTTCTCTTAGTCATAAGTGAAACTACATTGTTAACCATGCAATTCTGCAGTCTCTTTGCTCACAAGAATACTAGGCAGTGGTGGGAGTTCAGGTAAGAACTGGGGTGGCAGATATAAAAACAGCTCTTTAACTGTATATAAAAACAGCTATTTAACTGTATATAAACACAGCTTTATAACTAAATATAAATACAGCATTAACTGTATATACAGTAAATACAGCTCTATAACTATATATAAATACAGCATTAACTGTATATACAGTAAATACAGCTCTATAACTATATATAAATACAGCCCTTTAACTATATATATATATATATATATATATATATATATATATATATATATATATATATATATATATATATATATATAGCATTAACTATATATAATTACAGCTCTTTAACCCTGGGTGATCCACTTATTAACATTTCTACTTACAGTACAGCGAAATGAGAGAATCAGATTTATAATTAAAATCATTTAAAAAGACCCTGTTTGTTTCAGGTATTTCAAGCCTTTAACCTGAGATGAATGATTTAAAGTACTGTTAGTCTTTTTTTTTTTTTGATTCACCAACACTCTGCTAAGAAATAAATAATAATAATAATAATAATAATAACACTTAGATCAATTGAATAGGCCCTTGGGAGTTTTTACCAATTTCACTTTGAAATTCTAGAATCAATTATCTGTTGGCAACTGTGGAATTTACAGTACAGCTACCACCACTGTCTGAAGCCCCACATCCCCACCCCCACCCCCACCTATATAAACCTTGAGTTATATACATAGCCACGGCTATGGATAATAATACTATGGACATGGTCTTATTTTCAAAAACTATATATATATATATATATATTTTTATTTTTTAATAACATTTCTTGGCTTCAGCTACGGCCCTAAAGAAAGTTTTGGACAATCTGTGAATTCATCACCTGGCAGCTTCCTGCAGTTTTATGTAGGCATGTTTTCGATTATACATTTTTTTTTTTTATATATACACTGGCATAACCTGGCACAGTCAGAAATACGTTTCTAGTGACCTTGAAAGCATGTCAACTGAGTACGGGCTAGACAGTTAAACAAACCTCTGTGGTATACAGCACATATCTTTGTGAAGCTGGGCTGACTCTCACATGGTCACACACCCTCTAGAACAACACCTTGTAATCAGGTTGAATCAGTGCTGTCCTCGCTGTTACAGCAGGCATTGCTGTATTTCTGCCTGACCCCTGTACTGTACCTATAAACAGTTCTGATTCCTGATTCTACTAAAGTGCGACTCACCCATACCCTACTCTTAAGATACCTCTGATCTAAGCTCACGCCAGATCTGTGTCTCTCTCAGCAGTCAATAGGGTAAAAGAATACAGTGCTAACTAGAAGGATCCCCCTGGGCCCCCTGAGTTTATATAAAACACACACACAGCTTTTAAACAGCCTTATCCATTTTAACTCATGATCACTTTGAACCTTGACCTCCTTAAAGGAGTGCAAACCAAAGCTGAACAATCCAGTTTTTTACTTGCTGCAGTTCAGAGTCACTCTGGTTAACAGCTATACTGTCAGGCAGTAGCCAACAGCACATCATGCTATTAGATACCACCGAGCTGTATGGACAGAATTAAGAATCAACAATAAAAGAGGTATAGAATTATAGTTTCATGTGTTGAGTTTACAAACCCCTTCTCCGAACAATGGTAACTCCCACTACTCCTGTTAGTCTCCTTTTCAAAACATTAGGACATGAATTAAAATACCGACACTGTGCCTGCCTGCAGCTACTGTCCCAAAACCAACCTCTTCCACAGATACAAGCAGAGAGGCACACATACGTCTCAGAAACCAGAGCAGTTCTTAAATCTGTTTCAGATCATCCTGCTGGAGTTTGTAAATGCTCTGGCAGTATCTTTCTGCCTTATTATATACTGCTGTGTCTGGCAACCGCAACAAGACCATTTTAACCACAACGGATTAATACAATTGTCAACAGAACAACTCTTTGGCCTTAAAAAAAATCCTCATTCTCCCTCATTGGAAATATCTCTTTCCTTTATGGAAGCATGAGGATAGTTCAACCCAACACTGCATGCCTGCTGAAAGTACTGTTTTAAAATACTGTCAATTATCTAATGCAATATGTAACAGCGTGGGTTTTATTGTATATATCATATGCACACAACTGATCTTTTGCTCTTACATAGGGAGTGGGGTATTGGGATTATTTATATAGGTTTCTTAGATTTTAAAATGAGGCCACCTGTGCAATTACTTGATAAGACCTACTTTTCTGGCAATATTGTAATAAGAGTTTACAGATTCTCTGACTAGATGCCTTCATTACTGTTTGAAACCTGCACACAAGAAACTTTACTTAAATGGTTTTGTTTAAGCCATTTACTTTTGATTGAAATGAAAAATGAGCAAGTGAAATTTCTGAAGCAGCAGTACAAATAGCACTAGACACAGATTGCATCTCTCTCATGGGTTTATATGGGTTTAAAAACCAACACTACACAAATGCTGTGAATTTGCAAGCCCTTTGATAATTCAATTAATGCATGTTCATGTTGTAGCTTGCATTTAAAAAAGAGGTGTCATATTTAACATGCATTAAAAAAATCCATGTACTGTAATGTTTATTATGATGGCAAACTGCCGAGGGTTAGTTTTCAGGTTTGGAGTTAGGGTAATAACATGTACCACAGACTCAGTACACGAGCACTTCAGATAAAACATATTTTTCTTGGTTTATGCATTGGTACCATTTTTGGAAAATTCTTATTAGCTATCCTTTAGTTCCTGAATATTCAATGACACCCCTTTAATTGTACTCCCTGTGCTGCCCACAGCTTACTGGCTTGCAAGAGTCTCTGTGATTTTCTGTAGAGTTGAGTTACTGATTCAGACAGGTTGCTTCATCTAGAGTTCCCAGTGTACTGAACATCAATCAGGGGTGAACATGGCTGCATGGGATACATACTGCACCAGTGTCACTTCAGATGGACCAACCTGCCTCAACTTATATACCACAGCAGCAGCGAAGGTGAACAATGGGTAACCAACTACAGCTTAGATGGTGTAGGTAGTGCAGCATTAGATACATTGACACTTATATCTCTGCTACGTTTCTCTCTCCACTGTAAAGAAAACAAATAGCTGTAGGTAGTTAGTCAAGTATCTTGCAGAACTTGTATAATAGGTTAACTTTACAACACTTCCAAAACAATCTGTTCAGATTACTAAAGTCACTCTGTTATAGTGAATCTATAATAATCTCATTAGGAATCATTGTAACACTTTACATTAAGTGTATCTAATTACTGTGTATTTACATAGTAGTTATTTAGTAAATACCTGTGTACTTACACATAAGTACAATGTTATTATGCATAGTTACAATGTACTTTTTTTTTGCAGGTCACATATTTACTGTGGGTTCATAGTACCCAGGAAACCTGCACCAAACCAGATCTAAATCCTATTTTCTTTATTCTAGGTCTTGCAAATTGAAATGGGTCTTACTCCGAAGTTCTTGGCAGTAGGGGAAGGCGATGAAGGGGGGGAATCCGACTGTGACTTTCTGCTGCGTGACAGTTCCTTCGTCCGAGGGTACAGGGACGACATCTCAAAACTCTACCCCCTCCAAAAAAAAAAAAAAAAAATAGAAATCACTGGGATTGGTGTTAAAAAAATCCAAAATCTCAGTCTAAAGCTGTGCACAGAATCCCATCCATCCAGAAAAACCCATCACAGTCTTTTAAACTCCCCTCCTGAATGTCCTAAACGGTGCAGAGAGGGTCAGAGAGCATCCGGAATGATGAGATAAGGAGCCAGTCTCTTCCGGTAAGCCGAGACTTTAAAAAAACACGTGAAAAATAATTTAAAAAGACAGCTTTGCTGCAAGAACCCAAAGCTGCACTATTCTTCCAAAGAGATCTGACACCACAGTCGTAGTTAAACAAGAATGAAAACACTCAAAGCCTCTCTCTCTCTCTCTCTCTCTCTCTCTCTCTCTCTCTCTCTCTCTCTCTCTCTCGCTCTCTCTCTCCTCTCTCTCTCTCTCTCTCTCGCTCTCTCTGTCTAACACACTGACGCTGTTCTCGGAGACTCGAATACGAAGCAAGGGTTCTGATTTTATCAGTGGTATTTCAAGCCCCTACCCTTACACACTCATAAGAAGGTTTGGTATACTCAGTTTCTCTATCTTGTTTATTCTGCTTCTATTCAAACTCACTCACTCTCACACACAAGCCCTTCCCAGCCCCGCTCTTGCTTTGCCTGCTGTTCTGATCTCTTCCTAGCATCTGGGACAGAGCCAGGAGTGTTGCTGCTGCTCTGCTGTCCCCTGCTTGGAATGGAGTGGGTGGACAATTCCTTATATGTCCACATGCAGATGTGGCAGTCTGGGCTTGTTGCTTTAGAAGTTTTAGGTTTATGCTGGAGTTTAAGATAGACCCTTTGCGATGCAGTCATGTTTCCTTTGCAAACTGCAGCCCAAGTCTTATTTGATCCATGTCTGGGGTGACCCTACTATTCTTTACATGCAATGCACTTTGGCAACCTGAATGAACTGTATACAGTACAGAGGTGTTTTATGAACCCCACAAAAAAATTTGTAATCATCATTGTAATTTCTATAATGCTTTTTTAAAATTGTACTGAAGGACCTGGAAGAGTTGTAGAGATTGTGATCCAAAAGTAATCTTGGCCACACCACTTCAAAGTTAGTCAAAGTTCGAAACAAGCTTTCTGGCAGACTTTATAACGCTTTTGACACGCAATTCAGATTCCCAAACGATTAAAGTGCTGTATACCAAAAAATAAAAAAATAAAAAAAATCACAGAATTCTTGCAAGAATTCTAGTTTCTTGTTTTTTCTTGAATTCTTGTTTCCCACCTGCCAGTCCTTCTGGTTACTTTACTTGACCCTCCTCTCCCTGGTATGCTTATCTGTACATGTCTTGGAAAATGTTCATAACAATTCTCAAAAATGAATATTTGCCAGGACATGTAGGTAGGAAGAAACGTGAAACTTTATTTCTGCCGGTTGCACTATTACGGGTAAAACTAATGATTGATAGATTTTAAAACGTTTTCTCTGTGTATAAACAGCCACTACAATCTGGAAACATATGTATTATTATTATTTTTTTTTTATTATTTATGTCTCTTTGTCTAATCAAGACCACTGTGGGTGTGCAGAAAACTCACCAAGAGGCAGCCTGCTGTACACTTTTTGTCACTTGATTTTTGGCAATTACATTTTTGGAAATCAGATGTTTTGATTGGCTGAGAGGGACTTCATGATTTATTAAACGTAACGAAAAGCAAGCAGAAAGAATTTATTGCTGTACTGTGCTACTGGACCGTCAACCAGAAGAACAAGAGTTAGGTACTGAAGAGTTAGATACTGAAGAGTTAGGAATCCAGGGAGGTCAGCAGTAATAAATAACGAAAGAAAAATAAATGAAGACATTGTAGATCTGCTGGCCTCCTGTGAGCTGTGTCACTGAAAACCTTCTTGAAATACCTATTTTTAGACCGTGAAATGCCGTGAAATAAGCCGTTTCTTACCGTGAAATAAATACAGCCCTAACAGTGAGCTATTGAGTTTGAGACTTCTTTTTGCACAAGCAGAGATTTGCAAGGGATACTTATTTATATATTGTCTGGAAACAAAGCATTACTTAATTACACCTGTTTTTTTCCACTTATCTGCACATTGCAGTGGAAGAAATTACATCGAGTACAGTGCATCACATCTGGCAGCAGTTATAAGGCAAGTAGATGAATCACAATTACCCGGGATTCAAGACTTATTCGAGGTGGTCAGCTCTGTACGTCAGCATAAGATCTTAACCTTAATAGCTAACATATTGCATTTTGAATGGCTAACCCTCATCAGATATGCAAACCTGAGGCTTTTGCAACTACGCTGGGGGCTTAATAGGACAAAACAAACCAAAAAAAAAAAAGAAATGGAAAAGTGGGGTGCACAGAAGACTAAACAAATGACATCTGCTTTATTATTACTTTTTACTTCAACCCACATATATCAATGCTCAGCTTCTATGATCCACACAATGTAAAGACTTCCATAGAGGCATTTTCCAAAATCTACCATCACTGTACAAAACAAAATAAAACAAGCAAAAAATACCAATAATTGGGGATTCCTACAGTATAGGACTGTATGGTATTTTGATGTATGACTCCTGCAGTACACCTATGGACCTTACAAAACTGGTAATGGGACTTGGTATATTGGTTTAGCATTCACAGCTTCTGAGGGCTTCTGAGTTTCGGTTTTAACTGATAAACACCACTAAAACACCCCAGATAAAAAAAATGAAATCAGTGTATAGGCAATAAATAAACACAGGAAAACCACTGGAAATGGTTACTCAATTGACTTTACACCCCTTTCTCAGTGCAGTGAGTTATGCAATGTACCTCCTTCCCGACTTGTATCTAGCATTGATTCTTTCTGAATTGAGAGGATTGTTCTTGCTTGCGGGACTTAAAGCTATACTACAGATAGGTAGGGAGGATTTACACGCTTGTGGAATTTAAAACAGAATTACAGATTATACTGCAGGAGTTATACAGCACATTCAGATACTGTACAACACCATCATACTAATGAAATCTGATAGGGTTTGAATTGAGCCCTGCAGCAGTCATTCCTGTATCAAGAACAGCTGCACAGAGGGGATCCACTGTTGACATAACCTAAAGAATCTCTGTGACCAGCCTGGCGCTATGGGGAGTGTGCAGTGTCCATGAAGGAATGCTGATGGGGTTCAGTTTCTTTGGTTTGCTAGCTGTACGTAAGCATCTATTCCTGTACCCAGCGAGTTGAATGCTTTCAGTTGGACTAACAAATGCTGGGTCAATACCTTAAGACAACCTTGACATCAGCCACTGAACCAACACGTGAAAATACTGTACATGTGTTACAGCCTATTATTATTATTATTATTATTATTATTATTATTATTATTATTATTATTAGTTTATTTAGCAGACGCCTTTATCCAAGGTGACTTACAGAGACTAGGGTGTGTGAACTATGCATCAGCTGCAGAGTCACTTACAACTACGTCTCACCCGAAAGACGGAGCACAAGGAGGTTAAGTGACTTGCTCAGGGTCACACAGTGAGTCAGTGGCTGAGCCGGGATTTGAACCGGGGACCTCCTGGTTACAAGCCCTTTTCTTTAACCACCAGACCACAGAGCCTCCAACAAAGAAGATTTGGGAGGAGGACATGATTAAAGTCGCTAAAATCGTATAAGAAGTTGAGAAAGTTAAGCCAGACTTCACAGCACATAAACTTAAACCAGGGCCTACCACAGAGTTCTCAGCCTATAATCAGTATGTGCGTTGTCCCTGAGAGATTTCCCATTTCAGACAATGTCAGTCTATTTCCACATGCGGTACCCAAACATTAAACTGTAGCATTCCACAGCTCAACAAACAAGCTTGGTGCCTCCTCACATGTCTGTTCCAACTGCGCCATTAAATATTGCAAACCTTACAATTCATCCCTTACTGTTAAAATGTAACAACACGCTGACACAAAATTCTGCAGTTTGAATCATTTTGTTTGTTTGTTAACGTAATATAACGTAACAAAGACTAAGTAAAGGAACCTGTCCAGTTTGTTGTGTAAATACTTTTTTTTTGGTCATTCAGGTATTGGTCTTTAAACCTTTAAAAACCAAGTACCCCTCTTCTTGAGTGAGCTGGGAACCACTGGGCTTAAACCTGAACCCTAACTTTATCTGAAATATAATCAAATATATTTGCAGCTCACGGGCTGTTTAAAAAATAGTTCACAAAACACTGCACTACCGTGAAAGTGTGCGTCCTAAATAGGCATGGAGCAGCAATAAACACACAGGAATGTGTAGGCAGTGTGAGCTGGAGTCAAAGACAGGATCAAGTTCAGTGTTTAAACAGTCAGGAAGATCTATTGATTGAAGGAGGCTTTGAAGGAAACTGTGCCCTTTCAAGGTAAGAGGATGCAAAGACTGCCGATTCGGAGAGCTGATGTTTTTCCCAAGTATGGTAAGGAATGTCGGGGCTCAAGTTTTCCGGGAAGCTGTTCACACGACCCGGGAAGGGCATGGTACAGGATAGAGTAGGTAAGAGGGAGACACTGCAGACAGAACTGCAGTTTTGGCTTGGGGTTAGAAATGAGAAAGATTCTTGATAACCAGGTGAAGATGAAATACAGTATTTCAGTTGACTTATATATTGGGGGCTGCCTGAAAATCTCTCTTAATGAATGAGGCCGTTGAAAAGGAGAAAAACACCTGTTAAGGTTTACATTTCAAAATGAAGAGTCTATTTTATTTGTCAATGGCGGATCTAAAGACTGCCACTGAGCTACTAGTTTAGATAATTAAAATAGGTTCACCAATAATAACAGCGTGTATGAGTCTTTTTAATGTACCAGCAAAAAAGAAAAAAAAAAACAGCAGACCAGGTATTCTTATTATCAGCCTTTTGAGATTGGTTTCTCATTTTTTAACATAACAGTCCTTTTAAACTGAACTGAATCTGAATCCGATGGGAGGGAAGCTAAGACCATGGTATAGGCTTCCTTCAATGTGTGCATAAGCCATGCCATGATATCTGAACCAAAAATGTTCAGAAACTATTGGTTGGTAGAACTATGTAATATACTGTATATGATCTATAATGGGGCAACATACCCTTCATTTCATTTATTACTGATTAAAAAATAATATGTTTGCGCAGTCAAGCGCGACAAAGGATTTGAAGCATTTTCTGATCAATCAAAGTTAACTGCAGTTTAATTTGTCACATAAAGACGAGTTGGCTTGTCAATCGATGTTTCCAGATACAAGGCCTCAATATTTTCTGAAGACATCTATCCATATTTAAGACCTTCTGCCCTCTTCCCTTCATCAATTTCCTCAAGGGGGGCCACCAGACGAGACGGGCCCCAGGGTTAGTCTTTAATTTTAGGCGTCTCTGACCACAAAGACTTTCTCAAACCCCTCTAGTGTTTGGAATAGCCTAGAAGCACAGATACTCTGGTTCTTTGATCCTTGAGCTGCTTCAGGAATCAAAGGTGCCGTATGCAGTTTCAAAGCCGACTCGGCTTGTTGTTTCTGATGAGCTGAAACACAGCCAGACTTGAGTGTTGCAGGGTCGGAGACATCTAAGACAGTCACATTGTATTACTGAATGTGACCCCCCAAAAGTGAGTGATTTATTACAGCATTTTGTGCGCTCCTCAAAAACAAAACACAAAAAACAAAAATCCCTAACTAGAGTAGCAGGTCAACAGTGATTATATTTTAATTTATAAATAAAAGCAGTAAGCCTAAAATATGCTGTTTCAAGTTCACATCCATCGCATTTCATCGGCTCCAAAATGAATAAATCAAATACATCTTTGCAATGACCTACCTCTGCTTCTTTTTCTCCCTTTTTATTAGCACCGCCTTCCTGAAAGATCAAGAGCATGTCTCAGTTAAAAGGCATTTAACTTTCCCTTTCGTTTCTATCATGTTTGTTCTGTGTCCGAGTCTTTCAGAAGCAGTTCAGTGCTGCTGTGGAATTCTAATTAGGCTGTGATCTCATGCTAGTCACTGCCCAGACAATATAAGGGCATTACCTCTTGTGTCCAGCAGGAGACACCAGTTGCTTGGCTGTGGTCTCTGGATAGCCGCCTCTCTTGTAAGGATTGTAAGAGCTCTGACTGGTCATTGAAACCCTTCTCCTCTTCTCCTCTCTTGTCAGATCCTGGACAACAAACACACAACACAGAATATTACAAGCTTTCTTTGCTGAGCAGGTCTATCAATCTAAAAGAAAAATACATGATATTCTAGAATGCTTTAACTGTGCTTGTTAATCAAATGAGCAGCGTCATATCCAGAGCTGACATTCAACCGCGGTCAAACTTTTCACTTTCAAAAGTTTCAAACTCTAGCTGGCAGTATTTATATGACTGCTTGGCATTTACTATTCAACCATCAAATCAACCGAGAACACGACCTTGGTGTCCTCATAGCTAGTTACGGCCATGCAAATGAGCCCAGCTACAGGACAGCTGTATTTCAATCTGCACTAAACCTGTCTGAAAAACTTAATTTTATACCAATATCAACTAAGACTGGCACCAGTTTCATCTGCAGTCAACCGTACAATCTGCTACCCAACGTTAAACAAAGATTGCCTGTAAGCATCCTTTTTTGACATATTTGTCATTTATAAATGAATACCCCAATCTTCAATATTAATATGATAATATAATGCATTCTGTGTGAATGTTTATTTTCTGTGGTCCAAGGTTTGCCTCTTGCGTCCTCCATTAGAATTAGAGAGATCAAGTTCTGCCTGCCTGGCTCTGACAGTCCCAGTTGAAATTGGTGTAATCTTGATCTGCTGCTAATGGAAACGACCTAGACTTATGTTGAATCGCTTTTTCAATCCAGTCTCAGTAGCAGGTGGAGATGTGTGATGTATTGGGAGCCTCACCACTCCTTTCTGTCTCCCTACATGATGACAGAGAGGCGGAGCCTCCTCCTGCAAGCCTATTGGTCAGCGCTGTGCCAGGGAAGAGGAAGCAGCCACTCGCAGAGGGCGATGTCAGGGGCGTGGTCGGACTCTCAGCCTGGGACCCAAATCGTGGTCGCCGGTAACCAAACTGAGAAGCAAGAAAAAAAATGTCAGGTTTTAGACTACTGAAACAAAACACATGCAAATGCTTTCTGTATACTTTATTACAACTAATCTACCGCATCTAAGCTACAATTTAAGAAGTGTGAAATGTATCATGTTGCATGTTTACCCTAATTGATCTTTAATGACAATGCAATTAAAGAGCAAAAGTAGAACAGTGATCAATGACTGGTATCATAATAGGAAGAACCAGTAAACTGGTGGTATGGTACTTTGGTACCATATCGGTGCCAGATTGTGGTAATACTGTGGGCTGCTAATGGTTCTGAGAGGGTATAACAATGGTATACCAAAGGCATGGACTGAATGCCCAAAATACATCAGCAGCATGCAATCCACATACTTAACATTGTGCTCTGAAGTTTACATGGCACGGCTTTTAAGTGCTTCAGATTGATTACTGCAGTGGAAAGAACAAAGCCCGGAGCTTAATAGCAGCAGCAACATGTACCGTATTCAGAATACATAATTCAACTGGGTTACTGAACTTATTTTAAATATCTATACATCCTGGATATCATTATTTGAAGACAACCAGCTCAATATCTTAATTTGTAGACCATAAAATCCTGCAAATAACAGGCATGTGGGTTATACTTCATTCATGTTTCTGTAACAATTCAGTTGATTTCATATATTTGCCCATGTGGCTATGTCCAAGTGCAACATCTCCCATGACTGTAAATACGTGCAAGATGTTTACGTGCATCACTATACTACAGAATTGATACCAGTAATATATTATAGCCTTGTAGGTTCATTATAACAGATTTTCACTTTCTTCTATCACCCCAGTTCTAACAAAACAGCCCTGTATGGTATACTAACATTTATAATGCTTATGCATAGGAGCTACAAGATCCCATATCACCCCCCTCACCTCCTCCTGACCCCTGGTCCAGCGGGGACTGGATTCCCCCGGATCCCTCGGAGGCAGCAGCAGGGATTTTGGGACCTTCTTCTCCTCCTCCTGCCTGTCCTGCTCTGCCCCTCTCCTCTCCGCTCGGGGGCAGCCAAACGTCTTCTCAGCCTCTCGGAGGTCTGCCAGAGTCACCCCCTGCAAAGATTTAGCAACACCCCCCCCCCCCCCAGTCAGTCACTCAGCCGTCTCCTTGGGAACAGGACAGGGCATTTACCGCTGTTGAGTGTTTTTATAGTTAAGGATAAAAAAAGGACAGCAGCAATATACGTCACCTGAAGCCGCGGACATGACAGACCGTACTGTTTTCAAAGTCACCTCTATTTTGTTGTCTAATACTAATATAAATTAAGTAGGCTTCTGTTCGGCTGCTGTATTAACGATGGTGGAAACAGTTCGAGTGGTAGGCAGTGAAAGGGCTGCTATAGGGATGCCCTTTAAGTAAGGATTTTAATTAAGCTCTTGGATAAAAACCCAGTGCTGTTGTTTCCGAACCTGTGTTGACCTCCGTGTTTGCCGCGCCTGTCTCGACCGCGCCTTCCTCTGAGACTCCGCCTCCTCATCACGCGCAGGTGTGATGTATGACCTGGAATCATAAACCAAGACATTTATTAAAACATACTTTATAAAGCGACCTGAAGCTTTACACTAGCAATGTGTCATTAAAACATGTTTTAGTCTTTTTTAAGAATCATCTAAATCTGAACTTACAAATGGTTTTACAAATGGTCCCTAAACTTGACTGTGATTTTTACTTAAGCTTTCCACTTCAGTGCCTGTAACTGGAGCTCTTTTATAATGTCCTCCAATGATGAAGTGGTCAGCTAGAGGTTCAATTTTATCAGGGTAATTGCTCTTAAAACCCTATCTCAATTGAACTTTTTAACTTTTTTTAACTTGTGCCCTGATCAATACCAGTATTCCCTTTGTCATACATATTAGTTTGAAATGGTTTACAGATTTATTAAAGGCACATTGCACTCTTCCTGACAAGCATGTTTCAGTAATTTCATCTGACTCTTTACAGCAAAGCCTTTGGGAATTAAAGGACAGCTGTACAATTAATGACTTTCCAAATTGGGACATACTCTCTATTACTGAAACATCCCAAAGGCGGTGAGAATACTGACAGATTAAAATATGTATTGATAGAAAATATCTTAGAAATGTATGCATGCATTTCTATGTATTTGTATGATGCATACACATCCATATATATATATATATATATATATATATATATATATATATATATATATATGCATGCATGCAATAAGTTTTACCTATCTACTCTCTGTATCCATTTGGCATGTACAGTACTTGATGCATCACCCATTCAAAATACCAATATTGATTCAAATCATATAGGTACTGATCAAGTATAGTATGCAATACACAATATATAAACACACACTCACACACAGCCACACAGAACAATACTGAGGAATCAATAAATATATATAGTCACTATGCTGTAGCATTTTAAAATACAATGTGTTACACTGCAGTCAGGAGATGAATTAAATTAGGATGATTGTCTAATATGCTAAAGCAGTGACAGGCTAAAACACAGAACATATAAATTAGAGTGTTTCAGTACCTGGTTATGCAGGCTTGCATGTCTGCTGTGAAGGTCAGGGGCTGGCGTAAGCAGAGTTGTGGAGAGACTGCAGTATCTTGTCTGGGACGGCACTGGCACAGGCTCCGGCTGAAGAGAGTGAGGGGGACACAGCCCCTGAATAGCAAGCAGAGAGACAGGCAGGCTACGGGACACTCCACCGCAGTACGCTATCTATAAGTACCTGATACAAATACAAAAGGGGAGGGCGTGCCATTTAAAGCTCCGCAAATCTTTTTCTGTTCTCCTTTCCAGCCATAGCAATATACTGTATCAATTTCTATTTTAACCTACCTACTGTAATAAGTCCCTGTGCGTCTTATGCGCAAGTAGATACTGCAACATCAGCAGCAGCTCGGAATGTGCAGGAGAGGAGCTCACTGGTTGGAGTGCAGGGCTGCAGTATGGAAGGCAGTGAGTTTGATGAGCACAGTGCTGAGAGTGCTAGGCTGCAGTGTGGAAGGAAGTAGGGCTTGATTAAGCTATGGGTTTGTTTAAGTGCATGGCTAGTGTAAAGTGTAGTGGGTTAGAGAATGTAAATGGTTAGAGCACTAGTTTTCAGGGTGGAAGGTAGTGGGTCCTCTATGTGTAGATCAGAGGTAAAAGTTCAGTAGTTCAGTACAGTATCCTGGCTTTTAGTGAGTTTACATAGAAGTTGGAACACTATGGGGCCTGAGAAGCGAATACCCCGCTATGCCAGGGACATTAATTACTATTTGGCAGAACCTTTCAGAACAGGAATTATTTTTCAATAACCTCGAGGGAAATAATTATAGTACATGAACAGAGATTTGAGAAAGAGCCTAACTACACCACAGCTTTCCTGTGAAGCCTGTAGGGTGAAGTTTAGCTGACAAGGCAAGTCATCAAAGTGGACCACTTCGTGCCTGCCAGATGTTTAAAGAACAGCAATCAAAGACGTACAGCCAGATTTACTGTGCTGCCGACCCAGGGGTAAATGAGTGCACCATGAAAATAAACTCATAACTCCTCTGAAATGTTGCATGGGATATTCTGGGGAGTTCATTCATGTTCTATATTTGCTATAATTGTGTCTCTGGGTTTCATGGCTCCAATACTGAGTTGTACGAATTTTAATACGGGTAAGAAAAGCACATAACCACACGTTTGTACATAGACGAGACTCTTTCTTATTTTCAAAGGGAATTGATTAGAATGATCACTATATGCATGTGGTCTTGAATTGGGGTGCACAGGATCCATTTATCATACCTGGATGTTGTCACTAGGAGTGGACAGGAGTTGAACCAGAGTTTGATAGTAAACACCTCATTTATTTTTACTTCTTTTATCTACCTGTATTAGTCTCTCCTCTCCAATGCATTCATTGGCTCGCTATCCCTACCATTTAGAATCATTGCTGCCCAATACCGACCTTTGGTTAATTTGATTGTTTTTTTCATAAAAAAAATAATTTGCAAAGTAGCAAGTATCATACTTTCTGTGTGTGTATTAGTCGTACAAAAAAAGCCACAACAGATGCTTGTAAGATCCGAGTACTCGGCACACTCATAGTCTTTACTAGTTTGACAGTAAGGCACCAAACTAATTATCAGTCGTAATGAAATAACTTAAAATTCTTATTGAACCAAGCTGCCCAGAGCTGAAGAGCTCCCCATGCCATTGATTTGGCACAATGCACTATCCAACACCACTCTTATGACAGCCTGTCAATCAGCCAGAATTGTGACAGCTCTTCGCCACTCTGCTATACAGCGTTACCTCCCAGGAGCCCCTTATTATTGTCGCAGCTGTTTGTATGCCCTCAAACTTTATCTGTCATATCAGTGCTAGGAATAGCTTGGGCTGCCTGCTCAAAGAGCCCTCGTTCTAGGGACAGGAGTGGCGCAGTTTCCTTAAATATTCCCTAAACTAAAGCTTAGAAAGCAGCTGAGCTGTGAAATGTAGAAATGTTATAAATAAACCAGGAATGTATGCGTGGCATCTTCTGCCACCTACTGGATCAACACAGGATAGCAGCCAAGAGGCAAGAAGGCTCAGGGTTGATAACTGATCAGTTACCTGCTGCCTATAATAAACTCTCATTTTCTTGAAAGCAATTATAGACACTTGTTTTACCTCCTCTCAGAACATGCTGGTAGGATGCTGTGTATTTTGCCTGTTTCGTTTTTAAACAGGGGCAGGATACCGACGGGGAGCTGTCTTTTCACTGTGTAAAATGAGCAGTCTGCTGAAGTAGGCCAAAGCCACGCCGTGCTACTGTATCCAGAGCCCCCATTGTTGTGCAGAGGGGGAAGATGAATCTCCTTGGCTATATGAGGAAACTTGACCCCCACACACAGAGCGCTGAGTCCTTGAGGACTTCAGGCTGCCATGCAGTTCTTTTATCTCAATTTAGAAAGTGTGGCTTCCCGAGCAGTGACTTCACAGAGAAACAGGGCAGTTTATTCAGAGAACATTCCTGGCAGACAGCAACAGGGAAACATCTCTGCTTATCAGGGTGTGAGTTATTTAACTGTCACAGCGGCATCTGATACAGGGTTCGGGTGATCACTGGGTGCTGTACTTAACTCTGCTGCAAAATGCATCCTTGTGTGATCAGTTTGGGTCATTTTTACTTTTAGGAAAACAAATGCTCAGTGAATACGTGTCAAGTAGAAGAACTGTCTGGTAGTCAGGAAGTGGCATGGGCGATATCGGACAGACAAGGTCAAGAACCAAAATGTAACAAGAGTTTTATTGCGATTAGAAACAGGTAAACAGTGCCTTTGCTTGACATTTTTAAACATTATAAAATTCATTTATAGACCTATCCATCGTTTCAGTGTTTTGTTTTTCTTTCTGTTGCACTTTTATTTTAAGCTAGACATTCTGAATGTTCTGCAGTCATCCTCCATGTGCTAGTGCCCTGGAGCAACCTGATTGGTGGTTGAAAGTTCTGAGTTTTCTCATATTGCTTTAACACATCAATAAGCACTTAGTACCCAAACTGCAGAACAGCTTTGGCAGGTATTTCACTGCGAGAGCTGCATTCAATTTAGAAATAGATGCAATTGCTGCAGTGAAGCCAAGTCGAAGATTCCTGCAGGAAATCCTTTTAATTCCAAAGCTTTGAAGTTCAGTTGCAGTGCAAGTCCGAAGGCGCTCCCAGAATCGAATCAGTTCAAGCTGAAAACGAGCACCAGAACACAGAGAGGTGCCTCCTCAGCAGAGCCCCTAACAAAACTATAAAAGCCATGGCCACAAAACCTAGGGTTGATTTTTATTAAAGGAGTTTCATCCACAATAAGAACAATAGAATTGAGACTACACATAGAAACACAGTAAAACTCTCATGAGCCCAATGGTGAGATTACAATTGGCTGGTAACAAACTCTGTACCACCCAACTGAATTAACTTTAACTGGGAAATAAATACACATTTTGGAGGGGGATAGAGCAAATATGGGTCAATTTAAATTTAAATTTGAAAAACATGCTTAAAAAATGCTTTCCCGATCCCATGTGTTCTTTACAGCAGTGGCTCCCTCTGGTGTTTAATGAATGAATTTCAAGTGGTTCCATCCTGTGATTTTTCAATGGAAAGCTAGCAGTACTTAAAGAAAAGTTTTATGACCAGGGCATAGCAGAATACTAGCTGAAAAAACATATCCAAGATCTTTCTTTGTGTTACCCTTCTTTGTTACAAAGAGTGCAGCAAAAAAAAAAAAATCAATAAAGCCTTTATTACATAGGCTGCACAGAGGAAGAAAATGCTGCTTTGCATGTGTGCCTTTGACCAAACAAAAGACATTTCCTGTCCTGTGAACCGTGGGAGTCTAGACAGCTGCCAGTAAACATAAAAATAAAGTGGAACATTTCCCTCCCTGTTTGCATAGCTAACAACCAAAGCAGCCAGGGTGTTCACCTCACTGTGACCTTCACCTGTGCCTCACCGTTTAGGCACACGCCATCCAGTTGACCATGGCACTGGTGGGGCCAGGCTCCCCTACCCTGTCAATCTGCACAGTGAAGCCAAAGTGACCGTGATCCGAGACCTTGACCGTCACCCCCAGGCTGGCTTGAGCGAGTCCCACAGTGATGACAGGCAGCCTGGCCACACGCTCGGGGAAGGAGACTGATCTCAGCAAGGGCCAGGTGCACTCCTCCCCACAGCGAGCCTCCACTTCCCCTGAAAAACCTGCAGGCACAGGAAGGCTGTCAGAGTTCTCAATGTTAGGATTGAAAGAACTGCAGGGTAGCAAGCGCAGGTCACAATCAGATAGTGATCCTGTGATTCAGTGGGATACGTTTATATGTATTTATTCAGACAGTTATTCTTTAACCAAAAACAAAAACTAAAACCAGACAGAAGCTGGCTATAGTCACGATTAGCCGTGTCCGTGCTTCAGTTTAGTTTACTACTTCTAAGCCCTTCACAAAATGTTTAAACTAAACTCTAGGAGACATCAGCCACTAAATGTATTCAGTAGATGCTTTACTTGCTTTGTAGTTACCTGGACAGTTTATTTTAGCACACTGTACTGCTCGCTAAATGGGGGCCACTGTTTAGCAGTGCTTAATCACACAATCCCTGTGTCGTTTTATTTTTTCTTTGCTTGCTGGATTGTACATCTTCTTAGCGGATCTGACACAATCAATAACTCTGTGTCTAAGTGTTTAATTTGCTGCAGTTTTATAAAGTAACTCTACCAAATACTCGGACACGTGGAAGCTGGGTGCATGCTTGTTTAAGAAATGCTGTCACTTGTTAAAATACATACGATTTTACAGAGCACCAGACCTGACTCTGGGGGAGTCTCTGTAGCCATTATAATAAAATCACATGAATGATGAAGGATAACTCACAGTGCTGCACAGTCTCACTCAGTCTGCTCTCCAGCTGCTCCAGTGCCTGTTTGACACTCTGTATCTCCCCCTGCTGGCTAGCCTGGGGAAGACTCTCAAGCTGAAAACACAACCAATGACACCAGTTAAACATGAAACACAACCAATGAAAACAGGTACACCTGAAGTAGATATCCTTTGCACTCTGCATGCAACATAACAGTAAACACACAATGCGTAGGGAGGGACTGTTTCCACACCCTGTAACTCTGAATGGATTGTGTAACTTGCCAGCCTGCCTGCCTGTCTCATCCCGGTACAAATTAATTTGTGATGCACTGCCGGTTAATGAAACAGACCTTAGGAACACTTTGGTGTTCAGTTAGGCAGGTGCTAATGGAGTGAGCCCTGCTCCCAGGAGCTGTCACATTCCATCGACACAGATGCTTTCTGACAAGAACTCCCTCGCAGCCAGGCCGACGGGGAAACCACATGGTTGTTTTTTTTTTTTTTTTTGGTCAGCCTGATTATTTTCATTGTTTTTCTGAATCTTATTAAAGGCAGGACCCGGAGTTCCTAAGTTTTTGCTCCAGTGAGAGAGTTTTTTTAAAAGGAAAAGCTGTTAAATAATTCAATTCTGATACAGTTTTTTTTTTCCAGTTCTGAAATACGAAGGGCACATTTTCAAGAACCTTTATTCTTCTAATAATTTAAGCGGTAAAATGCATTTACTTGCTCCTTTGCAACAAAGTTTTTGTCATGCCTTTATTCACTTAAAACTAGAAACAAACAACCCACAATATGAAATGTAACTCTTAGACAACAATGTACGCTGTATCTGAGTAGCCTCATGAAGCACGAAGTAAAATCAGCTTCCAGCCTGGTTACTGAAGCAAGGACATGGTGAATGGTTACCGTGTCGATTCGGGCTTGGGCAGCCTCGAGCGAGGATCCCAGCTCTGTGTTCCGGTTCTGGGTTTGCCTACTCTGGTCCTTCAGCTCCTGGCGAATGGAGTTCAGCTCCTCATCCAGGGAGGCCCTCTGAGCCTGAGCAACCTGCACCACCTTCCTGCAACACCCACAGACCACAAGACCATTGGTAAGAAGGGCGTCGAGGTTAACGCTAGTTGATAATTCAATCATGTGACCATGGGGAGATGGTCGTGCAACCTGAGAACCTCTCTTGGATCACCAGACAGTCGCACAACTGGAGAGTCTAGAGAGTTTACTAAACTTAGGCACCTGTATGTCAGCCACTGCTGCAGTTTATCTGAGTACACTCTATAAATGAATAGCACTAATTTATCAATACAGGGTTTAATCTCACAATTTCTGATGTTTTGCACAGTCAATCAAAGTGTAAACTATGTAGTACCTTTACATTTAATACTTTTTAAACTAATTATTTGTTAAATTAATAGCTGGTCCAAAAGACTAATGAAATACAGTCCCTATGCAACTAACCTGACATTAGCCAGTTCCTGTTCGCTTTTAACCATCTCTTCCCTCTGATTGGCTTCAGACTCCTTCAGCGACAGGACTTCCTTCCCCTGCTCCTCCAATTGAGACGTCAGGGCGCTCAGCAGCTCGGCATGGCGGTCAAGCTTGGCCTCCATTTCCACAGCACTGCCAGCGAGAGCCTGAAGGGTCTTGTCCAGCTTTGCAGCTTCCTCTCGGACCTCCTCAAGCGCCAGGCTGTGAGTTATGGCAGACTCCTCCAGACCGCCCACCCTCCCCCTGTACCCAGTGACAGTACTAGACAAGGAGTCGACGTTTCCTCTCAGTTCGGAGCTCGTATGCATGATGCCGTTGAGCTGCCGATGCAGCAATTCCAGCTCGGTGGTCTTGAGAAGCTCTAGAAGGTCCTGGATTTTCCGCAGCTCCTCTTTGGGTGCTGCAGCTTCCTTTAATTCATCCAGGCCCGTCTTTATCTGTGCCTGCAGGGTGGACAGTTTACTGGGCAGGTCAGAAGTCAGGGCGTGGTCCATGGTGACCGTTGCCTTGCTGATGCGCTTTTCTATCAGGATGTGAGTCTCTTCCAGACCGCTCAGCCTCTGCTCGTAGTCCGTAATGCTGGACAGCTGCGCGGGAGAGAGAGAGAGAGAGAGGCAGAGAACTGACTTATGAAAAAAGTCAAAATAATAAATCAAATTAAATGTACACCTGTAGCATTTTAATATTGCTTCTCATCCAAGGGAAAGATGTCAAAATTTGCATTCAACTCTCAGACCAAATAAACAAACTATTCTCTAAGCCTTCTTTGCATATTGTAATGCTTTCTTCTTTCAATCCATTCTATTGGTGAATAATGAAAAAACATATCCATTAAAGTTTCCAATTGAAAGCAGCAACCTACAAATGTATTCTGATATTCATTAAAAAAAAAAGGTTTTAGTTTGACTCGCAATTAAGGCTGCAACAGTTTTAAGTTTAAACAGTTGCACATTTATAGGATCACCTTGAGCTTGTAAGTTAAAGAATTCTCTCATGGACCAGGGGGGAAAAGTAATTCTGTAATTCTACTAGTGGAAATCTTCACATGCTAAATGTACGATACCTTGTGTCCTAGCATGTGTTTAGGGGTAGCAGATGATGCAAATTGAGGGTGTGAAAAGACAATCAGAATGGAGATACATGCATAATCAAATCACACTGCGGTTGATTACCTTGGTATATTAATTTGACTAATAAAATACAACTGTGCAGTCACAACAGTAATGCACAGCATGTTTCAAGCTGCATAATCTTGCGTCGAAGGAGGATTGACTAAGGCAGTGAGCAATCTCAATGGTGTCAGTCTGCACAACTTGATCTCACCTTTTCAAGACAGGCCTTGCCCTTAGGCTGGTGCTGGAAACTTAAAAAACGATTCAAAATCTCAAAGCTAGTTTAGGACAGGAGCACCGCATACAGAACAGCCCTGACAGCATGGACACATTTAGGACTTAACATGGGACCAGACCTCAAAAGATATTTAGCTACAACAACAAAGTTGTTCCGGTGCCTCCTAAACCCCACAACTCTAGACTATACTGGACTTGGCTCCCAGTTGTACCAGTACTTGCATCAGCTTGTACTTGCACTGAACTGCTCCATACCTTGCTGTATTCCACTACTGCTCTTAATTATAACTACTTCCTGTATCTTGTATTTGAATTTACTCTTATAGGTATCCGTATTCATGTTTTTTGTAATTATTATTTGAAATCTTTCTCATCCATTTATCATACTTACGACGTGCTCATACTGGACTTTACTCTTATAAGCAAATAGTTTTACTATAAGTTAACTGCTCAGTCAAACTCGCTCTCAAATGTAATTATTTACTGTACTCTTTAGTTTGCTTTTATTTGAATTTGATCTTATTTGCTACTGATTTTATTGTACTTTACCTGTAATATGACACTCTGTAATGTGATATTCTGTGATGTGGTATTTTGTACTATGAGACACTGTACTGTGGTGTTGAGTTGACAGCTTGGCTTTGTTGTTTAGGCTTGGGAATGTGATACACTTCCATAGGCAGCGCTGACTAAACTGTGTGGCGTTTTGACTTCAAGGTGTAGTAGACTTTCTCAGGTCTTGGATCTTGAAACATGTTTCACGTTAAACAAATACTACAGCCTTATTTGAACGGTAGTCTTTGTTTTCAGTTGCTAATGCACAGCAATGTTGTTAGTTTTCCTATGACAGGCAGTGCCTGAGCAGTTACTTAAGCAACACGACTTGTTCATGTTTGCTGAACTATTTAGTTCATAGGGAAGGAAACCAATTAAAGGAAATTTGGATGGGAGCAGTTAAAAATAATTACACATACAAAAACAAAAAAAGGAACCATCAAAAGAAAAGCCTGCATACCTTTTCGTTCGCTTCTCGGAGCTGTTCGCCGACATTCTCCATCTGGGAGAGTTTGCTCTGCAAGCGCTCGACGCTGTCTGTCAGGGAAGTTACAGTTTGGTGCTGCTGGAAACAGAACCAAGTTGCGGTAGAACCGCCAACCACGAAGAGCAGGAATAAAACACACACCGACCCGCTGTGACTGCCTCCTCCTCCTCCCTGCGGCTCCGGCTCCACAGCACTGTGGCTGGATGAGTTCTCCTCATGGCTGTGATTGCTTTTTCCTTTCCGGTGTCTGGCTGTCATTTTTTTTTTGTACTATTAAATATCGAGTTAACAGATTGCAGTGTGGTGAGAAAAAAACGAACTAGTATTATTTGCTAAATAAATATCTTGATATATTGTTAAATAATAGAGCTCACGCTCTTCACTTTGCCTGTCAAAGTCACTTTAAAACTTGAATGAAGACGCTCATTCAAATGCATGCCTTCCCTTGTCACAGAGGACCGAACTGCAATCGGCCAATAAACACAGTAAAGGTGGGACGAGCTGATATTCCAAATGTGGAAATCACTGTGCGGGAATATAGTATTCTATCCAATAAAACACGGATACAGCTTTAAGGGGGCGTAGCCCATGTGTAACCGGCCAATCGTTATGGAGCCGCTGAGCCGCGGTGCTGCGCTGTTGTCTAATGCTGAAGAGGGACACGTGCAGTTCGGTGTGTTTATATTACTATTATTCAAAGACCAGCGGGTTATTTTAGGAATAACCGAGGAATGTGTGCTAAGCTTGAGTTAAGCAGGCTGGTGTTACATGCTGCTTGTGTTTAAAAGTAAGTATAGCAATGGCATTTAACAACAGTGCACATATAGCCAACTATAGTATTTGAAAGCTACACATCCCAGATACTGCACCAACAAGAAGCCAGGAGTAGAGTAGTGTATGTTTAATTTGTTAATACCTTTTTTATTTTTTATTTTTTTATTTTTTTATAAATGTATATCAATGCATTTAGCACATATTTCAATGAACACTTTTTTTTTCTTTAATTAATACATCTGAGAAAATTTAGTAAAGCCAAGGGTTATCATAAACAAACAGCTTTCAGATTATTTATATATATTTTTTTATTAAACCTGTCAATAGTTATGTGTTTACTGTAATAGGCTAGACAGTGCTACCGGGTTTTATAGTATAAATCAATAAATAACCACATACCGATTTTGTATTTAATGCACAAGGTAGGTTGTCATCAGGACTCTGTACACTAATGCTGTGCCTCCTTTGAGGAAGGTATCTATTCATATTTTGTACTTGGTATATTTCCTTTGCTTTTCTGACACAGCTTACTGTAACAACATATACATATCATTTACACATCCCTTGATCATTAAATATTGACACACTATCTAAACTGGTGGACCTAAACGCTGTCACAGTTTCAATCATTAAAATATCATGTGTATTTACTAGACTTACATGTACTGGCTGTGTGGTCCAGTGGTTAAAGAAAAGTGCTTGTAACCAGGAGGTCCCCGGTTCAAATCCCACCCCAGACACTGACTCATTGTGTGACCTTAAGCAAGTCACTTAACCTCCTTGTGCTCTGTCTTTCAGGTGAGACATAGTTGTAAGTGACTCTGCAGCTGATGCATAGTTCACACACCCTAGTCTCTGTAAGTTGCCTTGGATAAAGGCGTCTGCTAAATAATAATACTGATGGTTTTCCTAAAGACACTCAAATTACACTTTTAACCCTCGGCAGTACAAGGGACATATGTATCCCACAAATAAGAAATTATGCTAACTTTATTATTTTTGGAACGAGGTGCATGAAACGTCAAAGGGGGCATCCACTGTTTACAAATAGAACAGGCACAGTTTTCTTTATTTTAATATTTTTTTTGTAAACTTTGAATCAAGACACATGATGCAATTTGCACTGATAAGTCATCGATGTACTGTCGTTTAATTCATCAACATCCAAGTTTAACAATCAGAAGCGTCACTCCAGATGTCAGGCACTGCACAAAAACAGAAAACAGGGATGCAATCTGATGGAATCTATTCTAGATCAACTGCTCCTAAAAATAAATAAAATTACATGCATTAATAAATTAAATACGTAAAAAGGTGAGCAAAATATTGTACACAACACAATTAATTTCAAAAGAAATTCATTCTGATATTATATGAAAACTCAAAGCATATTTAAAAATATTTGTTTGCAATTTCCGCTATAGTGGTTAAATCAGCACTTTCTTTTTTTTTAATTTAGTGTGTCCAATTATAATTTTTCCTCCGATTTTCTCCCAGTTTGGAATGCTCAGTCGCTTTTCTCCTCACCGCAGCAATTCCCCACATGGCTTAGGAAACACGACGATTCAGTTGGCGTCCTCCGATCCCACAACCAAGCCAGCTTCCTGTTTCACCCAGGAACTCGAAAGCGGATGTTAGCGAGCTACTGACCTCTGGAGGACAAAGGCCAGCCCTGCAGGTGTCCGCTCGGAGCACACTGGGCGGCTGCCAGCAGTGTTTGCTGTAGAACGATGAGGAGAACCAGTCCCTGCAGGTTTTACCTCCCTAACCCACGGGAGCGCCAGAGCCAATGCGACGCTCGCTTCGGAGTCCCCAGCGAAGACGTGAACCTGCGTTGTATGATTCACCCTGCGCACCACATGGCTGTGCTTCTACCAGGTGAGCCAGTCGGGGACCCCTAAATCAGCACTTTACATGTATGTTTTGATGGGTATGTAACAAAAGGTAAAGACAATCATACCAGGTGTTTAAAATTTGAAGCAAAAGACACATTTGTTTTCTAGATACCATGGCTCAGCCCAGAGACTTGCTTGTGGTGCCCCTGGTTTACTATTCACCTACCTGGAGCCCCAAACGCCACCTCCACTACTGAAGCCAGCAGTGCAAATAGCCAAAAGTGTCCACAGAGAGTACAGTGGAAACATATGCATAGAACTGAACTTGCATGTGCCAAGGTACAGTGTCAGACTCAGGTTTAGTTCTGGTATCTAGTCAGATTAAGAACCTGTTAACTTTATTCCTTGTGAGTCAAAAAGGTAAAACCTGAAAAAATCCATAAATGGTTCATGATCATTGTAGATCTCCAAATTATTCTCATTTTGCACAATTTATGTGCACATTTTCATAAATGTAAAGTTAAAAAAATACAATTTAGTCATGCATTTAATGCTAGAAAGCAACTGCAGTAAGGCACGCAGATTTTGTATAGTCTCTTGCAAGAGATTTCCTGTATGCACGAAATACCTAACTATTGAGAACTCATCAGCTTGTAAATACTTCATCATATACTTATCATGCACAGATGGTGCCAATTGAAATCTGTCTCATCTGCAACCAAACTTCACACGCCTCCAACACATGCATGGCTAATTCATAATTTTATTACATTGTACATACAGTATCACACATGAGCAAGTGTTAAAATATATACATAAATCATTTGCATTTAGTTGATTACTTCTTTCTACAGAAAACTCAAGCTTTGCAGGAATTTCGGGAAATGGTATAGTTAGAAAAGAGAGCGCAGAAAGGAAGCAGACCAGTTCTCTACCGTACTGCTGCAGTTTTATTCTGAAAGAAGAGAAGAAAACGATACAGTTAGGATATAGGTAGCGGATACATGTCATTGCATTTGAGGGCTGTTTCGGCAAGAATATGTTTTAATGCACTGTTAGAAACATTATGGTAAAGTAAAGAAAAGCAAGATTTATTTTCTCATTTTAACCTGTGTAAGAACATAAATAACAGGTTAAATCATGCCAATGTGTGCTCTCATTAATTTGATATTAATACCAGGAATTCTTTGCTATAGCGGTCTGATTTTTTTTTTTCATTCCCTCAATGATGATGCACGTTTTCAAATCAATTAAACAAGGTGTTCATGTTGTTTGCCTTAAAATATCTTTCATAGAAACAAACATCAAACAAGAAAACATATAAATAGTAGGTGCGTCAGGTAGCAAGCTTGTGCACAGAATAATGTGTTGTAAAATGAAACTATACAACAAAATAAATATGTATGTATTTTTGTATTATAAATTGCCGGGAGATACATTATCATTACAAACCATTTATTTTAAGGACTGAAGAATCTATTTTAGATGCATATTTTTAAGGAGCGCTTGTTTAAGTTGCAGTGATGTCTGACACTGTAAGGTGCAGTTAGTGTGCCTTGTGTGAAGCTGGTTGGTGGTCAGGTTTTTCTACAGTGAAGTTGCCTGTGACAGTAATTCAAGTGTTTCTACAGTAAAGTCACCTACAAGTCTACAGCTATGGCCAAAGTTTTGCATTACCTAGAATTATAGGATTACCAGAAGCCATAATAGTAGTACAGTATTTCATGTTAGATTTTGAAATGTCGCATTTTTCAATTATTGTCAGTTTTTCGTTAAGTATGTGGAAAACTACAAAGCGGTGTGTAATTCAATATGTTAACATACCATTATTCAGCAGGTTTCATTCGACTTTATGAAGCAAAATGTGTTAATTCTATAGGGTGATGCAAAACATTTGGCCATAGCTGTAGTTTTTAATGTGAAGTAAGATGTAAGTATGGTGAAGTTACCTGTAACGTTGAGTCTGGTGGTGCACTCAGCTCTGCCCATGCAATTCTCAGCTATGGCGCTGTATTCGCCACTGTCTTTGGGGCTGACGTTGGTGATAAGCATGGAGCAGACTCCACAGATGTTTGAAGTGTAGTACTGCGCGTTCTCCATGATGCTGATGTTGTTGCGATACCAGGTGACAATTGGTGCTGGGTTGCCCTTCACGGCACAGCTCATGTTGCACGGGTACCCACGCGGCACTGTGTGGTTCTTCAGCCGTACGGTAAACTTTGGGGCCTGCCTTGGATCAGTCTGCTTGTAGTTGGGCATCTTCACTGTAAATTTTTCTGAAATCAAGCAAGACAAAAAAACTGTGGTTGCCTAGAATAGTTTATGGGTCGGCAGCATGTATGACAGATGTTTCAGTATGTCATACCCTGCTGTTAATTTATTCATTAGTATTTTTACTTTAATTAAATTGAACTTTAGTGACTCCAGTCGAATGCAAAGAAGAAAGGATGCTGGCAGGCTATTTGTTACTTGGCTACACGTCCAGTACGCTTGGGTTATTCATCTTTTCTTAGGATTAAAATGATATCTAATAACTTATCATCACTTACCCTTATTACATAGCTGATTGGAAGCCTTGTTTTTACGTTTCAGTCCCATTGATCTCCTTGTTACTGTGGCAGGGTGTATTGACTAATCAGATGTTAAAGCATATGTCTGCAAAATGCTGTGATAATCATTTTGTCAGATGATACCCTACCAGATTAAAGTATATACTGTAATACCTTTGTGCTGGGCTGGGGGATCTCTACTGGATAAAGGAGACTTTCTCTAAACTTTGACATTCCCTTTTTCTACAGACTGCATGCGAGCGATCAAAGAGGAAGTTCGCTTTTGACTTGATGCTAGATGGTACCTTTACTAGGGATGCACAATTAAGTTGTTTGGGGTATAGGGAGAAAAAATACTGTTTATCCAACTGAATATAGTATGGGGGAGCAGACTTCTTATAGCAGTTTGAGGTTTTTCCTTTGGGGAATTTCTTGCAGAGCATATTCTGAGGAGATCTGCAAATGATTTGCTGATGCTCCATAAACCTTGTGACTTATATGATTGGCTGTAGGTGAAGGTACAGAATGGTTGCTTGTCTATCGCAAGCATACAGGAATAACTGTCAATTTGCTACTCACATCTTTTACTGATGTACTGTCAAAACCTAATGCACAGAAGTTCAGGTAAACTGCACAAGGAAGCAGCAGAAGCATCGCAAACGTAGTCTAAATACAACTTCTTAGTTTAGAGGACTGACGTTTCAAGTTGACGTTGAAAAAAGACACTTGATTTGTTATTAAGTCCTGACCTTTTTGCTTGGTGATGCCCCAGGCCGGGGAGTCGGAGGCTTTGCTGATGCCCATGTCGTTCTTGGCGAAGACCCTGAAGTAATACTGGCGGCCGCTCACGATGACCGCTGTGAACTTGTTGTTGAAGATGTTGTCTGCCACCGTGTGCCAGGACGGTTTGCTGGAATCCCGCTTCATCACCAGGTAGTGCAGCCTCTCATCCCGCTTTTCATCTGGAGAGGGCTCCCAGGATATTGTCACCGTGCCCGGGACCTTCTCATCCAGCTCAACCGGACCTGGAGGCTTTGGGTCGTCTACATAAAACACAGAGCAATGCTTTAACACTCTCCTGCATGGCTACACCATCAACCAGATCCACACAGAGACTGCGACTTTGACTGGCTCTGCGTACAATAATTCCATTGCATACAGTGATGACCCTAAGTATTGTATCTACTCAGTTATCCTTAATGATGACCTGCTCACTAGTGCCTTTTTGTTGAAAATCTGTTGGTGCTTTGCTTGTTTCATTTACTTGAAAGTGGGATATGTACAATTTAAGTGCATCATTAAAATATCACAGTAGCACTGCTTCCTGGTGTCTAGTTGCTTTTTGTGTAACAAGTAAAACATGTAACGGTAGTGATTGTTACAGCAGGGTGTTGCAGTACCTGTAACGCAAATCTCAAAGCTGAAGCACTCCTGGCCGAAGTAGTTCTTAACCATGATGGTGTAGACCCCTGAGTCGGAGCGCTCGGATGTGGGGATCAGGAGCTGGGACAGTCCATCTGCGTTGGTGATCGTGGCTCGCTTGGACAAGGAAGAGCCATCTTTCAGCCAGATCACGTCTGGAATCGGGGAGGCCTGTGGGACACACCAGCGTACATCACCACTTCAAATCTCCTGCAATTTAAGCCATTTAAGCCAGACCTCCAAATTTTAAGGAAAGGATGAGCATGCACTGCACTTCATTTTGTGGTCAGATTCCAGGAATGGGATGTACAGTAAGTTGACATGTAGATGAATTGAAAATGTGGTCCCCATCGCAGTATTCTTTGCATGCTTGTCCCGTGCCAGGCTAAGCATGTGTTCTGTTGTGTGCGGTGCCTCACCTCGAAGTTAATGTTAACCCGAATAGTGTTGCCTGCCTTTACCGCCATGAAGCTCTTGAGGCTGGATTCATTGTGGAAGCACGGTCTCACTGAAAGAGGCAGACAGAGAGAGACTCACAAGGGCACCTGATAGAGAATTCTCCTAATTATTGAAACAAATAAGCTGATATTCCATCTAAAAAGACTTTGATCTGCCCTGTGAGCTTATGGGGTACCCTGGGGATCCGAACTACAACTACACCCTATGATCTTCTAGGGGGATAGTCTCTGAGATTTATTTGCATTTACTTAAAGCCTCTTACAAGTCTTTGGCCTTAACTGCTTTATGGGAAAGAGATTTGGCTATAGTTGATAGACCAATTGATTGGGAAGCAGTTTGGGACAACATATTTGGAGCTTCAAAAAACCCTAATCACTGGTTAATTAATTTCAAGATTTGCCATAGATCTTATTTAACCCCCTGTAGAAGCTTCCTTATGGATATTATTCTGAACCCATACTGTGTGGCGCTGCTCTCTTGGTGTACCTGGTACCTTATTACATGTTTTATGGCATATATAATATAGTGCATGTTATTCGGTTCTGTATGCCAATCCTGAAGAACAAATTTTATGTTAAAAAAAAAATAAGCTGATATTCGCTGGGCATTGTACCAGTTTAATAGCTAATATTCAGAGTACAAAATTGAATATAGAATAAATAGTAACATTCAGGAAAAAGGGATGGAATTTCACAGGAGATAGAGTACCTGGCTGGTTAAGATATAAAGGCGAGTGAATTGCTCTGCCACTTTCCATTGTAATTAATTCTATTGCAGCTTATGAGTGTTCTTGGCTACTGGAAATAATAAACCTTGTTTGACCTTGTTAAATACAGGAATTCATGTCTTGATTGTGTGTGTGTGTGTGAATCCACACTCACCTGGTGGTGGCATAGCAAGGATGTAGTTATCCAGTTCTTTGGGCTCCCCTAGCCCTCCGTCATTGACACCAATCACCCGCACAAAGTACATCTGCATGGACTTGAGCCCCTTGAGGGTGTATGAGGTGGTGTTGGTGGGAGACGAGTTGTAACGCAGCCAGGTGCCACTGTCCTCAGGCTTCACTTCCACATAGTAGCCCTTAGCCTCATCGCCCTCATCGGTGCTGGGCTTGGTCCAGGACAGAGACAGGGTGCTGTATGTCGAGTCGGTCACTTTGAAGTCTTTCACCGTGCCTGGTGGCTCTGAAACCAAGTACACACAAACTGCTGTTCAGGGCTCTTATACTACACATTTTAAATAGCTTTCAAATTTGTATATACTTTTGTTATTATTTTTGCCTTTCAGCAGTTAGAACTAAAAATATAGTGATTTCCTGGAGAACATCCCCTAACACCACTGTGGTATCTGGGATGTGATTAAAATCAGTTTTTACTGCCAAGTTTTCTTAAATGATGAACTTCGAAGGTAACATAAGGTAAAATAGAGCAACCTTACTTTCCAGTTTAACGGTCAGAAAGTGTTTAAAAAAGACATAGTTACTACGCTGGGGTTATTGATTATAGGAGCTGGAAAGTAGTCTATTGATACTTACTCATGGGGTCCCGGGCAAAGGCAAAGTCAGAGGGGACGCTGGGCTCGCCCGTCCCAGAGACATTGACCGCTGCCACGCGGAACTCATACTGCAACCCTTCCACAACATCAATCACTGTGTGCTTCAAGCCTGCAATACAGACCCAAAGTAGCCTTTTGTTGTAGTACCACAGTACATTATACACAGTTGCACAATGTTGATAGTTAACTGTACACATACGCTATACTGTGTTAGAACCCTTAACTAATTGGTGCATGAAAATCGTGTCTACTATATTTTATCAGTTGCATGGTAGATGGTGACATGTTTTTATGAATTCAAGATATTTTGGAGTGTGCAGTTCTCTCTTTCTCTATACTGATGTTGTGCAGTGACCACAGTACATTATCAGTGACCTTTAATGGGCTCATCTGTGGCAGCTGACCAGATGCTGCTCCCCTTTTTCCGCTTTTCCAGGATGTAGCAAGCAATTCGGGAGCCTCCGGTGTTGTGCGGGGGAGACCAGGACAGAGTGATAGATTTGCAAGAGGTAGCAACTACCTTCGGTGGGGCAGGAGGTCCGGGGAAGGCTAAGAGAGAGACGATAAAAGCATTAGTGTTCCCTAGCATTGATATCTTTACTGACAGACAGGAGCTAATTCTTAACAGAAAATACAAAACTAATTGCAGTTGTTGTTTGAAATATGGATGAACATATTCTAGGTCATCATACCCGGGGAGCACAGTGTGACTGGGACCCTTGCAGGCGGATAGACTCACCTTTGGTCCCGGCAGTGATGTCGTCAGTCTCCAGGACATCGCTGATCCCCTCAGTGCTGGTGGCCTGAATTCGGAAGCAGTATTTCTTGCCGTGCTCCACCTTGTCTGTGGCGAAGGTGGTCGTGTCACCAGGGACTTCGCCCATCTTCATCCAGGTGTTGCGTCCCACCTGCTGCCTCTCCAGGGTATACTTCTCAATGGGTTTCCCACCGTTGTCCCGAGGGGGCCGCCATTTGATCTCGATGCGATTAGCGGAGCTGTCCAGCACTTCCACTGGGCCCTGGGGGGGCGAAGGCTTGTCTGAAAGAGAGGCAAATGTCTTCTAATTTAAGATTTTCTAACACAGTCCTGTGAGGTGTAACATCTTGTTTTGGTTCCAGGGGACAACCTGCGCTCCTTCAGTTGTGCACCAGCACTGTCACAGACAAACAAAATGCTTGCAGATATTAATTTAGTTTCTTATGGGCTTTCCAATGGAGTACAGTGCGGGACATTTGATTGTTTTATCAGCCCTTTATTTTCCAGCCGATACATTCACTTGTAAAGTATCTGTCCAGTATCTCTGTCCAAAACAAACCACTTGAAAGTTTTTAAGAGACCTTGAATTATATAACCGAGCACTTTGTTTCTGGTTTTGTAAAATTAGCAAGTGTTTTTCTCCTTGTAGGCAGGAGTAAACACAAAATATGGCCTTTGTACTTTCTGTATTAAGTCAAATTGAAGATCCTTTGAACAGTGTCCTGGATGCAGCCCTTACCTAGGACAATGAGCTTAGTGACAGCCTCAATGGTGCCACTTTCATTCTTCAGCTTGAGTCTGAGCTCGCCGGAGTCCTTGCGCTGGCACTTGCCGATGAGCAGGCGGGTGTGGTTGGGCCCCTTCTCCACGACTGTGCGGTTGTCTTCTGACAGCTCGTCTGCGTCCTTGTACCAGGACACCTTGATGGGTGGCCGGCCCCCAAAAGGCACCTTGATCACAGCATTTTGCCCCGCCTTCACCACCAGGGGCTCCTTTGCCAGTCGAGCCAGCTCTTCCATGTCAATCTCCGGAGGGTCTGAAGGGCAACAAGAAACCAAACCATACCAGTCCCATTTATAAAACATCCTTCATGAACAAGCAGTCCAGGGCGTTTTAAAAACCAACACACTCTAGATGTCAAGATAATCAAAATATCAACTGTTTCTGCCTTCATCCATTCTGACTATTTATAATTTAAGAGCACAGATGCAAGGGAGAGACTATTAAATATTCTTACTGCCTTAGTTTTTTAAATTAGATCGGCCAAACTACAGAGTCAAAATGTCTGGTTTATGGGTCATACAAACACTCATACATGCAATCATTTGACTCCACGATCTTGACAATAAGCTTCACAGTATATACAATATATAAAACATGTTATCCAGCACACATAATAATGTAAGAGATAGATAGGTAGGCTGACATACCTGCCACAACGACATGTGATTCAGTTTTGTGTCCCTCAGCCTCAAAGCGATACTTTCCAGCGTCTGAGTCTTGGACGTTAGAGAAGACCAGCTTGTGGGCGGAGCCGTCTTTACAGATGGTCAACCCTTCACAGGACTGCAGCTGGACACACACACACACACACACACACACACACACAAACACAAAGACGGTCAGTTTCCATTTTAAACAAATAACTGGGTTGTGATGCCCTTTTTACCAATCCCTGTTTTATGATATTTCTGCAATGGTTCTACTGTAGTTTGATATTAGAAACAAATGAACAAAACCCAATATTGGAAAGACAGAACCATCCAAAAACTTGTAACATCTAAAAAAAAGGTAAACAGAAGGTGCAGAATAAACTTTAAAATAAATGTTATTAAAGCTTGTTTTAATTGTGAAGCTTACTGCTTCATTATCAGGTTAGGACTTACTTTCACACCATCTTTAAACCAAGTACCATCTGACTCTGCATTGCTCAAAGTACAAGCCAGCTCGGCTGAGTGGCCCTTTCGAGCTTGGATATCAAAAAGACCTCTGGTGAAATGGGCCACCGGCTCTATAGATCAAGGGAAAACTACAATTAGAAATGATTTCTGGCAAAAAGTGCTTGCTTAAACCATCAAGCAATCTACCTCCTCAGGAGAGGAGGAGTGGGAGTGGGGTCGCATAGAAAGGCGCCACTCTTGACCAGAGGGTTGTGGGTTCAATCCCCAGTGGGGGACACTGCTGTTGTACCCTTGAGCAAGGTACTTTACCTAGATTGCTCCAGTAAAAAAAAAACCCAACTGTATAAATGGGTAATTGTATGTAAAAAATAATGTGAAATAATGTATAATGTGATATGTTGTAACAATTGTAAATCGCCCTGGATAAGGGAGTCTGCTAAGAAATAAATAACCAGAAGTTCTGTTAACATAAATTTTTGACCAATAGCACCCACTTGTGCCATGACTCCGCCCACTCCTGATTGGTCCTGCCCACGTTTGAATCAGAGCCGTGCACATGTCAATCATTGGTAAAGCTATGATTTTGGTACGGTAATTTTTTGTACATTTCACGGGCGAAGTGTGGCAAAGAACCAAGAATTCATGGAAAGGTCACCAAATAACGTAGTTTTAACGGAGAGTCAGTAAGGGGGGCGTGACTATGACTAAAGAGACAGTTCTGTAAAATGTAAAAGTTTTTTTTTTTTTTTTTTTAAAGACAGAACATTTTTGGTCACAGTTGAGGGTCTCCAACCATGTGCAAAAAGTATTTTTTGGAAAGGCGTACAGCCTTTACAGATCGTCAAACCTTTCATCTGTCATTCTAAAATACCTAAAATATCTCACATACCCGCATCTCTCTAAATAATGTTTGAAATTCTCCCTTTCCGGTTTGTGTTGCTTGAGAGGACGGGTGTACCAACGACGTCACTTTTTATTGTTTAAACCTCTTGTATAGAGGTACAAGCACATCTTCTTAAATGTAAATGTATCCAGTTTTGTGAATGCAGTCTGTATTTAAAGCATGAACAACAGTTGCAACCACTTTGCGCAGTCAAAAGGGCTGCGACGCAATGCGTCCTTCATACAGCAAATAGTAAATCCGCACATCTTTTCCACGATTCTGAAACAAACAGCATGTTGTAAAGAAAGCCTCTGTAAGTTGGTAAACTTCTGTTCTCCAATGCATTTGTTCTTCTGCCTTTACAGCTCACTCACATGTTGTTTGGATTTTAGCTGTCACTCATTTACATGCTTGTTCACTCAGCTATCTTCACTGACCTCCATAGCTACACATAAGTGCTGCATGCATACACAACCAAACAATTTACAGAAATGGAATGACCCATTTATTGTATTACTTGCATAAGCAGAGTTACAAAAAAGTGAAATCCAATAAAGATAAGTGTAATACAGCAAAATCTGTAGCAGAAAAGCAACCCCAATTGAGTTTCCCTAACCTATGCTTGTTTTTAACACTTGCAGCAACTCACTAAAACAAAGTAGCATTCCCGTACATGAAGTGTCTCTATAAACCCTTAAAAGATTTCTCAAATCAGTTTCCATGCAGCAGTGGCATCCATACCGGTGATGGTATCTTCAATCAGTGGGCCGCGTCCTGCTCGCCTGTTTTTCCTGTTCTGGTCATCTGAAGGTCTGCTGCCATCCAGGCCTGATCCATCCTTTCCTCCTGATCCAGAGCCTCCAGACCCCCCAAGACCACCCTGGCCTGTCCCATCTCCAGATAACCCAGATCCATCCAGCCCAGAGCCTGTTCCATCCACACCTAAACCTCCAGCTCCTCCTTTGCCAAGGCCTGAACCATCACCCATCCCGCTCCTGGCATTTGCACCTGAGCCATCCCCAAGGCCTCCTAGCCCCCCCTGCCCACCCTTGCCTCCAAGGCCACCCTGTCCATCTCCTAGCCCCCCCTGTCCACCCTTGCCTCCAAGGCCACCCTTTCCATCTCCTAGCCCACCCTTCCCTCCAAGGCTGCCCTGTCCATCTCCTAGCCCGCCCTGTCCATCTCCTAGCCCCACTTGTCCACCCTTGCCTCCAAGGCCACCCTGTCCATCTCCTAGCCCCACTTGTCCACCCTTGCCTCCAAGGCCACCCTGTCCATCTCCTAGCCCCCCCTGTCCACCCTTGACTCCAAGGCCATCCTTTCCATCTCCTAGCCTCCCCTGCCCACCCTTGCCTCCAAGGCCACCCTGTCCATCTCCTAACCCCGCCTGTCCTCCTTTCCCACCCCCCATTCCTCCTTTCCCATCCCCCATTTCTCCTTTCCCATCTCCCATTCCTCCTTGACCACCTTGCCCGTCTCCTAAACCCCCTTCGCCACCCATCCCAGCACCCCCCTTTCTCAATCCGCCACTGCCATCTAGTCCATCTGTGCTATTCTGGCCCCCAGACCCTAACCCTGCACCATCACCAGACCCAGACCCATCCCCGAGAGACTTCAAGAAGTTATTAAGGTTCCCATCGACTGGCTGGTTCGTAAGCCCTGCATTTATATCAATCGCCTGGCCTTTTTTTGGCTTCTTCTTGCCTTGGATACTCGGGTCCACGCTTTCTTCAGCTTAACCAGTGAAGGGTTGGAGTGAGCGCAGCAGCAGATGGAGGGAGAGGAAGGAGAGGGAAAAAAGGAAGATTAAATGGTGGTTGATAAAGGCAAGTGTATGGGAGTGAAAATGGTGTTATGTTCTTGGACATCGAAAGGACAGATATTTTTTCTGATGTCACTTCCTCAGCTAGCCTCTTTGTACTTATCATTTATAAGATTAACATAAAAAGGTGCAAACTGCTCTTTAAAGACCATTAAGGAGGCAGTTTGGTCTGTCATGTTTAGCTGTACAACTTCACTTGGTAAACCATTCTATGCAATATTCATCTGAAAATCTGAATCAGGAAATACAGAATGGTGGATATGTATGCTTAACAGAAATGTGATGTATGGGTATAGAGATAAGGAACGGGGTTTGGCAAGTGCAAGGATTTACAACAAATATGAAGTGTCTGAGAAATGAGGTAAGCATATGCACTTACGCTATATGAAAAGAACCAAATACAAAATCTGAAGTTCAGTAAAACCAAAAACCAAGGAGCAATTTGTCACGTCTTTAAGGAAAGCCAAATGTCCATGAGGATCAATTTGTGTGTGGTTGGCTTGCAGGTGGCAGCAGAGGTTTTGTGACCTGTACAAGCATTAACTAATAGCCTCAATAACACTACTGTACTGAGGAAGTGGTCTTAAACAGTAGTCTAGGAATTTTGAAGGAATTTCAAAGGCAAACAGTACAATAAAAAAGCAGAATGGTTGCCAACTTACTTTCCACCAGGAGCCAGGCGCTAGAGGAACGAATGCCAGCCGCCACTGAGTAGATACCCTTGTCTACAGGCATGACGTCCTTCACCACCATCCTGTGAGTGAGCTTGTCCTCCGACACTGCAAACTGAAACTTCTCCCCTGCCTCGAGGGGCTTGTTCTTGAACATCCAGACCAGTCTGGGGAGGGGGTGGGTGATAATGCACTCAAACATGACGTCATCACGCTCTTTGCACTTCACCTCCTTCAGAGGACTCGCAAAGTTCACAGGTATAACTGCAAGCAAATTAAAAAGAGTACTGTTTCACCATCACCCTTTTTTACCTGTATATAAATGATTGGAAAATACCATTCTTATACCATAACAATAGCAGTTTATTGATATGAATAAAACTCAGCGATACCCTTAGCCGATCACAGCATTACCATCAATTGTAACGCAGTCAAAGGATTACAAAAATAAGCATCTTGGTCTTTATGGAACAAAGACCTTATAACTCAATACACCAGATTAGCTTTCCCTGCAAGTGTCTTCAGTGCCACCTACTGGATATTGAGGGATTTGATTTGCTATGTCAAAACTGGCTCATTTTACTAAGCTACATTTTCACACTGTACAGTTGTAATGTTTCAAAAGGTTATTTAGTTGTAGAGACAAGTCTAAACAGGGTTTGGTCCCTACTGTTTTGGATTAATGATTTCTAAAGAAGGCACTAGTTTTGACACTAACCGAAATGTTCACTTTCTTACGGTTTTAATTCTGATTGAGCATTTTGAAGTTATGACTGATTTGTCTTTTGCTTCGATGTCAGAAGGCTGCTATGTGGAGGGAAGCTCTGCTTACACTTTGTCGGCAGGTCAGTGGAGAAGACATTGGTATCCTCCACGTCCACCTGGTATAACCCTGCATCTTCTGGCATTAGGCTGTTGATAGAGAAGATGTACTTTTTGCCCCACCTTTTCAGGTTGTGCTTCATCTCCATATCGGTGCTGAAAGGAATCATGACCCCATCCTGTAAAAAAGAGCACCTATAAGACCCCGACATAGCCTGGGCATGAGGCAACTATTGAGTCAAACGGAGCATGGACATCAGGCTGTATCAGTGTGCTAGATTATACAGCAACCAGACACAGCTCTCCTATCATTTTCTATAGAGGTCAGCTGTGCTGTTATTACTCAATAACGGAACAGCGAGGCTGAGTGATTACGCGAATTGAGGACACCTGTTCCAAATCCACTGCTTACTTATTAAACACGTCCAATGGATGCTTGAGTCCATCCTTTAAAAAGTTGACAATTTCAAGGGACTACAATGCTAGTTTCACGCCAACAAAGGTACATAAACAGACAACTTTAAATAGCCTCCGGGTGTCATGCTTTTTCATGCTCCAGTTCTATTCTTGCCTTGGAACATGCCACAGCAATGCTATTACCTCTAAATATAGCACAGGTGATATGTATCAGTGTAGCAGCTTTGAGGGACACTGTAGAGTCACATTCAAAAATATCATCTAGCACAATTAAGCAACTGTTATTTATACAAAGTGCCGTACAGACCAGCAGTAGAGTCTATGATTTGCTGCAGCACCGATTCAGGCCAAGTTGAAAGATGTACAGACCCCTCAATAGCAATGCAGGTGCACCAAACTCACCTTGTACAGAAATATCCTGCTGTTGAGATCTTTGAGCTCCATCTCAATTTCAAACTCCGCCGAGCCTTCACTGGTTACTTGGATATGTCTTAGGTTACTGATGGCATCAATGTACTTGGTGAGTTAGAGGGAGAGAGGGGATGAGGAAGGGAGAACATGTGTGATTACGTTAGAGATTGATACAGGAAAGAAAGGTTAGTGAATGAGTGATGACATGAAGGTAAAACCCAGGTCTTATATGAACTGGTTTCTTACAACTGGTTCCACTGACCAATTAGCACTAATTATCTAAGGTAACATTAGGTAGTCTTAGATTAGTGCTACTCAGGTTCTGTATGTCTGATTCAATGTATGATTCAAGGCTACTGTATAATATTGAACCTTACCATTGGGACCGGCAATGGGAACTTACTGTTGTCTTAGTGGCTTATTCCCCCCCCCAAAAAAGTAAAAGAATAGTTTTAATCTTTTTGGTATACCAATAACTGCGCTAACTAATATGTTTGGTACAGTTCTTCAATACATGTAAATTGCACCAGAGAGTATACATTATTCCAAGAAAGAAAGAAAGAAAGAAAGAAAGAAAGAAAGAAAGAAAGAAAGAATAAGGATATTGTAAACTAGAGGATAGGGGATGCTTTATGAACAACACGTTTCTCTGTGTAGACTTCTCTCTGTAAGCTCTGCGTACAGCAGGCAGCTGGGGGAGCTCTCTAGTACCTTGGCCTGCTCTTCCTCTCTCTCCTTCTTCATCTGTGTCAGTTTTTTGAGCATGCCGCGGAAGTCTGTGTAGCCGTACTCCATGCAGATCCGCTCGTAGTCCTTCTTATCTGCACTCATCAGGAGCTCCCACATCTTTTCCTCTGACATCTTCTCCTGTTTGACCCTGGCACCAGTCCTGCAAATAGGAATAGAACGAGGCTGGCTGACCAGGGCTAAAGGGTGCAACACAATGCATTGTTAAAACCTGGATTGTAGAACATCTCAAACCTAGAAAGCACCCTACTTTCACCGCAAGCTATCTATCTGAGTCACAATTTACTGAAGGGGTATTGTACCTATAATGGGTTTTTAATGTCATCAATACTGTATTTTGTGATTGAATCCACCACTAACAGATACATGACATCATGTGACCACAGTCAACTTACCTTTTCTTCAACAGCTTTCTGAACTCTGTAGGGTCCTTGCTTCCATCTGAAAAAAAGTGTAGTTTTACTGATCATTTGACATAGTAGTTTTTAAATGAATTAATCTGTGTCCATGAAAAGTATTCATTAGTGGGTTTTACACTGACTATGGTAACCTACTCTAGATATCATTATTATTATTTATTTCTTAGTAGACGCCCTTATCCAGGGCAACTTACAGTCGTCAACAAAAACACACAATCACAGAACAAGTAATAATACAATTAAGAGCAAGATAAATACAATGGCTTTGGTTCTAATTATAAGGCTAACCTGTTTTTTGTTGTTGTATTTTATATAGGACATTGAGATCCCAAGGCATAAAAAGGGTGTTTTTAAAATGAATATTTTGTCTTGTCGTTTCATAATTTTGTACCATTTTTACTATGGCAGAGATTTATGGAAATGTTGTTTATAATAATGCACGCTGTTTCTCCAACCAATCCTAATCACCTTTATTAGTCTTGGGTTTAGACTTCTTCTTAAGCCCAACTGAAAGAAAGAAAGAAAGAAAGAAAGAAAGAAAGAAAGAAAGAAAGAGGTGAGATGAGGTAAAGCAGCAGTTTCTCTGTGTAATATAGCAGTGTCCCTCTAATAGTTAATATACACTGCTGTGCAAAAGTCTTAGACACATTCAGGAGTTACAGCATATATCGATGTTATGAGCATCAACAATTTACTCAAAGCCTCCACTAGTGTTTTCCACTATTATAACAACTTTGACTGTTATTAATACAGCTTAGTTTGGGTGAGAAGAAACCAAGCTTGTCATTTAGCAATCTGTAATTCACATTGATCAGAATCTTCAAACAGCTCAAAGTAAACTATACATGAGCAGCTAATATTAAGTGTTTTTTTTTCTTTATAATGTGTATGTGACATGATATATATATATATATATCTGTTAAGCTGCTTTAACTTGAGTTTAGGAACTGCTCTTTAGTTACATTTGCCTGCCATAGATACAGTACATGTAATTAAGCGTTTCAAAAGTTAGATCTGATCATCTAGTTTTGATCTAGCCTACATTACAAATGTCTATGGCAGGTAACCAGAACAGAATAGCAGATCCTGCACTCACGCTAATGCAGACTTATCAAACACACGCATGCTTTTTTTATACAGGCGTGACTGTGATGTTAAAAGGGTTTCCTTTCACTCAGGTCCACTTACGTTCAATAATAATCAGCGTCACAGAGCACACCGCCTCTCCGTACTCATTGCTGGCATAGCATCTATAGGTATCGGCATCGTCTCCGTTAGCTTTGATCACCTGTTGAGCAGTTAAAGACCAGGTCATTAAAAACCACGGGAATGATCTATCAGTCTGGAGCTGCGAATGGTAATAGTGCTTTTAAGCATTGTTAGGTTTCATTTATTATGTATGGCTATTCTCTTACCTGTAAACAGTACTCATTCAGGGCTTTGTCGTAAGTGAATTTGAACTTTTTAGGGTCATCCATATCTCCCTTAGCCCTCCTCCAGGTCACCTCAGGCTTGGGTTCCCCACTGGGCACTGCTTTAAATGTGGCTGTTTTACCTTTGAAAGAGGAGAGGGACACAGACAAGTCACTGCAAGAAATAAAGCCTAGCTCTAAGAGATACTTTGCAGTTAGCATTGGAAGGGTAACCAGGCCTTCAAAACACGTGGAAAGAAACAACTCAAACATTTAATCTAGGGGCTCAGAATTGGAATTATAATTATTATTTTTTTTTTGTCCTTTAAGAAAAACAAAATGTGCTAATGACATTTTGAAGGAAATAGCTTTGAGAATGTAGCTTTCACCCCTGTTTATTAAACAAGAGGCCCCGAGGCAGAGTTGGCTACATCCTGAAGTGAGGACACAGTGGTTTTTCTTGTTTGTTGTATTTACAGTACATGTATAACAATGGCGACAGATGACGTCCATTAATAATGTGGTAAAAGATATCTTGGGGCTTTTCAATGACAATACATCTCTCAAGCTTCTGTCTCCTGATTTATGATGTCATCCAACATATCACAAACATCTCTCTTGCAGATGTTCACATTTAGACCTGCTGCTCCTGGGATTTACCCATCGACACAATGATTAAGAAAAGCGAATAGCTGATTTAACACCTGTGGTGTCATTATTTAAAAGGCACCCCAACTGTGACTCTCATTTGAATGTATATTAATGTGTCACATGGCCCGGAATGGTTCACTACAACCACGGGGATGTCAGCACTATACCTCATCCATCTTGTTGGCTTATTTTTTGTCACATGGTGTTGTTGGCTTACTTACTTCAGCATTATTGCTGAAAACAGAATCTTTCTGATTCTATGCCTTCTGGAGGAGATATGTCTATCTATTTTCTTTACAGTGCTTTGTGATGTAAACTGTGCTAAGGCCAGTCTATCTATATCTGTCTTTCTACATGTATATGTATCTATGTAAAAATACACACACAAGCATGTATTGAAACCCAGCCAAGACAGTAAAAAGTGATCTCATGTCTATCAATTTAGCTTTCAAAGTGCACATTATAAGTGACACCTATATCTACTTTATTACACACAGGTGCACAGCTCTGTCTATAGTAATCTGCAATGTAAATACCTATCAAGGGGGAAATCTGAGAATGTGCTGTAAGACTGCACTTCTGCACAGTACATAGAGTACTCAATGCATACAGTGTTACACAGAACACTAAGGCATGTGCCATTTGATGACTGCTATGCACACTTCTTAAAGCTGCAGGGATAGACATTATGTGTATGTTTGTATTAAATGAATGCATTGTGGTTATAATTGAGGAACGTATCCTTCCAGAACAATGTCTTGTATACAGTTACTCAGAGCTGAGCCTTCGCATCACACCCCATTGTCAGCTAGCCCCACTACCTGGAGGTTTTAGATCAATCACTCATCTTACCTTCTTGTATTGTTAAGGGGATGGGTTTGCGCTCAAAGTCCGGCGTGCTGCATCCTTTGGGGATATCTTCAGTGAACTGAGTTATCATCACCCCGGCTGTTTTGGATTTCCTTTTAGTGCCAGCTAGAAGAATTAAAAAACATGGTCCGAATAATCATTAAAAAAAATTGACATGCATACAAATATATATATATATATATATATATATATATATATATATATATATATATATATATATATATATATATATATATATACTGCAAATATAGTTACATGTGCATTAATCTATTTTTGAAAGTCTCATCAGTGAATACCATTCTCATATTTTAATTTTGTAGCTTCCTAACATTTCTCTTATTTTATTTGGCATCTTTTTTTTTAATAGTATTTTTATAACTAATAAAAAACAAAAGCCCAACCTTTTTCTACACTATTACATGAAGAGGCAGAGGTCAACAGTTGAAAGGTCACAATATCACATGATTTCACAAGAAACAAAACAGCATGTGCCTTAAAGCAAGATGGCAGTCAGTTGCATTGAGCAAGAACGAGAACAAAGCCACAACATCTGCAAAACTTGGAACCATTTGTAAAATTTGAAAATGTTAGTAACGTTTTCTATGTCAGCAATGTACAGTATGCCAATGTAGGTGGTCATGTGACATGCCCACCAGACCTTCTAACCTGTGTGAGAGTGGCACTATTTAGCAACAGATATTGGTAAGCCAAAGGATCTCAGTGACTTCACAAGGGACATGATTGTGGGCATCCATACAAGCAGTTTGTCCCTCAACGCAGTGGCTGCATTGACCAACGTGTCCATCAAGACTACCAGGTGTCAATGTTTGCAGAAAACGACCACCAGAAAGCAAAATTCAAGTCACAAGCAGGTATAAACAGACGAAGCCTGCAGAGCAATGTATTGTGATAAGTAGCAGTTATACTGCAGTGGCCCAAATCAGTAAGATCTTCAATCTTGGAGAAGTAACACCTGAATCTGGTTTGAATAATGTGCAGGTCAGTGGCCAGTCAGTGTATAATGTGTTCTTTCCATTTCATCATATTTTGCCAGTGAGATCAGGTGGTTTATTAAAATGAATGTGTTAGTACAGGAACATTATATGACAAGTGCATAGTGGACTATTTTTTTTTTTAATTTCAATTTTTTGATTATTAAAATCCAGCACCTTAACAAAAATAAAGGAAAGACCAAACAACTTGTCATATAATAACTATAACTTGAGGACTCGTCAAGGGTACTTGGAGACAACCATCACTCTCGCTAGCATGAAAATGTTGACTTTCTTTCTCATTTAATCCACTCAGAAGACTGTCTCCTGGTACACTCAGTATGCCCTGTGGTTATCGCTCAATTCACTGACTCATTAACCACAATGAAAACATTTCATGTGTTAGTATATTGGTTCTTGACAGTTTAAAAAAAACACACACACACACAAAGAAGTATAAAATAAAACATCATGACATTACAGTATCTTCATGTTTCATCGCTACAGAAGCAATGAATTGATTCAGTCTGGCACTTTTATACACTTGCCACCTACCTCTAGCCTTCCTGGGGCCGCTTGCTTGTGAATTCAATATTGTGACATGGCCTTCTGAGCATAGCAAGTAAAGCATGGTTTAAGCACGTGGAAAGAAGCATGAGAAAAGCAGTTAAACATGGCAAAAGCATGGTATGGCATTGACAAGCAGGGAACTCAAGAAGGTAGTATTTTGACAGCATATTCTTGCAGTATTATTATTGTTTAAATTACCCTGACCCCCCTACCCATCTCAGACACACCCTTGTTTAAAGGTTAGGTCTAAAGCAGTGACATAACAATGGCTTTTTAAAACTCCCCATATTGTTAGAATTAGCAACACTGTGACAGACACAAGATCTTTTTTCAAGAACCACACTACAGCAAAATAAAGAGTTGCTGATTTCTGCTGGCACCAATCAATCTCCAGGGTCCAGTCTGGAGAACTCACGATATTAAAAGGGTACATGTTAAGTAAACTCTAAGCCATTAGTTTGATTATTATTCACTCAAGGTCATTTCAGCTGCAGAACACAAGCTTCACAATCTCTCCTCTGTGAACTAAACAAAAATAGGGTGCTGACGGGTGCCTGCAACAACAAGCTCAGTGACAGTGCTAAGCAATACTAAACTAGTATATACAAAATAGTATTTTTGTTACATTTTGGAAAAGGGCTACAGAGTGTAACACGCTCAATTGGATTGAGATCAGGGATTTTAGTGGTAGACGCATGATGTCAGTTCCAGCGCCACAGCCATCGCCATCAGGCCACTTGATGTGCTACGATTGCTGAAGTAAACTGTGACATTCGAAACCAGGAGAACATGCCCCACACGGGTTGACAGGTCCTGATAAAGTGGCCATCGTGTATAGATTTGAAAATAAGTCATTTATAAGGGAATTCATTTGTAAACAATAATAATAATAATAATAATAATAATAATAATAATAATAATAATAATAATGATAATAATAATAATAATAATAATACAAAAGTCATGTTTTCTTACCCTCCCCGGAGGCGGTTCCATTTGTCACTTTTGATGTCTTCATTTTGATTCAGCTGTTCTGGACACTCAGTGGATAGATTATTCTTCAGGAGCTGGGGGTTATACAACTGTGCTTTATTAAAACCCATTCCCAGGCATTGCAACTCTAGGCTTGTTTATTGAGACAGAGGGTGTACAGTCGGTTAATAGCTACTGTAAACCTGCACCAGTAATAAACCAGTAAATATGGGTACCCAGTTTCCAACTCCTGCTGATTACCAGCTCACCTGTCAGTTAACATTGCCCTGTGAATGCAGCTTGATAGTGTGTGTCACTTTCATCTCAGTTTTACCCTTAATGGCCAGTAGGTGGAAGCAAAGGTATTTTATTTGCAGCACTGAAACATGATTCAGTGCATCTAAGACACCACAGCGTTGGCCCCATTCACAAAGTATTATTGCAAAAACCTTAAGCCAGTATCATATTTGAAGAGATCCCTCAGACACCTTGGCTGTTTGTTGCCTGTTTAGGTTTCTGTAATACTATCATCTTAGATTTGTGATACGTGGAAGAAAAAATGTTTACCCTGCTGACCCTTTATTGAGGCCACCTCTCTTTAAACAATAAGTGTAAGTAGAGTTTGGTCTAAGATGTGTATACCAGCAGTAATTTGGTAGAACGCTAATGCAGCTGTATTATATATCGGTCACCCAAGAACAGTGAACTGGAGACAAATCAAGAAACAGCTACTGCCCATTTCAGGGCCGGGTAATCCCTGAAAATACAGTATGCCGTTGGGAACCCATTAGATCAGTGGTTTGCAATTTCACTTTATTTATTTAGCAGACGCCTTTATCCAAGGCAAATTACAGAGACTAGGGTGTGTGAACTATGCATCAGCTGCAGAGTCACTTACAACTACGTCTCACCCGAAAGATGGAGCACAAGGAGGTTAAGTGACTTGCTCAGGGTCACACAATGAGTCAGTGGCTTTAGAATTACTGTTTGTTTTATTTCATACTGCACATCACAAACAAAAATATACAAAACAATTAAAAACAAAGCATTTATATCATACTGTAATCATATACACGCATTGCACAATTACACAAAGCAAATTAAATAAAAATTTTATTTTAGCCAAAAAGGTGTTCACTTGTGGCAGCAATGCACTAGCAAAAGTCGCAGGACAGTGACGTCAGCTCCCTAGGAACAAGCCTCTTATATTGGGAATGGATTCTTTCAATGCAGCGGGTTTGTGCATTTGAGAAAGGAGAGGAAGACTCTGAAATTAATTGGAGACTTAAGTTGATAAGAAGCAATTACCCTCCGCAGTACGAATTAAAATGGTGTGCTGCTTTTTATATGAAAAATGGGAAAAAGCGGGTTGCATAGAGGATTTCTATTGGACCCTGACGCTTCCGATAAAACAAGGGAGTGGTTGTATAGTATTTGTTATTAGCCCATTTGTTTTTCTATGGGTCTCTCGCTATATCGCAGTCCTCGATATATAGGGGATTTCTATTGGACCCTGACACCCGCGATATATCATGTGGGTGGTCTAATAATTATAATGTTGTACATGGTGTATGGTAAAGAACAGAAAACTCCAAATGTATTCATATCCTAAATACATCAGAGTGTGCTGCAAGCTCCTTCAGGTATGGATATCTCAGGTGTTGGTTCCTCACACCCATCTCAATCTGGCCTACAGTGTGGCTTGCAGAATAAAATGTCAATTGGCGATGAAAGTTAATGACAATTTGTCTTCCCCTCCACTCTGTGAATGACATGAATCTGTTGGCCTGCCTCACCCACCTCTGAATTGAGGCAATATGTCTACTGAAAGAATCCAATGCTGACATGTTTTGAGTAAACTCTGGACTTGCTGAGGTCTCCACTAAATCCTCTGTGCTGTTTGGAGCAGGAGACATTGGATTCCTTTGGGACGGGAGCCAGAACGAGAGAACATCAAAATATAGACCTCAAAACAATGACAGGAAGCACCAACTACCAAAAATAACAAAAACATATGTAATTACTGGTGTTACAATGTTTATACACTCCTTACATATGTACTTAAAAAGTAACTACAGTTTACATAAATAAGAGCATGAGTTATTACCATGTAATTACACTATGAATATAACATTTTAAAAAATGGGTAATATTTATTAATTTCTTTTTTTTTTAATTCAACCCAATTTTTTTACACTTTACAAAAAATATAGTTTCAAATCTAATAGTATTATATAGAACTGTATAGGATGCTAAGCATAAAACGTGGTGTAATTGTAACAGAAAACATGTTTAATATTTAACATTACAATTGCTACAGGATTCAATGCAATAGGACAATCTTTGCATTGAAACATTTATAGTTCTACCAATGAAACAAACAAACTGAACGGACTCCTCCGAGAATTCTATGCTGCAGTGAGAAAGTCAGACGGACAGTTCTATGCAAAAAAAAAAAAAAGTTATGGTCTTCAAAAGCATTACTTTCTTGACTGATTCATAAAACAAAGATAGACTGCAGACCTTGGTTCATAGTGGGAAACCAAAGGCCCCTCGGGAAGAACTATAGTTGCCTCCTGCGGTTTCGGGCAGTATAGTCCCCTATCATGAGGATCATTACAGTCCCTTGTCATGAGGATCAGTTCATTTTATATCAGCACCTATATAACATTGTACCTCAAGGAACACATTTGCGCATCACTGCAGTATGTGGGAATTGGAAAGCATTGTGCAACATGCCACCCCATGTAATGTACATATTCCTACATTATCTACAATTCACTTACGCCACTGAGTCTCTCAACACCTCACTGCTGGAGTAGCCTCACCGATATAGGAGACCAGACAGAGGGCGAGCCCATGGAATCTGATCCATCACTGCAGAGTAACTATCCATTTCAGAGAGGAAAATCTGTTGATCCCCCCTGGCTGGGTCACATGTTTGGTCAAATGTGGTTAAAAATAAGGTCAAGGCGTGTACTCCTTCTCACGACGCCAACACGAAATTAGCTGTCAATTGCCTGGATTTAGTTTTACTCTTCAGTATCCATGCCTGTCAGCCCACACCTGTTTTATGCACCAGCATAAAAGGAAATTGCCAGGCCACCTTTGAAACCGGAGCCATGCATGATTGCATAGCTACACCATAACAACATGTAAAAGATGATGCTAACAGCATTGTAACAGCAAGATTAACATAGCAGCAGAATGTATGTTTCAGATTCTTAATGCACCTGCAAAAATGATCACTTGATTGACAGATATATCCTTGTAACCAAATCACCAACATCAAGCAGACATTGGACTAAGGAGGTAACGCCCACATTCATGTCAGCTTACAATCAGTGTCAGCTACCAATAGTACTCAAGCCAGGCACATTTAAACCTACCTCTCCTTGCAGTCTGTGTAGTGCAGTTGTGTTTATCTCCCCTACCTCTACCGCATTACCGGCCTCGCCAGGGGGGTTGGCAATCAAACGGTCAGTCAAAATTGTGAGGCATCACTAAGTGCCCATGAAAGAAAAGGCAAGCACCAAAAACATACATAAATTTTATTTTATTCAGAAAAGTTTGATTCCATATTACCTCATGTTGAAAAAGTACCAAATGATGGTTGTTCTCTTTTATTTCGTTTTTGCATTTTTGTTTTGCTTTCCTGAGCAACGCAACTGCAGTGGCTAAATTAATTTGCTAGATGCTTGCAGGCTGTACTGTGATGCTATTGTTATTATTATTATTTATTTCTTAGCAGACGCCCTTATCCAGGGCGACTTACAATTGTTACAAGGTATCACATTATTTCACATTATACAGATATCACATTATTTTTACATACAATTACCCATTTATACAGTTGGGTTTTTACTGGAGCAGTCTAGGTAAAGTACCTTGCTCAAGGGTACAACAGCAGTGTCCCCCACTGGGGATTGAACCCACGACCCTCCGGTCAAGAGTCCAGAGCCCTAATCACTACTCCACACTGCTGCCCTTATTATATTGTTATGAACTGTTTTGGATTCTTTAAGTTCAAGTTAGAGTCTCTGCTCTATGTACTCTGCTAGGAGAGTAGAAGGGAGCATGCTGGTCAACGACACTGGAAGTGAAAGCACACCATGTCACACATCTTTAAAAAATGTTGTAAATGTGCCCAGAATATAGACTGCTCTACATGCATTTGGAAGTTACTAATCAAGAGAAGATGATGGCTGCAAGCGATTATCACATCCTCAATAGTAATGGACAACAACCCAAAGTCTAAAGGTTGTGTGCAAGATATTATTATTTCCATATAACAAAGGGTTTAGACTGTAATTACACTGCAAAAAGGAGACCTGAACTGGGTTCTGTTTTCATGCAAAGATGTTAAGGCTCCTTGGCCTCCATTGACCAACCCAGGAGCAGCATGTCATTCACATGTCAAGCAAATTTAAATAACTTAAATAAAAATATCTTTTAGAAATGTGTCCCACAGAAAAAGTTTATCAAGGAAATTGCTTATTTCCACTTTAAAGGTTTATCTGCTAATTCTGCCCCAGCACTGCCATATAAAGGAAGGAGGCGAGAGAGAGAGACACTTACCTGCTTCAGCTCTGGCTTCTCTCAGTCCCAGCTCCCCCTGCTCAGCTGCTGACAGGCTCTGATATCTGAGTGCTACCACCTAGTTTTACTAGCTAATAAATCCTGGCAAGATGAGGGGGGGGGGGGGGGGGGATACTATAGCCCGCCCCTCCAGAACATGCCCTCTGTACCTCAGCTTCCGAAAAGCTCCATTGCCTCCATTCCGGTATTTTACATCATTGGAGTACACATAGAAACATTTTGAACCAGCATAATACCAGTGTATTTCCTTTCAGAGAGCACAATCATTAGCTGCCCTTCATTATTACCATCAATGGCACTATTACTGTACAGTGGTAGGATTCTGTCTGCAACAGATATAGTTCCATGGTACTGAAATGGATTACCTGTGTGTATTGGGTCATACCATTGGTTTACCACTGTGTACCATTACACCAATGTCTTGTACCATTGTAGTTGCCCTTGTGCCATTGCCCCTTGCTGCCAAACCATTGCATTGCTACTTTAGTGCCACTTCTGACATTTCCACAAACAAGTGGTGTGAGTGATTCAAGGGTTGCAAATGGAATATGTTTTTAAAAGACTAGGGATGATTAGATAGAGAACATGTCTTCATGGATGGTTAAAACGCATTCATTTTGGCATTTAATATTGTCGGTATAGATCATTTTTATAATTTGTAACATAGTCAAGTATGCTGTTGAGCTCACATAACATATTAAACTAGACTGAGCTGTATACTGCAATTAGAATCAGCTGTAACACATTTTTTCCTTTTTATGGATTCCATTGATTACATTTAATGGTTCGCCACTGTGGAAAGATTAGGTAGATTGTGTGACAAAACTGTAGAAACGGTCGAAGACTATTTGTTTAAATGATCCACTTCGGTAAGAGCTTGATAACCACAGTTAAGACTCATTAATCAACCATCAAATGCCAGCGGCACTGGTATAGGTTTCCCAAGAGCATGCTAGAGGAGAGATCCCCTGCCTTTTCAACAACAAATGGGTGCTGCACATCCAAGATTTGGTATCGGCCAAATATAGCACAGTCAGAGTCAAATGTCCCAAATAGAGCAATAAATAATGGTGCCATCAGCATAGTAATGAAATATAAAGCTGCAGCAGATCATAGTGTTGCAAGGGTAAGTATATTGATTCTAAATTCTAGTAGTCCTTGCATGGAGCCATTGGAAATATTTATGTCATATGCACATCCTATCTATACTAAAAGGACTGGGTATAAGGATAAAAAATAATCTGTTCTGATGAAAATGACTACAAAAACAGAGAAAGGAATTAATAAATCTTAAGAAAAGAGGATAGAAGGATAAGTTATTGAGAGAGAATTGAGAAAAGTTGACAAACTCAATAGGAATGAACAACCTTATTATAAGAAAAGGGAAGAGAGGGTTAGAGACTACCATTAATAATGACATATTCTACATTTTTACCCAACATTTCAAAAATAGTTTTGAAGCATTTACGTATACTTCATAATTCAGAAAACAAATATTGCCAAAGGCATAGATCGTAACTTTTAGAAGGGATCGATACATTTAAGGAACTTTGAAACCTGTAAAAGCACATGTAAAGTGTGCAAATATATTGGTAAAGATAAAAGTGAAATCGCAAATAAAGAAAATAAATATTCAGTCTTCAAAAATCTGTCATGCAAGAATAGCAACCTTGTAGATGGTATGTTTTGCATAAAATGTAATCAAATAAAATATGTAAGAGAGACAGGTACACCATTATATATAAAAGAATAAGAACCACCTATCAAATATAAGAACTAAAAAAGCCAATAGTTCAGCACTTTACAAGGAACAGGCTCACCATGGACGTGGTTTTAGAAAACATTAAATTAGATAATGAACAGCATAAAAGAATAAAATGAATGGACTATAATCGTCACAGCTTTAAAGTCATTCAGAATAGTTCTTCCAGTTCTGGATAATCACCATTGCAAAAAAATAATAAAAAAATAAAAAAATAAAAAAATGAACCTTTGAATATGAATATAGATATATTATTATTTCATATGGAGATCAGCGTTTGACAGATCAAACGAGCTGTGAAGAATCTAAAGCCTTGCAGTGACATCCTCTAGGCCTGCAGTATGCCTGAACGGTATAGCAAATATCTACAGTAATTGGCTGTAAGAGCACTAATGGGGAAACCAATAGAAAATGAGTCCCTCGAATGCGTGGATCCCATTACTGGGCTGATTTTCCAGCTGGGCTTCCTACCAACTTGGTCTTAAGAGTGGTTTGTTGTTCCAGTTGTCCATTTGTTTCCACAGTGTGCGAGGGGGCTTTGCTGGTAAGTGGTAACTATGACAGCGGCCGTTCATTTATATGATCCTTAATCAAGCTTACTGTTTCAAGTAATATCTCTGTAAAGACTCCTCGGGGCGTTTGGGACGCGGGCTGTACCAGTATCATTCTGTGCACTGAAGCCCATCGACGAAGCATTGTGCACCGAAGCCTGTGCAGCACTGATATGCTTTCACTCCTCACTGAACTCTTTCACATTCAATAGTTGAAATAAATAACATTTATCTATTCAGATGAATTAGTTTTTGATTTGGGTATATTTTATATCAAGTATATCAAGTAAAGAAATATGGTAATATAATGCATGCATTATCTGGGCATGGGGAAATAATGGTTAATTGCAAAATTTAGCATGATACACTTTTATTAGGGCCAGTCTGAAATCTGCCCTGCACTGCCTGTCCTGTCCTATCAGGAGACAGTCTCTATGATGGGACAGTCCAACTGTTCCATGTCTTCTGAGTCACCTGCAGCCAGGCTCCTGGGGTTTGATTTGTGGGAAGACACTTGCTCTATAGTGTCAGATCATCTTCCCAGTTAAGAATGCCAACAGTGGCTCACGTGTATGTGTGCAGGCATGCATTCTTGTACAACAGTAGTTATAAATAAGTCATGTTCATTGTCCACTCGTCCAATGAGGCAAGGGAGGCAATGCACACTTTTTAGCAGTCAGGAATTGATTACACGATCATTTGAAAGAGGATTCTGTAGATAGGAAAAGAATCCAAACCTGTCCCTTATTGAACAAATAAATATTTTTAATTTATGGTAGAAAAGTACGATCGATCCTTATATTTTTCATATATAGAAATTGGCTCCTTTTTAATATATTTAAAATATATGGGATGTATTTAAAATATATTAGTCTGTAATCCATATGTTTATTTTATATAGATTACAGACTAATGAAAATATATGTTGCACATAAAATAAATATATGGATTACAGACTAAAATATATTTAAAATATATCCCCAAAAATGTTTAATATATAAAAAGGGGCCAATTTCTATATATGAAAAATATAAGGATTGATCGTACTTTTCTACCATAAATTAAAAATAGATGTTTTTTCCACACTCAAGTCACAGGTGTAAGGTAACATAATGCTATGTACCAATAACTAAAATGTAACTATTACCCTTGTCTTCGTTTGTGGCATAAAAAATAATAATTTTTAATAAGCTTTTACTATTCTTCTACTGGTGCAGGTTGTTAAAATTCCAATTCTAAACCACTTGCGTACAGCAATTAAAACACTGGCATACACAAACACATTATTGACAATCACAGTGTAGACATGTGTTGACTGATCTACTGTATGTGAACTTGTTATTCTTGCTTATTTATAGATCCTAGGGATACCATTTATAATACCACTGTAGTATAAACCAGCAATGCATTTGCTATTCTACTATTAGAATAAATATTAGATAGTGGTTGTTCAGGTAATCTGATCAATTGCCTAGCTCTGTTAATACTAGTGGCATGTACTGTATCTAAACAATGACGTTCAATGTAGAATATGACGTGGGTTTGTGGAACTACAAAATGGTAAACCTTGTAAACTTGTGAAACATGGTCTGGTCTCAGCCTTATAGTGTAACAAAGCAGTTGTTGACCTTGATTCATAAACTATGTAAATATGTTCCCACTGTGGTACCATTCTACTTATGGCTCATACCATTGCAGTTGCCTTTGTTCTACTGTTGCCCCTTAGCACAAGTTCAAGACCTTCACCTTTTGCAAGTGAAGTCTGTGGTTTCTTGAGCAGAGTTGTGTCTGCTGCAAGCTGTAGTATCATCTTCCCTATTTTTAACATTAGGAGGCTGTGTGGTCCAGTGGTTAAAGGAAAGGGCTTGTAGCTATGAAGTCTTCGGTTCAAATCCCACCTCAGCCACTGACTCACTGTGTGACCCTGAGCAAGTCACTTAACCTCCTTGTGCGCCGTCTTTCGGGTGAGATGTAATTGTAAGTGACTCTGCAGCTGATGCATAGTTCACACACCCTAGTCTCTGTAAGTCGCCTTGGATAAAGGCGTCTGCTAAATAAATAAATAAACATTGAGGAACTGAAGGTAAATATTTTTTGTTAAATTTCTTAATTAACAAGGCACGTCGGTTAACCCAAGACTAAGGGGTGTTAGACATGCATTTTATAAGTGTCTTCTCTCCAAATGTTGGCTGGGCTATGAAAAATAATCAAATAATCAAACTCAGTTACAGCACACAATCTGTCTGTAGCCGTCATTATCAACCGATCTAAAATTATACATATTTATGCTCCCCTTCAAAACTTTGTGATTTATGGCATTGCCAACAGCCATCAAATTACTTAACAGATATTTTAAGAAATGCAATAAAAGTTTATGTTTGACATTTGACCTTAAACCGGAGGCAGTCACGGGGGAGATATGAGACTTAGATGTCTGCCAGAGAACCACACGAGCCATATCATATACTCTGACCTCTGGATGAGGGTAAGCCTATAATCCAGTGGTGCTGTTTCCTGACAGGTCACAGGCTCGGCTGGTCCACAATAAGAAAATCTTTAGAACAGTTGTATTTGTGAGTAAATAATTGCGTCAAGGTCATGACCTGCCCCACTTGGCAGTATCAAGCCACCTGCCCAGAAGAAGCTTGAGACAGTGGTGGCCATTTATAGTCTGTCCAGGAGTCAGCTCAGGAAAAAAGACTTTCAAAAGCCACCTCGCCAAGTCGTAAAATATAAAAAAAGATTGCAACAATTTGAGGACTTTCTGTATGATAGCTGTTAATATGTGGGTTTCATGAGTATTTTCTTTTTAGATATTAATGAATTGCCATTGGTATACTACTGAATGACTTCCTATTAGCATAATAACGTTCGTGCAAGCCCTTATCACTTTCTGTAGATCCTTCAATTTTCTAGGTCCATTTAATCTGTCATCACACTGTAAATTCACTCCCCTTGTAACAGTTATTAGGACCCCATTGAATCAGCAGACAGTCAAATCAATCTCAACTGGGACTCTGTCACCTCCAGTTAGGATTGTGGGCAGCCACCTCAATCTTCCCAACTCACTTTAATGGTGGAAGTCACCTAAGGCGCAAGTGCTGACATTGTTTTGGCTCATCGTGAAGGCTGAGAACATATCACATTGTTAGGGAAGCATTGCTACAGGTGATCTTTCATTTTTGTGCAATGTCTGATTGCAGATCGAATTGACTGCTGCCCCAGTCTGATACAGATAATGAGTTTTACAGACTGGTTTCATGGAACACATGGAAATGTGGCAAAAGATGCCCAGTGAGGCATTGAGAGGAGTCAGACCCGGCTCCACATGTGCTGCAAGAAGAATGCCCCCGTGATAGGGCACAGGTGTCCAGCCTGCTTCCATGGCACTAATACCCCTGAGCGTGGTCACGAGGTGTAAGATCCCACATAAACCCGTGGGATTAAGGAATAAACCCCTTTGCCTTTTGTTTCATCCTCCAGAAATGCCAGCCTCATAGTGATCATACCTATCGGCCTGAGAGCATGATGAACTTCAAACATGCTAACATGCTAACTTCTGGACTCCCCAGCTATCATCCTGAGGGCTGTTTGACCCCAAAGGACATCTCTTTAGTTTCTTAAAAAAAGGTTGAAGCTGATCTACCCATTGAAACTCTATTTGATATCTATAAAATGTTTAAAAAATAACATATGCTGTATACAGTCATCTTGGCACACAAAGTATATTTAGATATCCATGCTGTGTATGTATTCAGATTCAGATACTTCTTTGTTTAGATATGACTGGGGTTTGCTATAGCACTTGGATTCACTCCATCACCCCTACTACCATTGGTATGGAGACACTGAACTGAATTTTGGCCAGCCCCACAGTGCAAAGCCTTCTGAGATATAGGAAATCTCTCACCATGGTGTTTACTTTTTAGTACCTAATATTTCATTATGGGAACACCAACATTGAGGTACCAAAGAATGAAGGATACATGGACTTGTTTAAAACCTAATCACATTTGTAAGTGTGTATTTTAAAATATTTAGCATTTACATTTACCAGTTGAATATTTCTCTTGTCAGTGACCTAAATCGACTTTACCTGCACCAGGGCGGCAACATGGCCCGCATGTGTTGACATCATTATTATTATTATTTATTTCTTAGCTGACGCCCTTATCCAGGGCGACTTACAATTGTTACAAGATATCACATTATTTTTACATACAATTCCCCATTTATACAGTTGGGTTTTTACTGGAGCAATCTAGATAAAGTACCTTGCTCAAGGGTACAGCAGCGGTGTCCCTGACCGGGGATTGAACCCACAACCCTACGGTCAAGAGTCCAGAGCCCTGACCACTACGCCACACTGCTGCCAATCATGAAGATTGTCTCTGAGCAGGCTGATGAAAACCTCCTCAAAATCAACATCTCTGAAAGAAAATGACAGAGAACAACAAGCACTCCTTTTAAAATTCAGCAGTCCTTCAATTCTATGATGGCAAATCTAACTGATGAAGACACCAACTAAAATATGTGTCTTTTCCTTTTCACCTTACTGTATTATATCCAATGGTGTTTAAACATTATTGTTCTGAGTCTGTGCTGTAGACAGAGACGGTACACTCAACTTTGGAGCTTATATCCTGGATTTATATCAAGAATGTAGTTGGGGCAACCTTGTGATTTATTTAAAGCAGGAGTAAAATGGGTGCCAATTAGACACCTCTACAGCTCCAAACTGCTCTCTCAGACTGGCTATCTTGGGGAAATATTAACTAAGGCAAAAATGTAGCCACTTGTGTCTAATACAGCCTCATCACTCCTCACTATTACTCGCCTCAGCGCAATACTGTGCTAATTCTCTTGCTTACAAGTGTAACCCTTTGGCTATTTGAAGCTATTTCTTACAGGTCTGGGTAGGGCAAGGTGAAGTAAACTGTAAAACATTTTTATGTCAGCGTTTTAAATCAGGATTTCTGAAGACTCGTCTAGCAGTAGGTTTTTGTTCTGAATCACCAATTGCGAACACTGATCGCTTAAGAGCAGCCTTCGATTAAAAATCGCCCAAATCTATCTCTTAGCAGCTTTTGTAACTTCCTTCCAATCGCTGTGTCTCCTGTGGCTCACATGATTTGTTCATGATCCCTAGCAACCAGGAAATCAAAAGATATCATGGCAGAAACTGAAAAAAATGGTCTTGTTTCAGACCATTGGTAAATACATCTGTTCTTTAAAAACACATATGTCTATACATTGTTCCAAAGTTTAAAGCCAGTTTAAAACTTTATAATAAAGTATTACACTGGACTTGCACCTAAACTGCGTTAATACCACATGTATTTGTTACCAGCTTGTTGGGTTTGATGGAGTTGGGATGTTCTTTTTTAAGTCAACTGTCATTTTGAAAGTAAGGATGCCAAACTGGATCACTTGAGGAATAGTTTCTTGCAGTTTTATGATTATTATTTTTTAATTACAATCAAATGAACTTATGCCATGAAGTAAGGTTGTTGCATAACTAAAGGATAACATATGGTGCCTCAATCAAAGCTAGGTTTATCTAATTAACATACTGCCAGTACAACGTGAGACCTCTGCTTCTGCTTAGAGGTTAACAAGAAGAGTATCAATATGAAGTTTACAGAACTGCTCTCCATCTGCTGGGATTCTGTGTAGGGGAGGAGTATTTCCATTTCAGGTGGCTTTACACATTGGTGGCCATGATGTAACAAGCTACACAGCTCCCTTTTCCCTGTAAATCTTTGATCAATATACTGTATCACACATCAGGTATGTATCCCAGCTTACCCTTTGGTAACCTACTCATTGCCTTCGTTCTGTGTTCTAGGTATTCTCCCAGAAGTGAATAGTGGAAAATCACAACATATGGATGGTGGATATGGATGTTATGACAATGGAAGTCATTTAAGATGAAAAGGACACCATCACCATGAATATTTGTTTATCTATTAACTGCATCAGAAAAAAGAGAAAAAAATCTGTTGCAATTTGCAGTGAAAGTCATGTGAACTGGTTCAAACAACAACACAATATTGAATGTCTTGATATTTAAATAGTGCAGTTGAAGTTATGTTATCATGTCTTGTTTTAACCCGTCAAACGTTAACCAAGTTCTACATTTCTCAAACAGCTGTATTTATCATTTATTTAAAAAACGAATGACTTGGGGTAAGATAATGGTAACCACACACACAAAAAAAACACTGTTGTAGGATTTCATTAAGTGATTGCTTTATAAATCTGATAAAACCTGATTTTCTGATTTTCTTCAAACATCTGTATGAGTTACTATTATCTTTCTTTGAGATACCAAATAATTTTCATAGGCATTATTATACTGCAGTGACAATGCAATGTTTCTGTATTAAGGGGCAATGACAGCAAAATGTCAGAATGGGGCATCAGCAGAATGGTACCACAGTGGGAACGTTTTCATATTTTAACAAAGCCAAAGTTATCACAATGATACTAAATCAATTGCAGAGCAGTACAGTTTTACTGTATCATGTTGGTACCAGGGTGTTACCGTTCCTGAACAACTTTATAATATTTGTTCCACATCCATTTTCTTATTTAAATGTTTCAGTACTTTACAAAAAGGCAACCCTTTTGGATAGCTAATAAACAATGTCTGTGTAATATGTGGAAATAAGTCATACACAAATTCAAGGGACAATGTTGAAAAGGTTATTGTATATTTAAAAAGAGTTGTTGACAGGAAACCTACTGTATATGGGACCTTCATCAAAAGTGAAATCCAGACAATTATCTACAGTACAGTCTATAGTAAAAGTATTTGTTTTCTCCCCTTGTGTGAACTGAGCTGAAAGACCCCTGTCATACTGTTCAGTACAGTGTTCCACACAGGAATTTTACACCTAGAGGTGTCTGTGTATGCTTGTGTAATTTGATAACATAGTGTAATTATAAATCACGTGTACTTAAATTGAATTAAATTGATATTAAAAAAAGGTAGCCACAAATAGAATATATGTTTAAGAAAAACCTACAGGTCTGATGTCAATGGTGGCACAGATAAAGACAACTTAAGATACCCTGGAAGTTCATTCTAGTCATCAAGGCCAGTCGTGAAAACGTCCATTTATCAATCCTTGTCTCCCCTCGTGTGGCCATGACTTGCTACTTTCTCCAGATGTTAGTTGAACTAAAAACGTCTTTTTCTAGGTGGCAGACATCTCAGCCGTCATGTATTTTATAATGTCTTTAATAAAAAAGGCTGAAACTTTGGTCTCCAGACAAAGACTTTTCTTTTAATTTTTATTCAAATCACTTGATTGAATGTGTGACGAGATGAATTAATTACAGAGACATTGAACAACAGAAGAAACCATTTCCATTCTACATATCTACAAAAAAAGTTATTTTAATCTAAACACTATGTGAAAAGATACATTTGTGTTACATCGGACACTGTATCAGATTTGAGTCGTTTAAGGTTATGCTTGTATTCGGATCTTAAACTACTGGGCATTCTGTAGGGAACCTTTGAAATGGCTCGGAACATTGGCCAGCAACATTTTATAGGTGTGTAACTCTATAACATTGTTGTTGTGTCTGTTCAGAGACCCAGAAAGGGAAAGTAACACAAGCGAGAGTGGTAGACCACACAGAATGACAAGTTATGTAACTTACATTTCACCGATTTCTTTCCAGGAGCAAGTGCGAAGTTGGAGATAGTGTGGCATTGGTGGCTGTGGATGCAACAAAGTGGGCTAGAGGCTGTGAGGCCAAGTGGTTTATACTGGGTTTGAACCACTGACACCGACTGTGTGATCAGAAGGAGTGTACAGTGCATGCCTATGTTACTACTGGACGGAAGGGGAACGACCCCTGTATCAGTAGAACTGTAGAAGCACCTGGGTGGGGAGCGGACACTTGGACACCTCAATGGTTAAGTGCTCTAGGTCTCAGAAGGCTCCTCTCCAGATGGGAGGGAGATTTGCTGATCAGGGGGCAGGGCTTAGCTCTGGTGGCATTCCCGGCCTGTGGAGTTGAGATGTCTCTATTTACAGCCATAGGCGATCAGTTTTATTTTGCATCTGAGGGCTGGAACAGGAAAAGCCTCCATTAAGACATGAGAACCCCGCATCATGATCTTGGCAGAGTTTCATCTTCGTTCCCCCTTCTCTCTTCCCCACTCCCTATTTCTTCAATTAGATCTTGACCCCCTGATCCATATCCCCTCAACCCCACCCCCCAGCCTCGACTTCCCCTTCCCTTTGTTCCCTCTCTCCTTCTCCCACTCTGACCCCCCACCTCCTGGCAGTAATAAACAGAATTAGGTGACTGTCCCATAGCTTGGGGGGCAGTCATAAAGTGGCCACCTGTTGCTTGTAAATGTCTGGGTGCTTTAATCAGAATACTGCAAACACGGCACTCCTCCGCTGGTTTGACCTTTCTAATATACGTTTACTGGTGACATGTGACACATTAATGCCACTCAAGCCTGTGCTAATACAGGAATAAGTAGATTCTGAAAGGTGAAGGATCGCCGGGCCGTGGGTTGGCTGCTTGTCAGGTGATCAACACTATTGCAGAAACAGAGGAGTCACCTTCACCTTCCTCTTTCCCTGATTCCTTCTTCTCCAGCACAAAGGGAAGGAGGGAGGTTCAGTTTTAATGGAAGTTCAGTTCAGATAGTACTGGCAGAAACTAAACTGGAACCTTGCCTCTCCAATGCTCTGTCAGTTCTATGATTGAGTGTTTGAAGTCATGGGTGAACTTTAATTCACTCAGGAAAACTCATGCGATAGAGAACAATATTTATTAAATCTTTGGCCTTTGATAGTGGAGAGGCTAACTGTAGGGAAGCCATGGGCAGGGGGGCAGGATAGCTGCCCCAGTCTTCCTCCCTTCTACAAAGCCGAAAAAAGGGTAGAGGCTGGGGAGACAGAGGCGAACTCTGACACATACAGGGATGGATTGAGGTAAGATATAAAGCCCTTTATCGAATGACGATAGCCATTTGACTGACAATACACAAGTAGGGCAGCAGTGTGGAGTAGTGGTTAGGGCTCTGGACTCTTGACCGGAGGGTCGTGGGTTCAATCCCAGGTGGGAGACACTGCTGCTGTACCCTTGAGCAAGGTACTTTACCTAGAATCCTCCAATAAAAAACCAACTGTATAAATGGGTAATTGTATGTAAAAATAATGTGTAAAAAATAATGTAATTGTATGTAAAAATAATGTGATATCTTGTAACAATTGTAAGTCGCCCTGGATAAGGGCGTCTGCTAAGAAATAAATAATGTAATGTAATGTAATGTACACAAACCACTAGGGAACGCAAAACAAAAAAGTGCCTGTTAAATTGCATTAAGGATAAAAACCCATCATAAAAACTAAATGAACAGAGCCACGTTTATTAATTTCTACAACTACTTGATGTTGTCTAACAGTCTAAAACCAAGATAAATTATAAACAAGGGATTCTTAATGAGAAAAAGAATACATTAGTTAAGAAAACGGTTGCAGTCAGATCCGTACCAAGTGACTCTTTAATATGTAACATACACCTTGTTGTTTGTCCTGAAATTCTGTTTTTGGTGGTTTTATTTTTTACCTCATGTCGTTTAGTCCCTGCTAGCTAAGGGTTAAGCACACACCTTGTCGAGCAGAGGCTTTTCATCCCATCGGGACTCTCGGCTCTCCCAAGCTGTCAGCAGCCGTGTTTGATGGGCCATGTGGATAGGAATCCCATTATCAGCACCCTCAATCAGGAGTCTGTGTGGTGGTCTGGGGCTGGCCGTGCACGGGGGGGATGCATTCACGTGTGCCCCCCCCCCCCCCCCCCCCCCCCCCCCCGGGTCATCAGATAGCAGGAAAGCAGGGAAAGCAGGCTGTGTGAAATTTATAGTGAAACAGGGGAACTCTCTGGGATAACCATAGGCTGAGGCATGGGGGCAGTAGCAGGGCCTGTTAACCATGTTATTTTTAGTTTCAAGTTGTTTAGGGACAGGTGCCAGAATGTGTGTGTATGGGAGGGAGGGAGGGAGGGAGGGAGGGAGGGAGAGATGTCATCCATATCTTGAAACATAAAATCCTAACTAAACTTTATCCTTTTGAGTAAAACTAATTAAACTTTTTTGGGGTTGTGTTAGATTACCTTTTAGAGCCAATCTGGATTGCTGATAGGGTTATAAGACGGTGGAATATGGTGAAATATCGGCATGAGTTAAAGAGCCTACTGTATGTTTAAGCTCTACTAGTGTCGATATAACCCATTGTCACCAGAGCGAGTGACTGGGTCCAGCTTGCCCAATGGATGATAAGCATACCAGTAAAGTGCAAAAAACATGATTTATTAATAGAAAAACAAAAGAAAATCCCTTCAAGGCTACAGCTCAACCAAACCCTGAGCATTTCAGGCCCTTATATATAGTGGCAAACTCTCATTTAAAGATCTCTCATTTTTAAAAGGAAAAACAATCATACACATCCAAAATGCTTCAATAGCGTCATTAGACATTATTTTGGCCAAACTCACACGCATAAGATCAATCAAATGCATATAACATATGTAATACAATATCTATAATACAGCAAAGTAAAGCAAAGGCTTTCACCCTGCCGTGATGCCTTTGGTATAATCCTATAACCATCCCATAACTCTATTACATACTGCTTTATTAATAATACACAAGTTAAAAATCCAGCTAGATTTGTTTTCTATTCATTACTAACCTTCATTTAGTCCATCGTCAATTTCATTGAAAAGAAGGACAAAGTTGATGAAGACAATACCATTAAGTGGCCGAGGTACGCGGCCAGTTGTGATGTCACCGTTCTGAATTGACTTTGTAGCTAAATGCCTCATGTATCATTATTTTTTTTTAAAGCAGGTAACATCAATGATTAAGGGTTTCAATTAGAATTACTGGACTCAGTATCTTGGGACAGGTAACCCTGAACTTTAGAATTTAACTTTGAGAAGAGGCCCATTCGAACCATAGTTTGAGAATCTGATGACAAGTACTGCATACAGGACAGAATTATATTCTTAGAATCTGCTGACAAGTCTAGGCAGGAAATTATTCCAAATTGTTCACTGACACCCAGGCAGCAGGCTGTTAATCAGAAGAGGGTATCTCTTACTGGCAGTCATACAGCGGCTCATGTTCTTCAGCAAGCAGACAATTATATAACTGTACAAGTGGTACACAATATACAAGCACCGGTGAAGTTTAGTGGGTAGGATCAATAATTAACAGGGTAGGTTCCTATTGCGATCTAAACTCAGTGGTATTTTGATCTTCCATCATTTATAAAGCCAATCCACTGTAACACTGTAGCACTGTAACACAATGCTGGTCATGATGTGGGCTGTGAAATGGTTCTGCTAGGGTTCTTCAGGGGTAATACGCTTGTTTTACAAGGCCATCCCAATGGCATTTTCTTAACAGAGGTCTTGCGTGAAATACATAGCTGGCATTTAGCATCCTTTAATTTCAGGTAGTCTGCTTTGCTCGATCTTCTTGGGTCAGTGGTATTCACTTGGTGCTCTTTTTTAATCCATTCCAGTCCAGGACCTTGTTCCAACCATGTGCTTAATTATGGCATTAAGCAATTAAGGGCTTGATTGGAACAAGTTCCTGGTTAGAAAGGGGTTGAATGGGTTACAATTGAGTGCCACTGCCTTAGGTCCTGCTTAGGAACGTGTCTTCAGGTCAAAGCATGTCATTGGCTGTGAAGCATATCAATCAGTGAGGACAAGCAGCTGGTTGGATAATGACAGAAAAGAAGGCATTGATGGGTAGAGTGGAGTTCTTGGAAGAGAAAATATGGTAACATATGACTTTTTATATGTGGTATGATTTTTTTTATATGTGAGAATAGAAGTGATACACATCCCCACATGTTTAAATAATGTAGCTGTAATTACAGGTACATTATTTCAACAATTGTAGCAACACGTGGGGACATATAACGCTGTATTTTTTTTAAACCCCGCTACTTACTCTTTAAGCCTGATAAGAGTCTTTGATTTTCTTTTTTATGTTATGCTAACTGGTCTCTGAATACTGACAGATGTTTTCTATTCTGCCCCTGGTTTGTGAACTGTTCCCTGGAGATACTGGCTTCATAGACCTGAGATCTCAAAGATATTTGATGGATGACGTGCCAGAAGAAGTGACACCAATGGCAAGACATCAGACTCTTCCTCCCACAGAGAGTCTGTATGACAGAATATGACGAATGATAAGCAGACTTATCACTGCAGAAGCTCGGGTTCTGTTGTGTCTGTCTACCTCACCCATTTATCAAACAGAAAAGTTCAGGAAATACAATTGAGGTGCCGTTGTAATACCTGGTTAATACTGATCCCAGGACTTAATGACATGACCTTGTGGACAGGTTAAAATAATGACATCTCTTCAGCCTAGAAAAAAGAAGGGAAAGATGGGATTTGGTTTAAGTCTATAAAATCATAAATGGAATAGATAAAGTTAACCCACGACACTACTTTAAATTTAGCACAGAGAGAAGAACAAGAGGGCATACATGGAAGCTGAGTAGAGTTTAGACACAGAGTTCTAAATGCATGGAATAGCCTACAAGGTGATGTAGTAGGATTTAAAACACAGAACAACTTGAGTATTCCAAGTTATAGATGAACCTCAAAATAACCTGTATTAGATTAATTCAATCTTACAGTACTGTCTCTGGTTTGATATTTTTTGTATTAGTTTGGATATGTTATTAAAAAGTATAAATATTGTTCATCATGATGTAAACAGATGCGCTTTTAATACAGAAATCACAAGCAGTAGAAAACACTGGTACAATTTTTTGGTCTGGCCTTGGCGCTTAATCAACGTGCTTATCTAAATGTCACATCTTAATATATAAAGTGATGTTGCTCATGTTGGAGAATAAGCACCTTGTCAACAGGTTCTGTTTCTGAAGGTTTGCTGAGGATGAATGGGATCCCAGAGCAAATCACTTGACCCTGGCATAACTTGACACTCCAGCAACTATGACTTTTCCTCATGGGGAAAGCTAGCAATTACTCATGCACACCCCTCCTACATTTCAGAACATTGCCTTTTATTTGGAGCTGCAGAAATCCTTGTTGACTGCTGTGACAGAGATCGAATGATTCTTGGTGTTAGATCTCCCTCCTGACCTGCGAGGGTGCAGTGTAAAGGGAACAGAGTACCCTGGACTGGAAGTCTGCCATCTAGAAAGGGGGCGGGACTACAGTACACTAAATCATCGACCCAGAATGGATGTGGCATCCACGGATTGGAGGAGCGGCTGCACTCGTTGATCAGGGGGGTCATGGTTTACGGTATTTAAGGGGACGTAGTGATGTGATCTGTTCCTTTGTGAATGGTTAAATTGCATGACCAAAAGGAGAACCTGTATACATGAGTGTTTTGTTTGTCGTTGTTTAAAATATGGTTGTATTGTTATTTAGATGGCTAACACGATCCGGAGCTGTCACCAAAGGCCAGCTCTAAACCCGGATCAACATCACTGCACTTTGTTTCATAAAGAACTACGAGCACTAGAGCGCGCACTGTGGACTGGTGTTTGTGTTTGTGTAACATGTGGGTGAATTAAAACGGGACTGTTATTATTTCGGGGCAAACCCACGGATTATAAATAAAGCAATACACAGTGTTGTATTGCTTATCATTGTTTATTGTTTACTGCTGTTTGCCATCAGGCCATTGGATTTAAAAATCAACCACCATTGCACCTGGATTATTATTGTTTGTCTGATCACCTGCACCTGCACACTGTTAACCACTTTGCCACAGCTGCCCGGCGGGAGAAGTCATCAGCAGCGTGGACATGCCTGTCTTTCTCGCAGCTCAGAGGCTGTATCAGTGAAAAACTCACATCGCCTAACCTGACTACCTTAAAAAAAAAGTTATAGTTTTAACATTTTGTGCAACTTTAGCACATTTAAAACACTTTGATTAATCAAAGTTTTCACCAATACTTTGACCAGTACTGGCCTCTGAGTAATATGAGCCTCAGTTCAATTAAACACAGCTCACTACCAAGTAACGTTTCATAGCTCTATATACAGTATATCTAGATAATAGATGTTTCCTCTCTTTTTCAATTTCTTTCTTTTCTTTACTTCATTACTTTTTTAAAATGTTCTTGGCAAAAAAAAAGAGCTGTATTTTGTTGCCCTCCACTGGGATGTCTGAAGGAATTGACATAGGCTTCTATGATAGATAGATAGATAGATAGATAGATAGATAGATAGATAGATAGATAGATAGATAGATGCATGCATGTCCCATTATCCTATGTATATAGAAGCTTCTGTGTCTATACATGGCAGCCACAAGGGGGCACTGTGATCCTGTGCCACTCAGGCTTCATTTCAACATGAAGCATAATGCAATGGCAGTTAAAGGGAAAACATTCATCTGAAGTGTTTTCAGGGGGTGATTGAACACACAGTAGCCGGCATTCCAGCAGCCATTGCCCACAGCATTGGCAGTGACTCTGTAAATTACTTGATAGATGTAGTGAATATATGGTTGACCATGGGTGAGCATTGTAAAGCTCACCCATGGATTAATAATGTGGCAAACCAGGGTAAACTATGGTAAATGTATAAATTAAGCATGGGGGAAAATGCAATAATGCTGTGCAAAAATACCATGGTCACCAAGTCACCAAGCACATCACCTTCCCTTTTCTTCTGTCTCTGGAATTGTTAGTACTACAGTACTAGGATATGTTATGAGTGAGAGTTTAAAGTGATGAATGCCTTCAGTTGTATCTGCTGAGAAAAGCACCCCCAAGCCTGAAATGAAAGTCCTTTTTTCTCAGTGCATCACCATCGCTGCCTCTCACGCCCGTAGGTGGCATTCATAGCCATGTAGAAACTGGATACCGGTTTAGTTTACAGATGTCAGAATGGAAATAAGATTTAAAGAGGGGGGAGTTTCCCTCCACAGAGAGTTAAGACTGTTGTGAAGTTCCACCGGTCCCTAAATCCGTATATTAAACCCTTAGACTACAAATCGCAAAGCTTATTGGCTTATACATAGTCACATGACCAAAAATAGTGCTGTTGCCCAGAAAACTGCCCACTAGTCTTTCTGGTGGTCAATAGTCAAGGAACTATTGTCTTCTGACATTATAGTGAGATGAGCTATTTTACTCATTTACCATTTTTTATGTATGTAAAGTAGCTCTTTGCTTCCTGCACAGTAGCTGCCGTCACAGTTTATCTTCATCACAATTGCTGCGAGGAAGGTTTAACGGGCAACTGCAAAATTCTCAATTTCCCCAAAGCCTGGAACTCATGCAGAACAGTTAAACTGTGGTACACTTCTGCTGTTTAGATAGATTGCCTGCACTTTGCTTTTTGTTTCTTTACACTGCAATTTCAGACATAAAAAAAACATAATAATATATATGGCTGTAATTAAAATAGATAATTGAACAACAGGTGTATAAAGCAAAGCAGGTAATCTTTTATAGAATACAGTCTCTAATGAGCATTCAGACAGTGCCTCTCAGGGGAACAGCTAACACCAACAAGAATAATAACCGCATTGAGCAGAGCTTGGGAAGATGAACTTCCTCAGAAATAATAGCTTTATTGAGCTGCTTTGCCAGTGGAACATGATTGAAAATGTAGCTGAATAAATCCCCATTAGTGGAAGAGGAAAATGGGGCTTTTTTGTATTATTATTGATCCATATCATCTGGAATGGAGAGCCTTTCATTAATCTGATTACTGTCCTTTAGTTCTTGCTAAGGAAGTGATCAATCAAGTTGCAGATGCTCAGCACATTGGGGCAAAACTTCTGGCTTTATGGGTTAATAATTGAAGCAACATTTCTTTATGACTCTTTCACAGGTCATGAGGAATAAAAACGACTTGCTCTTTAAATGAGTGACTGCAATCTTCTTGAAGGATGAGCACAGTGAAATATGAGAGAAACTGCTTTAACCTTTAGTGTCGTCTTCGGGGTTTTTTTTAATTGAAATGGATCTGTGACGGGGTACTGCCCCGTCTTTATGATCATAGTTGGGACTGGCAGGGAGGGGGTTAAAATTCCTCCCTGCCAGGAAAACATGTGAGAATGTGGCTGGAGCCCTAATTGACTAATTAGCAATTATTGATTAATTGGGCTCCAGCCACAGGGAATAAAAGGCAGGGGAGAGGCCCTGGCTAGGAGAGAGAGTTGAAGGAAAATTCTAGAAGCAGGAGTGTGTTTTGTTTGTGCTGTGTTTTTCTGTTCCAGTGAAGGCAACGCCCAGCCTGGAAACCTTTATTTTTGTAAGTTTTGTTTTTTGCTTTGTGTTTGTTTTATGTTTAAACCTTTTTGTTTGGCCCTTGTGCTGGTTTATTTTGTATGTTTGTTTATTAAAAACTTTATTTTTGAACTTAAAACTGTCTCTGAGTCTCAAACCTCGGTCCATCCTGTCACAGTTGGTGTCAGAAGTGGGATAGCGCCACCTGGAGACTCAGAGACAGTTTTAAGTTCAATAATAAAGTTTTTAATAAACAAACATACAAAATAAACCAGCACAAGGGCCAAACAAAAAGGTTTAAACATAAAACAAACACAAAGCAAAAAACAAAACTTACAAAAATAAAGGTTTCCAGGCTGGGCGTTGCCTTCACTGGAACAGAAAAACACAGCACAAACAAAACACACTCCTGCTTCTAGAATTCTCCTTCAACTCTCTCTCCTAGCCAGGGCCTCTCCCCTGCCTTTTATTCCCTGTGGCTGGAGCCCAATTAATCAATAATTGCTAATTAGTCAATTAGGGCTCCAGCCACATTCTCACATGTAGGGCAGCAGTGTGGAGTAGTGGTTAGGGCTCTGGACTCTTGACCGGAGGGTTGTGGGTTCAATCCCCAGTGGGGGACACTGCTGTTGTACTCTTGAGCAAGGTACTTTACCTAGATTGCTCCAGTAAAAACCCAACTGTAAAAATGGGTAATTGTATGTAAAATAATGTGATATCTGTATAATGTGAAATAATGTATAATGTGATATCTTGTAACAATTGTAAGTCGCCCTGGATAAGGACGTCTGCTAAGAAATAATTAATAATAATAATAATAATGTTTTCCTGGCAGGGAGGAATTTTAACCCCCTCCCTGCCAGTCCCAACTATGATCATAAAGACGGGGCAGTACCCCGTCACAGGATCATTAACAGAAAAGTCCTTAATTAAAGCAAATAAGGAGATTAATCAAAAGCGAACTTTTGCAATCAAGGTCTTCATCCAGGCTGGGGACCAGCACTTGTGGAATTCTTTAATAATCAAGAAGATTGTGTTTCAGACGATTAGCGAAAGCACTTGTGAGGGCTGGAGGTGGAGACTGGGGTCCTGGGGTGTGGCGGCTAAGTAACCCTAAAGTCCTGAAACCATCCTATTAAAGAGACCATGGTCCAGTGTAACATTCAAATTACTTTTTTTGAAAAAGGATGCCTTTAAAAACGATTGGCAAAAGCATAACAAGTTTAGCAAAGCCTACTGACTGGCAAAGCTGAAGACAAAAGAAATATAGAAATTCTTCTTATTATAGGGGTGCCGAGAAATGAAATCCTCAACAAGTTGGGCAACCGTATGAGGAATACAGGAATTATTACTCATGCTCGTTCTTTTAGGGCACTCGCTGCTTTTCGGTGGGAATTTGTAAAGAAATGCACATTTGGACTTCAATACTATCAAAAACAAATGATCAAAACTGTACTTTAAAGCGCTGAACACTTTCCGAGTGCCAGCAATATAAATATCTACAGTGCACTCCGTTTATAAAAATTACTGATATAAGAATCAACCGCATATCGTGATCCAAACTACTGAGACAAAATAATTCCTATACTAACCACCCTAAAATACTCAGCTTGTAAGAATCAAGCAATCCGCTTATAAGAATCATTTCAGGGCAAACACCACTTAGTGAAAAACTGTGAGATTTGCATCGCAACTGAAAAAAAAGAAAGCCACAGATGCTTAAATGCAGTGGTTGTCCTGACAGTGAAATACTGTACTGTAACGTCATTTTAATTCAAAGGCCGTTACATGTAACACCACACGGCAGTTAAACTAGGCACCCTCACGAGACGATCGCTTCTCAAGTATACTGTAGTAAATAGGATTCTGCAGCCTTGAGTAAACATAATCGTGATCATATAACAAGTTGCTTACCCACTCAAGCATGCTCTGACTTGACTACCTGTACAAGTATGACAGCATCAAGTTAAAAACTAAACAATGAAACCAGTAATTATGTTAATTATGTTAATTAAGTTATATGCTGTCATTTTTTTCTCATTTTGTTTTTTTCGTAACTCGAATTTAGACTTGCATTGTAACAGCAGCTATAACGCAGTTCAGCTGCAGTATAAACTACGCCTGCCAGCTTTTTAAAGACAGTATATTGCTGAAATCCAGCTAGGTCTCTGCAGTGTGTCTCCTCTCCCTCTCTTCCAGTCTCTGACCCAGTTCCTGCAGGACACGGTGCTGCAGCTGTTCCAGGCGTTCACAGTTCTTCTTGCTGTGCTAGTTGTAGTTTCCTGAATAACAAATAAGCTGTTGGAATAGAATTTGGCCTTGACAGCTTTGAATATTACAATGTTAAAAATCTGACAGTATCTTGTATTCATGATAAATTGCCAAAGGGTATATCCCTTTAAAAAAAAGTAAAAAAAGTGAATAGTTACTTATCAAAAATAACAAAGGAAAGATGTTTTACTTTAGTTATTTACTCTTGAGAATATTTGTAATGCTCTATACAGTGGTGGCACTGGATGGAAGCTAGTCAGTTGAACATTTTTATTACAGAAAAAGTTATATAGTTATGGATGAGCAATAAAAAACGAATAAAAAGTTAATACAAAGTAATAAACTGTTTCAATTGTTTAAATTGAAAAATATGAATACATATAAAGTGATGTATCCCTTATTATTTTGAGAGACCTTTATCAGAAATGTGTTCTTGCTACTGTACTTAGGTAGAGTGAGAATTTTTCCTGCAATTGCCATTACATTTTATAGTGCTAAATTACGGTTATTGCCCCCGTTTCGCATGAAAAAACAGATTTACATGTAGCTCCCCTTACTTATCGACCTACATGATAAAAACGGTTCTCTGTGACTGAGCTTGGTTTCTATTTACTGTAGCAGCACAACCCATTCATTTAACCAGATTCAGAAAGGGCTTTTACAAATACAGTCACATTGTAAGAGAAAAGCTTCTTCTGACAGGTCTGTACCTGCCATTTTGTCACTAAGCAACAGCAACGAAAGCCAAACGTTGTTTCCTTCTCTTTTAATTAGCATCCTCAGACCTTGACAGCAGTTGAATTATTTACAAAGTCTGTTTTCCATCACTTGAAGAGCCTTCCTCTGTGGGAAGATTTCGAAACATCAGCGGAATCCTTATCTCTGCTTCGCCTGCGCACTACCTAATTGCCAGGGGCCCGACGAAAACAACCTGCCTTCCCTCGGAATTTCACACTTTAATCTGTTAAAAAAGAGAACAGGGCCCCCGTGCCAAGAGAGACACAATTAGCATGGGCTGGCAACAGACGAGATTTTCATTTAAATAAAACTGTTCGCATTGTTATTTAAATCCTGATTACTTTAGAGTTGAACAAAGGTGTTCTGTTGCCAGTTGACATGTAGAATTTTTAATTTTAATTTTATTATTATTTCTTTTTTATTCCTTAGCAACCACAGATGCTGATAGGTTCTCATTGGATCTGGACTACTCACATGACCCACCCACACTCATCCACCTGCACATGAGAGAAGGTTTGTGTCGCGTGGGAAGTTATGAGGGGGGCTTGATCAGGGCAGGGTTTGATAACTTAGCACCAGTCTCTGGTGATAAACTTTCAAAACAGTTTCACACCAATTTTCGAAATGATTTGCACCCCTGTATAAGAGTCTTTCAGTAAGATCAGGACCTACTGTATTAGGACTACTGTGGATACATTGTTTCAAATCCTTTGCTGGTAATGCTGTCGTTTGCTGATGTTTTGGTTTCTTACGGGTAATACCTTGCAACCCTAAAAATGGATGGATAAACTACAGTATATGTTTCTTGATGGATAGCCTATGAAAAGCCATGTTTTAGGGTCCTGATTCATAAACTGTCTGTCCATCCATCCGTCTGTCTGTTTGTCCGTCACATTCTACATGTTAAATGTGATAACTGCCTTATTTTACACCAATTTTCACCAGACTTCTATCATTTACTTCTTTGGATTGCTTTTGGCTATAATCTGATTCAGTATTTGTAACCTTTCAGGTAATGTGCGATTATTACTTGTTTATAAGGACCCTCTGTAGGTGCATGCACTGGTTCAAGAATAGCATAATCGTCTAATGTTCATTTTTGTCATGAGGCTTCTTTGGTTCCCTCAGAAGTTTGTTTTTATTGCTATCGGGTGGGTTCAATTTTACTTTATTTACTTTAAACGTTCTTGTACAGTTTGTTTTTTCTTAAAAAAAAAAAAAAAAGTTTCCCAACTAACTCAGTTAATCATCTAGCATCACTTCTCTTCCGGAACACTCTTTACATTCTGTTCCTTCCAGAACACTCTTTGCATTCCGATCAAGTCTCCATTTGCCTGTTTGTCTTGTCCCCTGAAAAGTAAATGCAGGAATTCCACAGAGACGCGATCAGAGCCTGATTGAGGCAGCTTCATAATGAAGCAGGCAGGTGTGATTCACTGAACAAACGTCAGCACAGAAGACCCAGCACGCAATGCACCACAAAGCTTTATTGAACGCTGCACGCGTATGTACAGAGTGCTGCAGGGAAATCCAGGAGCTAGGCAAAGAGAGGACTTTTCTTCAACTTATAATAAGCTCCATTTAGAAGAGGCTGTGCAGATCAAACAAAGTGCGCTCATTTTTCATTTCCCACTCTAAACCCTCATACTTTCTGCAATGAAATAAGCAACTCTGCGATTCAGTCTTTTTTATATATGTTTGTCAACGTTTGACCTTGTGCTGACAGCAAGGTATCTGTTGAACAGAATCGGTTCTTTAAGTGAGTAATGAAAACATGTAGGTATATTTACATGTATTTACAGTTTTTCTATTTAAATGCATTTGGTTTACAGTGCCAAGCTATCTTCCAGACATCAAGCTTGTTCATTGTTTTAAATATGCAGCCAGCTGTCTAGCACAACCATATGTATTATTTCATTTCCAAATCAGCTTCTTGCACAGCTTTATCTTCATATTAGGTATCTTTACAAGTGTTCAATCATACTTAAGTGATAAAACATGTACATTTTTATTAAAACACAAATACGTCTGGCTATGATTGTATATGTGTCAACACATACATGAAGATGGATCTAAAGATTACAAACTGGCGATATGAAAGACAGATCATCAATCAGAATATGAAGTCATGTATAAACCCATGCATGCTTTTTAGTGAATTAAAAAGTATAGGACACTGGATACATTATTAAACAGATAAAGAGATAATGTCAGTTTGATTCGAGGGAGCTACCAAACACTTAATAAGTCATTCAATCTAAATTAAAAAAAAATAACAGATGAAAACCTCATGTTAATGTACTTAATCTGTTTATATAGGACCTGTTGTGGTTTAAACATTTAGCATGCTTTGCCATTGACATTCTGAGTGTCAGATATACACTCTCAGCAAAATTAAAAGTGTAGTAGCTGCTAATAGGTTCCAATAGGGATGTGACTTATAATATTGTTTTTGGCAGGTCTTGGTGTTTAGCTATGTCTGTTGTTTCGTATAGAAGCAATGGAAGTGTTGAAGGTTATGAAACAACCCATTTTTCCAGGGTGACAAAGCAACGCAATTTCTCAGTGCCTCTTGGCACTTCTAGAGCTGAGGGAATACAAAGCCACTTTTTTCAGGAACAGTGGCATGAACCCTGGTTCCAGGAGACCAGGAGACTTACTTTGAGGCAACTTTGCTTCTATCAAACCCCAAGTCTGCCCTGGTCTGAAACCTAGTCTCCTGAAACCAAGTTCCAAACCACAAAATGGCTTTGTGTTCCTTCAGCTTAATGTATACAGTTCCTTGGGATATATTATCACACTTGTTTTTAGCTGCCCCGAACCTGTTTGAGAAATGATTATTGATTCGGTGAGGTAGCCATTGAAAAGCTGTCCTGTGATGGACTGACTCTTCTGTCACAAGCGTGGATGCATTATGCCCAGAGAAGCAGGCAGTAAGCAGGATGCTTTGGCTCACAGGAGGAGGCAAACAGATCCGTGGTTAAAAGCTGTAGGTTCATCCTGCCTCCCTGGAGACAATAGGCAAAGAGCCTTTCATGTTTTCACATGCATCTGAAGAATACTTGGCTCATACTTGGCTCATTGTGTTTTTGAAAAATCAAGTATCCATGCCTTTAGTTTCAAGACTATTCACTCTTAAGGTATTGTCTTTGTTTCTTCAGATTTTGACCACGGTACATTTGCGATCACATGACAATTATCTCAGACTGGTAATATATTTATTTCTGATAAAGACAACACAATGTGTCTCCTATGCTTATGTAACAGGACAGAGGCTGGACGTGAACTGAGGACCACGCACACTACAAGCCAGTGTCTCAACATCTAGCCTTGCCTGCATTTGTCATTTTAGAGCTTGTAACCTCTCCTCACTGACAACTGTTGAACTTAAACAGTATTAATACACAATTAAACAACAATGGTTGTGAAACACAGACTTTTTCCTTAGTTCCTTGTCCAGGCGCATTTGACTTGGTAGTTGTGGCTCTGTATTGTCAGAAGATAAAATCCAGTGTTTCTTTTTTCACAAGCATGCAGGTGTTAATGAAACACATGTCACTGTACGCATCCAACCCCATCCATTTCCTCCCTGGGGGTCCTGTATTATTTGGCAGTTGCAAAACTTGTCAACAGCATTCAGAATGACTTCCCTGGGAAATAAGAGGGGCTTAGCTTGCTTTTTACAGCACAGTGCACTCCATGTGTGGGCTCCAATAAACGCCTCCGGCCTGAGCTGTGTGAGCTCCTGTCTTTGCCATGCCAATGCAAGCCCACTGAAACGCTCTATTTCTCTAGCTAGAGACTGTGCTGGTCCAGTTAAAGTTATATTCATATTCGTTGGAGTCTATTTGTATTTGTTGGAGACTCACTGCTTGAGTGTATGAGAAACGAATGGATTTAATTAATCGCGCAAATGACAGTACATTTCAAATTGGCCAAAGCTACATCACTTGGCCATCAGACTATTCGTTTGACCAAAGGGCAAAGGGCAGTCGCAACAATCGCTGTTAAAACAAAGAAAAAAGAAACGTGGTAGTGAAATAAATGTATCAAAGAGTAAGTAGATTCAGATGTATTTGAATTGCTTTTTTTTTACATTCCCTTGACTATATAAATGAAGGTGTTTGCAATCTTTCCAATTGGTTCTGGGTTTTGTTGCTTCAATACTGAGTTACAATCATCTTACTCTAAATCTGTCTGACTTTTCTGTGCTTATATCAATGTAGATTAATAGGGAAATGTCAAAGTGTCCCATAATTTGAATGAAATAAGGAAACCTGTTCAGTGACTGCACTTAGACTTCTCCAGAAAAACCTCAAAGCAGCTCAAAGCCAGGTAAAGGCAGGCTGAGAGAAAAAAATATCATAATTCAATACTGAAGTACCGTAACCCATAACCACTCAGAATAGGTGCAGAAACCAAAAAATAGCAAAGGAAATCTAAAAAAGATACCAAAATGGCATTTTAAGCTAATTACTCAATTTAATTCCTGGTTTTATATATATATATATATATATATATATATATATATATATATATATATATATATATATATATATATATATATATATATAAAATCCAGTCTGCTAGGAAATGAGGCTGTCAAAACCCATTTTACAAACCCCCCTATTAAAAAAAGCTACTAGCATGCTGAAATTAAACTGAACCCATGTAAAGGCCTCTTGTCGGATTGCTGACAGGCTGAAGTAATATTTAACAGGACTCTTGTAATAAATACAGGTTATCGGTGCTGCTGCCAGTGAACTATCCCTGTCGCCCATCTGCAATCTGGAGACAAGCTCTGCACAAAACTACAAGTTTTCAGTTTCAGGATATTTCAGCGTTTGTTATCTCAGATCAGTCATTTTTCTCTTGTTTTATTTTCACTATCTGTTTTTTTTTTCAACAAGAGAAGCAGATACACAGGGAGAAGCGTTGCGTTCTTTAAAAAACAGTTTGACAGTTTATAAGAAACTGTATTCTGTTGTGAGCAGTGTTCATTTGACAAGGTATTGATAAGTCATTTTCTAGAACAAACACTTGACATTTGACATTGCATGCTTGTAACACACTTTAGCAATGATTTCATAGAACAATGTTACAATGCTACAGCTATGGCCACATGTTTTGCAGCACCCTATAGAAATAACCCATTTTGCTTCACAAAGTCGAATGAAACCTGCTGAATAATGTTACATTAACATATTGAATTACATAGTTTTCCATACAGTGAACGAAAAACTGACAAAAAATTGAAAAATGTGACATTTTGAAATCTAACATGAAATATTGTACTGCTATTATGGCTCCCGGCAGACTTTTGCAATATCATTTTGTAGTTTCTTTGATTACATGATGTTAAGTAAAAGATCTAAATTATGTTCATAGAGGGTTTTTTTTTTTGTTTAAGTTATGTGTCAATCCTAAAATGCAACGATATTGGCCGTGGCTGTAGGTTATTTCCAATCACTTTTTCTCTTTTGTTGGGGTCTGAATGTATGCACTAATGAGAGCTGCAGATCACAGAGGCAATGCCTTTGACCTGCAATGCGGCTCTCCACTTCCCCAGGAGAAGCAATGACAGCCCATGAGTGTATGACATGCAAGAGGCCGATAAAAGCCTTCTTCATTTACCTATACAAGCGCACAGTACGCATGATCATAAATCTATCAAACAAAAATATGCCCTACTTAGTTAAAGTACGTAATCAAGCAGTATCGTGCGTTCCTCTGAAGATGTTGAATTGCACTGTTTCTAAACTGTTTCTCTGATCTAAACATTGAAACAGTACGACCTGTGCACACACCTTCACTGTCACTGCTGCGGACAGGCGATCAGTGCTCCAGGGGTGCGGATGTCAAGTGTGTATTATGGTATTAGACACTAGCCCCAACAGCGGACTTGCACTTGGGTATAGAAGCAAACACTGTCAGATAGTCCCAAAGTGTTGTTGACCAAAGTATGGTACTTCATGTGGCCAAGGTTCTTTGCTCTGTGGTAAAGAAAGCAAGGGGGACCTACATGCAAGGCTGCACTGACACAAGTTCACATCCACAATGATCAGAGGAAGAGTGAAGATGTTATCAAAGCTAATGCAAGTGTAGGAGAATAGACTGAAAAAACTGAGAGACCTGAAGACCTTTAACACCTTTAAACACAAATGTAATCGCACGCATTTTCACTTGACACAGCATCGGCATTTTTAGATACATTGAATTGTGTCGGATGGCTGAATCTTGCTGTGTTTCTCAGAGCCCAACACTGGAGCACAGACAGCAACCAACAAAAATAAAGACAGGATAATAAATGTACAGGATCTTTGTAATGGATATGCCAGAGGAGATCGAGATAACATATAGAGCTATGTGGTTTTATATAACTCACTTCAGTGTGATCCAGACGGTTCTGCTATGACAGATTTAAGATCAGGACCTATTAGTGGATGAGTTGGGTTTTTCTTTTTTCTACTCAAGTTATCAAACCAAATCAAATTCTGCATGTCAACTTGGCAACATTTTCTGAAACTACAGTTTCCCATGAGGGACCTTTTGCTGAAGTACTGCAGTATTCAAGTCCTTTATTTCAGATAGAATCACACATATAAGCAGGCCTGTTGCAATGATTCTTATTATAACTGTGTTTCATGTGTCTGTGTGCTCATACAGTACATAGAACTGAGTTGTTGGAAATACATAATCATCCAGAACAGGAGTGTTTTTAATGCAGGGTATAATTCTGAGGTACATTTGGTCAAATAAGACCCCATACAAAATGATCTACAACTTGCAACTTGCAATTAGCAATATTGGGTCATACTTTCTATCCAGTTTTTTTTTTATTTTCTTGTGCTTAAGTGAACTTGGATTTTCCTTGTTTAGTTGTTTGGTTGTAGTCTCATAAAATTAACAGCCGGTTTATCTCTTAAATAGAAGTTGCAAAAACTGGAGTGAACACTTTGAAAATATGACCGTAGTAGCCTCTTTTACCAAATCTCTTAGTGAGAACTATAATTGAAAGAAAATGTATATAATAATTATTGTTATTATCATGTATTTGTATATGTTTATATTGGATCCTAATGTATTGTTATATTATACATACCACTCATGCCCCCAAATCCCCAGCAATGGCTTGCCATGTATTTTCTGTTTTATTCAATGTCCTTGTAGTCAGATTATCAGATCCTGCAGGGTCCCCCCAAGCCTGGTCCTGAGTCTGCAGGTTTTCATTCCAACTGAGTTCTCAATTACTTAATCAAACCCTCAATTGAACTAATAATGTGCTTAATTCAACCTTTTTAATTGTTCTCCTAAAAAGTTGCTGATTTCAAGTTAATTATACAAATGTATGGTTAACTTGAAACCTCCAACTGTTTAAAAGCTGAAAATAATTAAAAAGGTATAATTAAGTTCATGAATAGTTCAATTAAGGGTTCAATTAAGTAATTGAGAACTCAGCTGGAATGAAAACCAGCAGACACAGGGGTCCCCTGGGACCAGGATTGGGAAACCCAGAGATACCCTGCTCTTGTATTCATTTTACATAAGAACATAAGAACATAAGAGCTTTTACAAACGAGAGGAGGCGAGGAATGAGATTCAGATCTTGAAGGTTATTTTGTCCTGGTTAAATAAATAAAACAGATTGAATTCTACAGCAGCATCACAAGCAATTCCATTCCTAATCAAAAGAGCTGGGTGTGTTACTGTTTTAAGGCTCATTCTCCCACATTGTGTGGGTGATGAAGGCATTAGTCAGCTCAAGATTTTTAGAATCATTCACCTTTTAAAATTAAAAAAAAGAAAAGAGTCTCCCGGTTTATCATCTCTGCAAAAAGCAGCAAAGTCAAATAGGATCTTTTTTTTTTAAAAAGCTGGATTACTAAATATAACAGAAGGGCTTGATTGAGCGTGTGTGGTTTGAAAGAGGCATCCTAAGCATTCAGAATTGGGGAAGTATTGCTTTTTTTTTTAAGTAGTGTGTGTGTGGTGTTGCAAACCTCATATTGCAGCTGCTGTTTTTTTGTTGTTTTTTTTTGTTTGTTTTTTAATTTAGTCATTGCCAATTATTTTTATTATTTTCTCCCAATTTGGAATGGCCAATTATTTTTAGACTTAGATCACCACTCCCACCCCTGCGCTGACTCGGGAGGGCGAAGACAAACACACGCTGTCCTCCGAAGCGTGTGCCATCAGCCAACTGCTTTTTTTCACACTGCGGACTCACCATGCAGTCACCCAAGAGCTACAGCGTCAGAGGACAACGCAGCTCTCTCTTCCTTCATGATTTAACAGCACCAGTCTATAAAAAAAAACAATTAGAAGAGGAGAGATCGACAAGAAGGATGTTTCTTTTAAGTAATAAAACAGCTAAATGTCCTTTGGAGAAATTAATGTAAAGGTACAGGGTATCTAGGCACAGTACTGGAGAGCTGAGAGCGAGTGTTTAACTCCTGCTAATTATTACGAAGCAGAATGACAGTTCTGGAGTGCTGTGAAAGGAGAGATTATGATAGTGCTCATTATTAAGATGCAGTGTGACAGCTGGAGAACTAAAAACTGTCTGTTCTAGCTCTCGTTATAAAGGTGCAGGGTGTCTGTGCTAAAGAGCTAAGAAATGCTGAATAAATGAATTGTGTAGATATATGTAAAGTGCAGGGAACAACAAATTAGTTTTGAATAGTGTTCAGTGCCAGTTTAAGCCCTAACATTGTGTATAGCTGAGTGGAGTTTTAATATATTAATATACAAAGAAACTGTGCTTAAGAGCTGAGAGCCATTTAGCGTTTATTGGGTTGTTTTTTTAAGTTTTATTTTTTATTAAACAAAATGTGTTGCATGTACAGAAATACACCATTAGCATTCTGCAAATAAAATAAAAATAAATAAAAGCAAAATAACTGCAGATAGCAGTCCACTATCTTCACTGCCGGAATACCTGGATACCTCCTACACTGTCCCCCTGCAACGCCGTGACCAAAGAAAATAGCTCCCTCACTGTAGGACTGAGAAGGAGTCTGTATCAGTGTTACAATTGAAACGCTGGTGGTTGGAAATGCAGGATCTTTTTTTAAAAAACTTAAAAGGCACTCCTTAAATGTTGTCTGTAAAGCAGCTTTAACTTTAATGAGCAGCAAACACAGTTGGCCAGTTCAGGGTAAAGAGAGATTACAGCTCGTGAAACTCACAGCACTGCAAGACTTTTCATTTTAAGGTGTTTATAAAGAAAGTCTGCCTGCCTCAGGGGAGTAGCGGGAGTGAGAATGGGGAGTCTGGCACTGGCAATCGGTCTATTCCTGCCTCTGCTGGAAGGGGTTGCTGTGGAAGTTGGGGCCTTCAGAATATAAAGGGGGCTACACTTTGAACAAACCCATAACTACAAAATATGTTTAATTACTATGTTATTACAGTGTAATTAAACATTAAATTAATATATATTTTTTTTATATAAATTTAGTCGTTGCCAATTATTTTTTATTATTTTCTCCCAATTTGGAATGGCCAATTATTTTATTATGGTCGGCTCACCGCTACCACCCCTGCGCTGACTCAGGAGGGCGAAGATGAACACACGCTGTCCTCCGAAGCGTGTGCCGTCAAGCCGACCCCTTTTTTTCACACTGCAGACTCACCATGCAGCCACCCAAGAGCTACAGCGTCGGAGGACAACCCACCTCTCGGGCAGCTTACAGGCAAACCCGCAGGCGCCCGGCCAGACTACAGGGGTCGCTGGTGCGCGGTGAGCCGAGGACACCCTGACCGACCTAACCCTCCCTCCCCCCGGGCGACGCTCGGCCAATTGTGCACCGCCCCTTGGAAGCTCCCGTCCTCGATCGGCAAAGGAATAGCCTGGATTCGACTTGCATGCATTAATATTTTTAAATATATACAGACTGTTGATGCTGCATCCCATAACAAAACCATAGCAAAGTGTAATAAAGCATAGTAAAAGCATGGTAAAGAAATGTACACATTAAGTGCATTGTAACCCTGGTAATAACATATTATTTAGGTGTAAGCACACATGTATTTACCAAGTAACTACCATGTAAACACACAGTCATTGCAGACACTTAATGTAAAGTGTTACCGGTAAAGCATATTAAAAAAAACAAACAAGGGAAACCATGGTAAACTATGGTAACTGAATAGTATAACCATGGGAAAAGCAAACTGACCATGCACATTTACAGTGAGCAATTACAAAGGATATTGCGGGTGTTTCTAATATGTTTATGGAGCTTGTTTTGTCTGCAACTCTCAGTTGAGAAAGCTGAAGCTAATGACTGATCCCTAAGCTTCTGATCCCTAAATAATATCACAGCCTCTACACAGTACAAGGGAACTGGGTTGAGCCTTAATATGGCTCCATTTGATTAGTATTGACTCCCACTCTCTGAAGGCTTGCCTTCCATCTGGTGTTTTTCATTAACAGTCTGTGATCTTGTTAGACACTGCTGCATGTGATGTGTTATGCTGGCTGTTTCTGCCAGAACTAAGTTTCAGATTGACAAACATGTTTATTGAAAGCTTAACAGCTGCCAAGCAGAACAACAATTTGTCTTTACAATTAAATCCGGGATTCCCTCACCAAAGCATATTGAGTGAGAAAGCAGTGGCACTATAATGCAATATTTCTGCAGTAACGGCGGAAATATGAGCCATTGGTAGAATGTTGCTATGTTCCTATTTTCACATGCTAATTGTATCATGATGATATAAATAATGGAGGCATGTCTGTACTTCCATTATATAAATGCATTACCCAAAATATTTCAGTTACCCACATTCGTACAACCTTTAATGCACTTGAAACATCAATGGTATTGTTTTCTGCGTCTGAGTTGGGATTTTAAGTATTCTTGTGTTAAATAACCACCTTTATTACAATACAAAATCTCATGGATTTCCAAAATCATTGAAGCCAAAAATGAAGAAAAATAAGTAGAATAAAAATAGTTGGAGCACAGCCTCATTCCTTGGAGCATCCCGGTGCCGCCTGTTAAAAACAAACAATAAAATAATAAATCTATGCGATATTAGGCAGAGGAACAATGTATACCCCGCCCCTGCCCCCTCCTCTCGAGGCTGGGAGTGAGATGGTGGTGGTGGTTGGGGAGAAGGTGGTAATTCGAAACAATGGCAAGACTGAGTTTGCAAAGTAGGCTTATATAACTTATAGGTTAACTGAAACTCGCTGGTAATAGGCTTGTAGATTAACCAATGAATGTACCAGGCCCGTGTACCTGCCTGAAAACCTTGCAAGCTTTATACTCTTTAGTTTTGTTTGTAACCGTGTAATACTGTTTATAACCTCCATTATAACCCCCATATAACACATTGATAGATGCATTCTTCATTATTTATTAGAGATCCTCACACTTATAACTCTAGTGTTACTGTTTATTCCTCCTTCTTTTCCAGTTCACACACTTCAATAAAACCAATTAAATGTTTGGCTCAGTATTGACTTCATGATACGTGCCGCGAATGATAATGGGGGAGAAAAGTTCATTTCCAGGAGTGTGTGAGCAGAAAGAGAAACGTCTCGACACCAGCGCTGCTTTCTCCTCATTTTACATTCTACGTCTGCAGTGCCTGGGAGCACAGGCACAGTCTTGGCACATTTCTGTTATTTCTCCCTTTAACGGCAGTCCGCAGAACAAATGGGACTATGTGTGTGACAGGTACCAGGGTAATTACAATCCTGTTGTTTCCCTGCAAGCCTTCAGTAACTGTCGTTCCCCATGATCTGCATGCCAGTAGCAGTTACGCTGACGCGAGTCTTGTGTGTTTAGCTATCAGGGGTATTCATTCCTTCTATCCCCGTTATTGATCTTGAGATAGAGTTCTGTGATTTCTGCAGGCAGTTTTAACATGCTGTACATGCATACGTGATCTCTTTCAAAGCTTTAAAGGGGGTTATTGAAAGAATAACTATAAATGTGCAACCTACACGTTTGCAATTGCAGATATCTGTGTACTTGCCTTGACTTGTTCTTACTGCGGTGATGCAGGCACCCAGCGTGTTGTGACATTGAGCTCCCAAACTGCATGCAATATGCAGTTTGAGAGTAACTGTGATAAAAAAACAACTTCTTTCATCTAATTTAGTCCCCACCCTTCTTGTGAGTACCTCCCATCTCTCAAATTTGTATTCCGACCCTCCATTGTCAATGCTGGGCACTGTTACACACACTCAAACAGTACATTGACCTGTCTGTCTACACATCCTTAATGGCTAATACACAGCCCCTGTAATGCATTAATCTCCCTGAAAATGGCTTCGCAATCACAAGGCGTTGTAGCATATGTAAATGAAAGGAGGTAATCACCTTGCTGTATACATACTTCAATCACTTTGTTGTCAGAGGGCTGGCAGTCTGAGAGAAGTGATTTTCCACAGTCACCAGTTGATTAAACATTCCGCAGTGTCAATTCACTGCCCTCCCTCGCACACAGACCTGGACTGGCTCCAAGACGATCGAGCTCCAGTGCTCTAGAGGTTTGTCTGCCGTCAGTACCCAGCACTGAATGCCAAGCCGTGTCGACCCTGCAAAAGGAGTGTGACAGAGGAGGTGCTGATGTGGGTCATTAAACTGTGCTTTTTATCAGAGACTAATTGAAGGGCCAGTAAAAGCACCATATTCCTCATTCATGTTCTTTTGGAAAACTACGATTAGAGGAAGCAGTTGAACCAGTTGCATGCTCTTGCCTTTATTTTTTTGTTGCCACTTCAGGATTCCTTTGGCCTGCCAAATCGGCAAGGGCCCAAAACTCACTAGTGTCCCCATCCATTTGAGAATAGGAGAGGCTTGGGGTCTAATTACATTTGCTTTGAGTGTTTTTTGGCTGACATCAGTTTGAAATCTAAAGACTGCCAATGTTTAAAACATTAAGAAGCAACACCTCTTACAGTGTGTGTGAGTCTCTTACAATTACGTCCCACCCGAAAGACGGGCACAAGGAGGTTAAGTGATTTGCTCAGGGTCACACAATGATTCAGTGGCTGAGGTGGGATTTGAACCTGGGACCTCCTAGTTACAAGCCCTATTCTTTAACCACTGGACCAAACAGCCTCCTCATATAGAGCTTATAGAGCTTTTAACCTCAACTAATCTCACAGACAGGGTACAGAATGCAATAGCAGCGTATCACACAACACTACGCTTTACAGTAGCATTTAGATTAGCCACCGTTTAGATCAATTGAATAGACGCCAGTCGCTCAAAACTGGCTTCTGATCTGGAAATCCTTTTAATCAGGTCACAGTTATTCTAAGTTAGATGAAACCCAGTTAGAAAAGGACTGGAGGAACTGAGTGGGAAGATGACAGAAATAAATCCCAAAGATAAGAACGCAGCCCTCACTTTTGCTTCCAGTGTTTTCCTTTCACATGAATGCACTGTCATTTTCTATTGTTTGCAGGGATTTTAGTTCTCAGGCTTTTCTGAAGGAGATTTTCAGATGCTCTGCTTCTGACAATGAGGAGCAAATCTGGTATGGATAAATCAGTTCAATTATCTGCATAAATGTACTGCAGTAAGAGAACTAGAAAAAAATGACTGGAAGATCAAGGATATTATTATTATTATTATTATTATTATTATTATTATTATTATTATTATTATTATTATTATTAGGTAATATCACCGCCATTATTATAATGCACTCCTATCTTTATCATTATTAATATTATTATTAATAGTTGTAATTGTAGCCCAACACTAAACCTTTAATGAAGATTGTTGATCATCTGATGGATCACTATTTCCTCATACAAACTACAGCTACATGCACAATACCTCATCTCTGGGCTTCAGTGCACAAAGTCTCATCTCTGGGCTTCAGTGCACAATGCCTCATCTCTGGGCTTCAGTGCACAATGCCTCATCTCTGGGTTTCAGTGAACAATGCCTCACCTCTGGGCTTCAGTGCACAATGCCCCACTCTGGGCTTCAGTGCACAATGCCTCATTTCTGGGCTTCAGTGCACAATGCCTCATCTCTGGGCTTCAGTGCACAAAGCCTCATCTCTGGGCTTCAGTGCACAATGCCCCACGCTGGGCTTTAGTGCACAATGCCTCATTTCTGGACTTCAGTGCACAATGCCTCATCTCTGGGCTTCAGTGCACAAAGTCCCATCTCTGGGCTTCAGTGCACAATGCCTCATCTCTGGGCTTCAAAGCACAATGCCCCACTCTGGGCTTCAGTGAACAATGCCTAATTTCTGGGCTTCAGTGCACAAAGCCTCATCTCTGGGCTTCAATGCACAATGCCCCACTCTGGGCTTCAGTGCACAATGCCTCATTTCTGGGCTTCAGTGCACAATGCCTCATCTCTGGGCTTCAGTGCACAATGCCTCATCTCTGGGCATCAGTGCACAATGCCTCATCTCTGGGCTTCAGTGCACAATGCCTCATTTCTGGGCTTCAGTGCACAATGCCTCATCTCTGGGCTTCAGTGCACAAAGCCTCATCTCTGGGCTTCAGTGCACAATGCCTCATCTCTGGGCTTCAGTGCACAATGCCTCATCTCTGGGCTTCAGTGCACAATGCCTCATCTCTGGGCTTCAGTGCACAATGCCTCACGTCTGGGCTTCTGTGTGCAATGCTAATATGCATCCCCACCACTCCACAATCAGCCTTGAGTTATCTTTTCAGAAGCTGGAATAGTTAGTAAGCATGGAAAATGAGAAACAGCAAATGAGAAACCATACAGAAAAGTAATAGCCTATTAAACAGGTAAGAAAAATAAAATATTAGGAAAAATACAAACCTTGCAATTCTTACATTGGGTCGAACTGAATCAATCCTAATAAATAAGGAAACTAGAATACGAGTATGCATGCCCGAAGTGATCCCCTGAATAAATATCTTGCAACCGTCAATAAATACTATCAAAGTAACTCAGACGAGAGATGTCTGCTGTATTTGCTGAGTCCTTGAATACAGATGCAGAGCTATGATTCCTTCCCCTGTCAAGAAGCAGAGTTATGTTGAAATCATCACCTGTAATAGATTTCATACAAGCGCCCTGGCTGTCTCGGTGCTCCATGTCAAGGACCTTGTTGAAATGCAGAGAATTTAAGAGAGTCCCTGGAAACCCTATACAGCAACATTTCCACCTTGCGGGTGATGAATGTGTATCAGCCATGTTTCTAAATATGAATGGGACAGTATATCAGTTCATCATATTTTTGAAAGGCTAAAGGATACAATACCTGCCAAGCCAGTGCATCAGGTTATATTTATTGATCGGGAAGCGAAGAGATTCAGCATCTTTAGGTAATTCAAACTTATAAGTATGAGTCATGCTGCGTATCACTGCGCAACGAAACCTGCTTTCTCTAGGATAAAGTGGATGTCATTTTCACTGATATTACTGGTGGTGAATCTAACCACCATTCCCATTTAAATAACAGAGCTCTGAAGTAAGCTAGAGAGGTTCATACACTGCAGAAATTAGTTTTTTTCATAACCCTGGTTAATTCTGAGAACTCCTGCTGTTATTATCAGTTGAATAGAAATATCTGTTTTTTTGTGTGTCTTTGTGCTGTATTAGGCTTAGCATGTAGCCAGTTCATAAGTGAGACAATAGAAATTGAGGACTGTGACCCCACTTTCTGACAACGGGGACCATGCTCCCACCCCTTGCTTGGGGTTTTAGTGGGGTGTGCAGGCGTTATTAGGCTCGAGATACTCTATTCTTTATTTTAACTGCTTTCATTATAACAGCAACTGTTTTTACTGTAATGAGATTTTGTATGAGTGCTTCCTCTCTGCTCCATTCCTGGCTGCCTTGCTCAAGCCTGTGAGTCAGCTTCTATTGTGGTTTGAATCTCCAATTTGACCTAAAGCCAGTCTGATTGAGCTCCAGTAATCAACAAAATTGATTTTAATCCTATCTCGCACAAATAAAAACTGTTTAAATCTTCCTTGTGATTGTTATAACATCAAATGAACATTTTACATTCCCTTGTTATCCTAATCCTTGGATAGTAAGGTCTGTAGAAAGTGTAGTTCCTTTTCTGTTCAATAGGGGTTCCCATAGTCCTATAACAGCAGGGAGCATTAGCCCCTCCCCCTTCCCCCTCCCTCTGCCTCCACACACACCTCCTGTATTGCAGATTGACAGCTCCCTTGATGACAGACAGCAATTGTCTGAAAGGGCAGCAGGAATCACACGACATATACTTCATATTTATCAGCATTTAGGAGTTTGCCAAGAGGCATAGGTTCTGAGAAAGGATGTCTTTAGTTTTTTTTTAGTTTTACTTTATTGTGCTCTAAACTCATTTAATTATATAGAGACCTAGGGCTTATTATTTCCACTGCCCCCGTAGGAAGGTATAACATAAATCAAAGACATAAACTGCACGAGTACTGGGGAGCTAGTACACAGACAGTCTATAGGAGATTTCCATTCAGATTCTTTATGATTATTTGAACGAATTCAACACCTTTTTACATGGATCTATTCAATTGATCTAAACATTGCCACTGTATAAATCTTCAAATGAAGAGAACTTTGTGAAAAGCAAGGTCTATAATAGAGGGCATGAGTCTTTTTCATGCATTTTTGTCTTTAAAAAGAGGCTAAATGCCTGATCCCAGTGATAAACATTAATATAAATATTGGTGATCAAAGTTGTATATATTGCTACACAGGTGCAGTTTGTTGATCATGCTAATACAGTGCTTCCCAACCTTTTTCAATGTAGGGACCACCTTGGTGTTTGGATTTTTATGTGTATTTATGTGCATGTAGAAAGTAAAGCATTTATATAACTTACCTAACATAATGAGATCCCTGGGGTTGAATCTTCACTACCAGTTCATCAAGCAATGTTGTCATTTTGCACATTGGAAGTTGCTGATGGCAAAGTTCCTGTTTCTGAATGCTTTGTAGATAAATGGCATCTCAATTTTGCAGATTTAAGAGCTGCGTTTGACAAAACCTCCTGACTTTGGGTCATCCTCCAATTCAGTAAATGTAAACACCAATGCTAAATATTCTGGATTATAAAATTTATGACACAGAGGCTTTCTTTTCTTAGAAGTTGGCTGAAATTTGTCAATTCCTGTTCTGGTTAATGATGGCGTCAAGAACAGACTGTGTAGATTATTTCCAGAGGTAGTTAAGAGAATTTCCTTTTCCCATATAGGCTTGTGAGAAATGAAACCTGAAATCGATCATTCGCACTACGGTACAGTTCACAAGTCAAGAATAGCTTCTTTTTGTTTCACATTAACTTCTGTTGCTATGCAGCTAACCTCTCCAAAAACGTTTAATATGGAAATAATAGGAATATTCCTATTTCCATGGCAACACTGTAGCACATATTTTACATTGTTGAAAATGAAAATTACAAAAACTGTGGTTTTAATGTTTTTTTTTTTGTTTGTTTGTTTGTTTTTGTTTGTTTTTTTAGTCATTCCAGTCGAGTTAGGTATATGGAATGCAGTGCTCTACTTGAAAAAGCCTGGAGGCAGATGATGTTTATTTTTCCCTGAGCAGTAAAAACAAGCAGTAGAATAAGAGTGCAGATTAGAAAGCTGTGCATGTACGTGAATACTATTACTGGCTAAAAGAAAAAGAAGTCATTTTGACAAGATAAATGTGCCTTCATAATATGTAACAGTTATTTAGTTATTATGTGTTTCACATAGGAAGCTGTTTCAGTTTAGTCGGCTTTGAAGGCGATGCTTGGTATTGCATCACTGGGAGCTGATATAAATTATAAACACACCTGTATTAAAAGAAAACAGATGGGGGGGCAGGGACAAATGCAGACTACATACATATCTGATTCTATACAATGTGGTTAAAACTGTGTGTTTTATTGCTTAGTAATACATATTGTAGCAGTATAACACTGTTTCCTTCCATTGACATCCCAGCAGCTTGTCAGATCCACAATGCCAATGACATCACAGCAGCCTGTCAGATCCACAGTCTCAATGACATCACAGCAGCCTGTCAGATCCACACTGTTTCCTCCCAATGACATCACAGCAGCCTTTCAGATCCACAATCTCAATGACATCACAGCAGCCTGTCAGATCCACAATCCCAATGACATCACAGCAGCCTGTCAGATCCACACTGTTTCCTCCCAGTGACATCGCAGCAGCCTGTCAGATCCACACTGTTTCCTCCCAATGACATCACAGCAGCTTGTCAGATCCACACTGCTTCCTCCCATTGACATTTTCTCCTTGTACAGTGATGCGCTCCATAGTTATAACTTAATTATGTGGTAGATACAGTGACTCAAGGGTAGTATTCAACCACTAGCTTTAAATGTGAAGTGCCTTTAACTATGCAATGCTGTGTACTTTCAGTTCAGATTACATGTGCATTTCATTCTTCCTTGTTATTGAGTAAGCACACCAATTGAATGTTGTTATACATTCAAATGTCTCCATATTCCACAATGATGTATAAAATACACAAACAAAAACAACTTCAGCAGAAGAATACATTTTAAACCCTTGGTTAGCATCCCTTTAAACAAGTCATAAAAGCAAATGAAGGATAATGCTTTCCATTAGCAGACCTGCTTCATTATGCATAGGGGGCATGAGTGGATTGTGGTCATTAATGAAGTGTTATATAAAATGATGTTAATGCTAATTACATGTTAGTGAGGTGATTTCAGGAAAACAAATTTAAAAAGATGCATTAATGATCATATCAACGGGCTGCTGTTTTGAAAGAGGATGCATCTTATGAAATAATATACTCAATGCAAACCCATTATACTGATGCAAACATGTCCGTTCATCCATTCACTTTACTTAGCCCAGTACAACACAGTGGGTCAAAAATACTGTGAAATTAAATTACATGTATGTATGCTGAAAAATGGAAATATATTGAAATTAAAATGTGTCTTGCACCCATTTATTTCCACAGCTTTCCAATATACATATTAACACTGCATGAATGTGGTTCAATAGTTCTGTGACAAGATGGGGCTCTGCTTGAATCAGAGTAGTGCCAGCGATATATCTGGCTCAACCTGGCGCTATCGATATTAACAAAGGGACCATGCAGTATCTTAGAGTTCATCAACAACAGAAGAAATCCTCGATGCATAACAGGCCCCGAAATAGTAATTTCACACTTCAATGGGTGGTTTTCAAAACTGAGAAAGTGCCTTTTTTGAAATAATTTTACGTTTGTTTAATATTTTAAAACGTGAGAATTTAATATCATTTAATTAAATACGCACATATTTTTAAGACATTTACTTTTGCTTGCACGAATTTAAACCACTTAGCAAAATAATATGAACAGTTATGGTGGAAACTGTATTATTAGTGATGGTAAGCTGATTTTACAGTATGTTAAGGTAAAGAGCCATACAGTACACACCTTAAAGTATACCACTGGCAGTACAATCTTTTAGAAAATATATTAAATTTAGACCTGTCTCAATGTGCACGATTTATCTATGGGTTTCTGATTGTGGATACACTTGATACCACAAATGCATTGGGGCAGCAGTGTGGAGTAATGGTTAGGGCTCTGGACTCTTGACCGGAGGGTTGTGGGTTCAATCCCCAGTGGGGGACACTGCTGCTGTACCCTTGAACAAGGTACTTTACCTAGATTGCTCCAGTAAAAACCCAACTGTATAAATGGGTAATTGTATGTAAAAAATAATGTGATATCTGTATAATGTGAAATAATGTATAATGTAACAATTGTAAGTCGCCCTGGATAAGGGTGTCTGCTAAGAAATAAATAATAATTGACTAGATGTAGTTATACTGTAGTTACCATTTACTGATTCTTACTCCATGTACTTAGACACAGTTATGTGACCGTGAAGACTAGTGCACAAGTTTCTCATTTATGTAGAGTGTGGTTCATGTACCTATACTTTCAAAGACATCCCATTGGTCTACTGCAGTTTGGCACATTTGGAAGTCTGCTTGAGAGAGGCTCCGGGCTGGGTGTTCAGGTCAGGACTGGGGTTCGCTCACAGAGTTGCCGATAGGGTACCCCACTGCGTAGGACACCTGAGATTCACCCCAAGTTCACTACAGACTCTGTTGAGCACCAGTTCCTGTGGATTCAGACCGCTGTCATTTTCAGTGCAGTGCTGCTGGAGCGAGACTCATTGTGATTGAAAACCAGCCAGGGCGGCTGATGAGACATGTCATAGTTTAGAGGGAGGATTTTTAAGTATCAGCAGTCGTGATCAGTGAAAATCTCAGGAGAGAACAACAGAGGAGCAGTGTGGGTGAGAAGTGGAAGGCCATAGAAATACAAGGCGTTCATCAATTAACTGATTGCTAACTGATTATGGTATTCAGTTTTTTTTCTACAACCCCAATTTACAGAAGTTTATAAAATAAAATTAGCTGTGCACAAGTGACAATACATGGATGAAGGCTATATTTGCATCCTGAGCCATTCGAAAAAAAAGTCATAATCGCACAGTAGTGATGTCAAAAGGTCATAATTCCTCTACAGGAAAATAGACTTGAACTTTGACCCATTTGACTCCTCAAGACTACTTTCAATTCAAACACTTCTTGTTTTCAATCACTTGACAACACCCACAATAGAGAAATGTTCATTAATGAGCAACAAAATGAGAATACGTTAAAAAAAAAAAAAAAATATGTAAAGCTGGTACATACATATCTCAGAGAAACTGGAGAGGAACAGGAAATTAAAGACATTCCTGTCAATGACTTTCAAAAATTCAATCACTCGACAACACCCACAATTCGTGTTTTCTAGGCACTTTTAACAAATCTGTCTCTGTGAAGATTTACAATCATCCTTCACCAACGGGAGCACCAACCACCGAACGACACAAATCTTCAACTCTGACAGCAACTAATAAAAAATTAAAAAAGCATACCCCATTGAAACACATTTTCCTTAAAAATATGTTATTTTTTTGCAGTTCATTATCTACCCAGTTTAATTCACTGTTCCTGAATTATAAAAATTAAAATTATATTTAAGATTCTTTAATAGTGAGTTAATGTACGTTATTATGAGTAATTAAATTCACTTGCAATTTGAACCTTAACACCCGTTTATTGTTTATTTTATTACAGATACTAATATCCATGTATTATAAAAAATAATAGATGGGCTTCAGTGAGTTGAAGGAAAATAATTCCTTCTCAGGTTTCTGTGACAGTTTATAAACTACTCCACCTAATAGTTTTGTAGTTTATGATGTCACATAACCCATCTGTTATTATATATATACTGCTGCTCTTATCTTTGTTATATTATCATCCATTGTGTCCTACATATGGCAGGTGTTTCTGTTCTTTCTTTTTATTTATTTTTGTACAAAAATGTTTTGCAGAGATAATCAGCCAAGGCAAAACAATTCACAAAAGCAATCTGTTTATTTGGCACAGGTGGTTATACTGTATGTGAGGATTAGATTGCTATCTCATGAGCATATGGTGCATATTGTGAGTATGAGTGAAAACTGCAACAGTATCAGTCCCTCCGCCTTGAAATGGCAAGGGGAGGGCAGTAAACAAGCAAATTAACCAAGTAGGCGTTGTGCTACTGTCTCTGTGAACATATTGCATCCCAGAAAAAACAATGCATTGAAATAAAGCATGCAAATAATAATAACACACAAAATACACCCACATTTCTGACTCATTAAAAATGGGCATGAATGTAATTACATCCATTTTTAGACTTATTCGTTCCGAGGACCTATGACTGGGTCCTCCCGGCACTGGCAATCTTATTAAAGAATCAGACACGATAATTAGTCACTTCTTTACTGCTGCATTGTTCCTCTCTGGGATTTAAAGTTGCAGTGTCCCAAAATCACACTTCTGCATGATGAAATAACCACTCAGTGCATGTGTGCCGTACTCTCCCATCCTTCTGTGTACGCCGGTAGAGATCAGACCTTGTTGACAGCCCAGGTAGTTTGTTTGCATCGCACTGGAAATCGGACTGTTGCCAGCAACCATGACACAAAATGATCTCACACGTGATCTCTTTTAAATTCCAAATTGCTGTGAAAACGGCTAGAGAGCTGACATTTTCAACCAAGGGGAAAAAGTAACAAAAAAAATACATGGGTGCCACTTTACATTGAGTGTCTCTGACTGTAATGACAGTGTACTTACACATGTGGTAACATACCAGTAGCTGTTCAATTGTAAATACACAACATAATATGCGAATAACGTGTAAGTGAAAGAAGATGCATGCCACCGAAATTCATTTAGTAATTAAACATATCGCTGCATTTGAGGATGTCATGTGTAGGCTTCAAGGTTGCTGTCAAAAGTAGTGACAAAGTGGTTTAAAAGGGGGTAGGAAAAACTGTAGAATGCAAACAATATACTGTCAACAAGGTCAGTTTCATGCAGGAGTCCACAGAAACATTGTAGCTCAGCAAGTGTAACTACTATGGTAGTGCAATTACAATTACAGTGTATTTAGAGACACTTAACCCGTTCAGCACCAAGCATTGTTCAGCAGGATGCTCCCCCAGGACCAAGCATTTTTTGGCTGTATTTGCCTCTCTTCCGATGAAGATTCACAAATGTATTTTTTGAAAGTAGCATCTTGGAAAATGTGGAACAGTATGAAGTACTTCAGAAACCACATAAACTTTTCACTATTTTTTTCAACACAACATTTCTTTTTTTTAATGTTAAGTATTTTTGATTATATATTCTGCTTAGAGATACATGTATAGAAACGTGTTATTCTATGACCTGAGGGACCTGCAATACTTCTTGAAAGTTTTGTTGAAAAATATTGATGTTTGGGCAAATTACAAGACATTGTTTCACCCGAGTGATTGCAATGACATAATACACGTTTACTCTCAGGGTCTTTATAAGCAATAATGGACACTACTCTTGATTATTTTCTCAAAATAAATATTTGTAAATAAAATAATAGTTATTCATTCCATTATTATCACTAATAAGGAAAAAGAAAACATACCTGATAAATTTAGTTAATGAAATAGTATCTGCTTAAAACCACTTGCTTCTTGATATGTATAAATGTTGTAAAAACATATACATAATAAATGTTCTAATATGATTATGTCAAATACATTGGATTTACAGAGTTTTTCCGTGTCTTTCTTATCTCTAAACAAGTTTCTCTAATGCAGGCTGTCTCTCCGCGCTGTCAAAACTGTCTCCGCCCTTTAAACACTAACTCCCCCTCTCACTTTAATCCATCCCCTAGCCAATGTGTTTCAAGCCTGTACTGCAAGTCATCCAAACCAAGTGTGTTTTTTACCGTTTACACGATCGCGGTCCAGGAAGCCCACTTCAGTATGATCGTGTTAACACCATCCCGGTCCTGCAAAGTGTTGTTAGAAAAAAAATCAATTGTTTTAAAAACTGCCCCTACCAGCAGTTACTTGATATTCCTGTTAGATCCTCATTTGTCACCATTACGCATTCTGTGTTTATATCTTGGGTCTACCATATCCATATGTGTTTCCCCCTGCATGAAGTGCAATGAAGTGCAATGGAATTTGAATTACCTTGCCTTTGAGTGCTTCTTGCAATCCAGATGGTTCCATCTCAAACAGGGGAATTGTAAAGCAGATGAGGGAGCTCCTTCTTACTGCAGAACATTGATTCATCCATCTCCATTAGGTCTCAACTGCTAAAAGAAAACTTTGCACCAGCCAATAATCTAATGGTTAGATGAACAATATCATTTTTTTTTTGCTTATGGTTATAGACCTGTTTTTTTTCAATACAGAGCGGTACAGCGTATTTCAGACAACAGGTTACACTGTGGCACTGCAGGTTAGCACACTGGGGTATAACGCCTACAAATTATAAATGTATTAGCGTTTTCATACCCACAGTGATGATAAAGCTCCATTTTCTATTATTATTTATTTCTTAGCAGACACCCTTATCCAGGACGACTTCCAATTGTTACAAGATATCACATTATTTTTACATACAATTATATTATTTTTTACATACAATTACCCATTTATACAGTTGGGTTTTTACTAGAGCAATCTAGGTAAAGTGCCTTGCTCAAGGGTACAGCAGCAGTTGTCCACTACCTGGGATTGAACCCACGACCCTCCAGTCAAGAGTCCCGAGACCTAACCACTACTCCACACTGCCACCCTTTTCTATGTGTTGAGCTTCAGAGCCCACATGAAATAGTCTGATTACAGGCACATCTAACGAGACTCCTCTACGACACAGTGGTTTGTGGCTAAATGAAGGACTTACATAAATACAGCTTATGTTCTGATTTTTTTTAAGAACATTGTATTTGATACTGAATGGGTTAATATCGCAGTAGATTTAATTACAGGTTGGTTGCAGCAGACATTGAAGACTGAACCGGATCAAAGTAAAAAGATATAAAAGGGGTCAGGTGAACAGAACAGTACAGACAGGGAGACCAATGAATGTTAAAGGTGGCTGACAGAAGTGATAAGCAGAGAGAGAAGATTTATAAGCAGAGATAAATATATCAGACAGTTCGGTCTTGTGTATGTATTTGCTAAACTGTTTAAAAGAATCTCTTATTTTCAAATACAAGCACTTGCCTTTTTTTTTAGATTTTCAGTTTGTCCAGTATTAAATGCTGCAGGTGTATCTACAACTGGAATAACATATGCAATATAAAAAATAATATTTCAATAAATATTTCAATATTTATTTTTTGGATAGCACTATATCACTGGGCATACTTAACTGTATAATAACATGGTCGTAACTGAGTAACTACCAACATTCCTGCTTTTTTTGGTAACTACTGGTGGAATAAGTGTGTAATTACATGGTAACTGTGTTATCATGTAATATGTGTCAAGAACAGGAACCATCAGTAATTACACTGTTACTACTGTGTAATTAGACATCTATTTATTCTCTGCAGTTTGATAGTGACTTTAAGGTTAGGATTTAAGTGAAAGGTTTGCTGTAATTATTGTGATTTGAGGTTAAGATTAAGTCTTTGTGCTGATACTTCCTTTAGTGTGGATCTCAATAACATTTACTAATAACATGTTTATACCTTGTATATAATCAGTTATCACAGATACCTAACACTGTAAAAACGCTGTTGTGGTATTTTTCATATATACAGAAAGGTTAAGGGAAGTGCAAGACACAATGAAGAAATCGGGCATATTTAAAACATGCTGTTGTCCGCACTCACACTAGAATGAGAGTTTGGCAGGTTGTGGGCTCAGCACATCCCATTACCATTGACAAAGCTTCACTGCCTGATGAGTGTAGTTCATACAGGCACTAAAACAACTAAATTGCCCCATTGACATTGATTGGCATCTCATGGATGGCTTTCAAAAAATATGAAGCGTGAAAGCGTATGGTAATGAATGCATGCTCAAAAACAGAGTACAGATCCTGTTAAAGGAAGAGCGTGCAGAAGAATTGAATAGCAGGTCCAAACTCATACACAGTTATTATTATTATTATTATTTATTTCTTAGCAGACGCCCTTATCCAGGGCGACTTACAATTGTTACAAGATATCACATTATTTTTTTACACATTATTTTTTTTTTTTTTTACATACAATTACCCATTTATACAGTTGGGTTTTTACTGGAGCAATTTTAGGTAAAGTACCTTGCTCAAGGGTACAACAGCAGTGTCCCCCACTGGGGATTGAACCCATGACCCTCCGGTCTGGAGTCCAGAGCCCTAACCACTACTCCACACTGCTGCCCAGTTCAACCCAAACCTTTTAAAGTTACGCATTTGTATTGATTTTAGCACGTAGAATATGAAACTGGATGCATCCCTTATGTAAATGTATAATACACTCACATATTTCACTATATTTATTTTCAAATGAAATATTTGGTGACACGTAAGTTTAGGGATCTATAAATAGTGATTATATACAATCTAGAAGCATGCTTTTAATTCTGATTGTTATTAACAGCTATTGATTCAGGTTAAAAATAAGTATACCAAGTGTTAATTCAACCTTCTGGCTGCCAGGTGTGTTTTAGCACATAACAGCGCCATCCTGCTCTCTATAGACTTGTTGGCACTGTCGTTCTTAGCAGTAATTTGCTGTATCCACTTGTTACTGTCATTTTTACAATCTCATTAAATGCCTGGGTAGCTCTTTTATTGTTTCATAAATAAATATTTAAAAAGCACACACACACACACACACACACACACACACACACATACAAAACAATTTGAGATGAAATACTCCCAAAGAGGGAGAGGAGAGAACTCTTGGCAGAAAACCAGTTTTGTTTATAACTAGGAAAATACCAACCATTTTGTTCATTTCAATTGTATTTCATAATTAGATGTCCCAAATATGAGAGGCTGTTTGTGATTAAATACTGTATATATATATATATATATATATATATATATATATATATATATATATATATATATATATAGTGTATTGCAATTTGCTGATGTATGTGCAGCTAGAATGTCTATTTAGATACATAAATAATGTAAAACTATAAATAAATAAGTAAAATAGATAAACATTTCAGCACTTGCCTTTGTATTGAAGCTATCTAGATAGACACGCAAGTTTACATTTTCAAAGCTATTTACTCCAATTCATCTTTTTTTTTCAAAAAGAAGAAACACACTCAATAACGCTACCAAGCCAAAAATAAACAACTAAGACTTTTAATCCATGGGGCTTGATGTTAAGTTGTTTCTATTTGTTTTACACATTTAATTATTTATTTATTTATTTCCAATCTGAAAATACATTGTGCTAATGACAATTTTGAGCTTTGAGAATCTAGCCCCGTGTTCCACGGGCGAAGACCAGTGTCATAAATAAGAATATTTTATGTCAGCAAATGCCTTTTAAACCTCCTGACCGCTATACGGGTGACACACACTGTAAAAAATACACAATGCTGTCTGGCACTACATCCCAAAAGAGAGTTGCTATTACACGGTGCTCAGTGTGATGTGAAGATATCCCTGATAAAGATTAAGGTCAATAGTGTGCTGTCTGGCACTATGTTTGTGGTGCAATGAGGTTTTAGTACTGGCTGCAAACTCTTATCTTATCCTTACCTTGCAAAGGAGATAAGGCCTCATGTTGGAAACATATTGCTAAAACCATTACTGCCTTGAAAAGCACAGTTTTTCTCAGCCTCACATAGCAGGTGTCGGGGCGGTACAGTAGGGTCTGGTTCTTTGTTAAACTCAAAATTCAGTTGAGAGAATGTGACAGAATGCTGCTCGTAGCACATACAGCAAACTCCAATTTCACTCCGGTGATGTGTGCAGTAAAATGTATTTTAAAAAGTTTATAAAGTATTTTCGTTTCACCCCGTAGCCTTCTGATCTGCTTGTTTCCCTAGCACCCAGAATACAGCTTTGATATGTTGGGAGTTTAGATGATATTAAAGACCAACTGCTTAACGAAAGGAAACAGAGACCAGTCATGTACCTGATGCACTTACAATATCCGATCCACTGAGCTTTGCTGACCATGTACAAGGAAAACAAGTAATAATGTTAATAAAGATAACTTGGAATAAAGCTGAAAATGGAATTTAAAGTAACTGTTGGCACCAGAGGACTAATTTGTGCCTGATCACATGGGATCCCAGAGCCAGTACCTTTTTGTTGTTTTATTGCAAAAAATAACTCTATATACATAATATGCGATGGTGAAGTTGCATAATCACAGAGTGGGGAATAGGACTGTAAACAGGGACTCTGTTCATGCACGAACAGCACAGCTGCAATACATACAGTATATCATTACAGAAGACATATATGTGTGTGTGTGTGTGACTGTGACTATGCAACTCTGACAATCGAGATACAGTATGAAGGGTGCTGCATTAAAAACATGTAGTAAAAAGAAAATGCTGTTAACCACCTTAAACTGTGTTGCTGTTGATATCTGGTGCAGCCATGTACCCGGGATATACAGTGTGCCACTGAGTAGCAGAGGAACAGAGAGGGGAGAGAGAGGGAGAGAGAAATATATGACCCCTCCCTCCCGATGGTCACATCTGAATGCTGCAGTGCCAGGGAAGATAAACAACCTTATATCTCTGCTCAGCTGGGGTGTTTCTTTCTTTCTCTCCCTCTCTCCCTCCTTCCCTCTCTCTCTTTCCCTTCTTTCCCGTCCAGTGTACAAGCCACTTGAATAGTTTCCAATCAAACAACTGCCCCCTTTACATTAGTTATGGATGGCCCTAAGTGGCCATAAATAACCAGGGCCTGGGCAACCGTTTGTCATGTGACTCCTCAGCTGCCATATATCTCACGTTCTGTGTGCCATAGCTCATGTTTATGGTCTCATTCCCTGGCACTTTGGTGTGTAGAATTATGGCAACAAATAACTCCAGAATAATAATGGCCTGCTGTGCTGGTGTAATGATGTAAAGGGCTTGGCTCATAAAAATGCTTTTTCTTCTTCTTCTTCTTCTTCTTCTTCTTCTTCTTCTTCTTCTTCTTCTTCTTCCTCTTCTTCTTCTTCTTCTTATTATTATTATTATTAATAAACACAATTTTGTTGCCTGGTGCCACTGAAAAGTGTTGGATATGGAAGCCCTAAAGGGACATCTGGAAATAGTGATAAAAAATAACTGACAATACAAAACTGTTAACTGTGTTCCTCGTTTAGCATCTCGTGTTTATTAACCCATTAAGTGACATTGTCCTTGCTTGAGGACAGGCTACTTTGTAAGAGCATTTTTAACTGGCATCTACCTGTTATTTTAACTATACAGTTATGATAACTTACTCTAATTATGTTAACCACAAAAGATAAGTCCAAATGTAATGTATCAAATTACATAAATACAGCTTGTGTTGTAATTTAAGACTGTCTTAAACACTATGTAGTGTCCCTGGGTCTGTTTCAGATGGCTAAGCATGTGTTAAGCTGAATTGAAACCGGGAACTCATAGTGTCTTGCGGAAGTAGCGTGGTGGAATTTGTTAGACATAAGGTTCGGCTGCACAATGATGAGGGGAGCAGTGAAAATGGTACTGAAGCAAAACGTGTGGGATCTCTAGAAGTACCAAAGTACCTAAAATGCAGGATTTCATTGGCTGTGCTCGAGTTACTCCTGCCTACCTCTGCTGTGGGGCAGGTTCAGTAAATGACTTAGAAATAAAAACAATTCAGCTGCCGCTAATTAATGGGAGGGAATGGAATCAAATTTAAAACTGTGATAATGGAGGCTTTAAAATTCATTTTCATAATAATTTGTATTAGCGTGCATGTATATAATTGCTTTCAGGTCCCTAATCACTTTCTGTCCCTAATCAATTTCCAGTGATCTGGTTGCAATTAGGCCATTTGACCTACAGCAAAGGAAGTGGAAAAGGTACCCGTGTTTTCTTGGTACTCATTTCCATCCTGTGCTGTAACTAGACCTTCAAAGAGAAATAAATTAGGCAAAATAACTGATTACACACCAGAAGAGAAACTGTGTATTTGCATATACCCTGAATACAAGCCTAGAGATATTCAACACAAGAAAAAGGACATTGCAGGATTAAAACCATGGTTGTCACCTCTTGAAGCGCAGCACCGAATGAACTTACGGAAAAAATATATACTTAAAACCCATGACCTGGTCAACGCTCTGCTTCAGCCCCTGCATTCTCTCTGGTCATAAATACTGCTCTGTATCCTCCACCATAAAGCACGCTGGAAACCCTTTTTAGTTCAGCTACCTCTATGAAAAATGCCTTCTCACACAACAGTAAATTACTGTTTTTTTTTTTTTTAAACCACCTCTGTTGAAAAATTAGCTCCCACGCCGGCAGGAAAATTGTTGTCATTATTTAAGAATATATTCTCTGGTTAAACTATGCATGGCGAGCGCAGCTGGGGTACCATCGCAGGTCATAAATCTAATGAACACTCACACTTGGTGAACTCTCACTCTTCCCAGATGCTATAGGCTTTATCTTTTTTTATGGTAAAGAGATAATACAATTAGAATGTGTGAGGGAATTAGCTGTACACTTGATGGTTGAGCTGCTAACCTGATGTGATAATGTATCTGGACAGCGGAGTTATGGGCTTGATTACCATGGCGACGGAGACAGGGCACTCTAACTTGTTATTATCGAGCAGGCCGTCTTGGGGACTTGGTGATTATGAAGTCACGGAAAGTGCCTGGCTTTTGCTGAGTGGCTGGGTGGCACAGTGCTGTTCCTTTTAGGGGGTCTGTGCTTACATCCCTGGGATGGGTGTGTCCAAACCTTCTGCGTTTTTATGTAAAAAGGAGATTGGGCTGAGTAAAGGGCTTGGAAATTAAGTTTGATGTCTTGTGATGTTTATCAAATATTAGTTAGATTGTAATTACACATCATATGAAATAATGGTAAAACTTTACTTTAAGTCTCTCTAATTACTGTGTATTTACATGATAATTACATACTAAAATACATGTGTACTTACATATAATTACAATGGTACTATGCATAGTTACAATGTACTTAACGTGTACATCTGTTTGCACTATATATGTAAGTACACAACTGTCTAAGAAAAGGGCTAGGGTTCTGTAAACTCACTTATTTCTATTTAAATCTATTAATGTGCTTGTGATGTCATTTACTACGTCGTTAATGATGTAACAATCTACTATTCCTTTCTATTTAAAGCTTTAGGCATCGTGGGATTAAGTGTTTTTATCCATTTATTTACTGTATTCTTCTATATTGTACATTATCTAATTGTATTTCTAAATTTGTATTGTATTTATTTGTATTTGCAGTGGCACTGTACCTACTCAGCCATATGCGTAATTACTCTGTAATTACTGTGTAATTATTGTGTAATTCCAGTGCAGCTAGAGACTTGTGAGCATGATCTGGATAGAGTATGATGCACATATTGCAACATAAATCTTTTACTACTGGTGTTGGCTTTATTCCTCAGCAGATTTATGACCCATGGGGTGAGAATAAAAAATAAAACAATCAGGACTATGTAGAAAAATATATCACTGCACTATTAAGGTATCCTAGGTAAGTGAAACATTCCTTATAGACTGGGCACATTCTGTATGTTTAGGTTAGGTTGGTAAATCTAGCCGATAGTGTTCTTTATACTCCACATTGCTGACAAGCCTTCTCCTTCCACAGGCATTTCATTTGTTACCAGAATAAGTAAAGCAAACTAGAAAAGAAGCAGGTCTTGGGTGAGGAAGCAGGGAACCAGTTTCTTCAATAACAGAAGTTAAAGTGCTAAGCAGAATCACACAGGATTGTCTGCAGCAAAAAGTGCTGAGGGGAGCAGAGAGCAGCTTTGCAAAAACATTGCACATCAAGGAGAGCTTTAATGGAATTGCAGAAGCACAATTCTCTGCACAGGGGAGGCAGCGTCCTCACAGTGAATAGGTGAACCTGTCAGCTGAAGATTCGGGTAAATGCTTTTTTCAGTTTTGACACTGTGCCTTTATAGAAACAACATATTCTACAACATATTGAAGAAGAAAAAACAGTGCAGTACTCTATAACACTATATTGTTTATCCAAAAATAATTGGTAAGTGGAATTTGCCATTCACCTTAACTGGGCGATCAAATTCTGTTATCCTGCAATTACAAGACCCAGTACAGTTTGGATGAACAAAAGTCACAAAGACTGCAATTCACAGCACAGCCTCTCGCTGATTCAAAGATTCTGGTGATGGTAGACTCAGGGCAGTAGCAGCACAGACTTTTTTTTTTATTAAAATCCAGGACCATAACTCCAAAGCACTTGTCATATAATAGCTGTGACTGGATGTTGTGACTCAATGCGCCTTCTATTCATTGCTTTAATGTTATCCATTTATTATCGATGCAGAATGACAGGGTAGGACAATTTAACTTATTTATACCCTCAAAATGTGTTCAATTGTGAGTGCCAAGGCTGGCATGTCATATTATTATTATTATTATTTATTTCTTAGCAGATGCCCTTATCCAGGGCGACTTACAATTGTTACAAGATATCACATTATTTTTACATACAATTACCCATTTTACAGTTGGGTTTTTACTGGAGCAATCTAGGTAAAGTACCTTGCTCAAGGGTACAGCAGCAGTGTCCCCACTGGGGATTGAACCCACAACCCTCCGGTCAAGAGTCCAGAGCCCTAACCACTACTCCACACTGCTGCCCTATTATTAGCCTTGGCAATCACAATTTCAGATATCCTGACATTTAAATGGATGCTAGATAAATTGGTGACCAATACAAAAAAACAACCTAGGAATATATTTAGTCTAAGGGCCTTTTACACAACACCAACTGCCTGACTGCCGACCAATCAGTATTCACGTACACAGTGTTCCATTTTCTAATATTCAGCAAGTTCTCTAGTTGTGGATATCCTTATTTGCTTGAGCAGGCATAATCAGCCCAGATTGGTGCCGACTCCTGGGAACTTTTGGCATGTACTGTTATAGATAAAAAGGATTTTATAGGCTCCTAATCTCATACTGCATCTGACCAGTATGCTAACTCATGCAAAAAGAGGATTACGTGGTTAATGCAGCTCTAACACTGCCTTCATTAGAGAACAAATGACCCAAGTGCTTTGTAAATGAGACAGATAATAGAATGAAAGTGCGTTAGAACCGTCAAGCGAAGCATAACTACCCATTTCACACAATACCCATTTCACACAATACCCATTTCACACGATGCTTCCCACAAGGCTAGGCTTTGGCACAGGATAACCCAGTGGGTTAGAGTGCAGTTTTCTGAACATCTACTGTAGGCCATTGGTGCAAATTCCAACCTGCTGAACTGACTATTTCCCAGTAGCTCGTACTTATGATACCAGCTTCTTAACCAGTTTAAGGACTCTTTCTGAAGGAATCCAAGGTAGCACTTTACAGTAGGGCATGAATACTGTTGCAATTACATATGGTTCATGCTCTTATATACATGGAAAAGGCTTTGTAAGCAATCTCTAATTAAACCGTGGCACAGACCTCAGTCCACTAGTAGTTACCGTGTAAGATCAGTTATCATGTAAGAGCCGTTACCCAGTTATTACCATGTTATTAAGTAAGTGCTATGGAATTCAAGTTCAGAGTTTTATATCTTGGACTGTCTTTCTGCTTTGCTTTCTCCTAACTAGTTTCTATAAACTGAGAATCTTTGAATGAACACGTAGTTCTGCTATTTATTAAATACAGATTGTGTACAAGCTCTTGACAAACTATCTTCAGTGACAATGCAGTGATGCTTGCAACACAGTGGTTCTGTACCAACCTAAACCCCTGCCCCTCCACTCCATGGGCAAGCATTGAGAATGTCTACCCCAAAAATGTATGATCACATAGAAATGTCAAACCGGCTCCAGGTTTATATTTTATTCACATATCAAACCAAACCACAGATTGTTCAAGGATTGCATATTATATATCAACCTATCACCCTTTAAGATTCCTGTTTACAAATGTCACTCCCTGCAGAGAACATATGGCACAATTCTAAAGCTAGCAACACTTTGCATGTTTTATAGACGCTCCTGAGTACAACATTTGTTTTGGTGATTTATAATTAGCACATCTTATGTAGTGTGTCTCTTATTGATGTGACATCATTTCGCACAGTTTTGAACCGTCAGCTTCCTTTTGCGGTCAGCTTTGCCAAACTGAACGAGATGACATTTCTTATACAGTAAGAGACTCCCCCAAACACAATGTATTAACTTGTAATACGCAGTACAGTGATTAATAAACAGCCATTCAAGTTTAGACATAGTAAAATGAATGTCATGTGAATTGAAGTTTACGGCAGTCTGTTTGGTTGGAATGGAACTTGCGAATGGGAATCAAGAGTCACACAGGTCCAAAATAGGAACTGCTGCAGTGATATCCAGGAAAAAAAAACTGTAACCCTCAAAAAACGGCAAAGAAGTGTGTTTGGATCTCAGGGTTGTCACTTGGCTTGCCTAAAGGTCTCCCCAGGCTCACTGCTGTGCAACAGGAATGGATTGATCTCTGAGCCAGCTGTCACTGCTGAGTCCCCTTGTTCAGCCTGGCATCTGAGCGTTCGACTTGCTGCTCGAGAAGTCATTAACCCTCTGACCCCTCCAAGTGACTGGCACTAATGGTTATTGACTTCAAGGTCTTTGTGTGGCAGTTTGAGCCCTTTAGCTATGGAGAAAGGCTTCCGACACATTGTACAGTAAAATCTGCAGGCTTGACCAGGAGTAAAAGACTGTATACAGCAACACAACCAAACACAGGAAACGGAGATGCTGTGTACCACGAGCATGCTTATTTTATTATATTTTTGAAACACTACAATTTGAAAATATTTGTCCATATTAGAGAAACATTCAATGCCCCATAGTTAAACTAGATTTTAAAATATATTTTAGTACATTGAGGCAAACAAACTCGTTCTGCATGTTCGATGTGGAACAGGAACAGGTTTTAGCCATTTTGCGAAATAATTTTGTTAGTTTTTCAAACACAAAATTTCAAGTTGTAAAGATGAAATCTTCCGTTTCAGATTCATAACTCATTCATTTTCTGTCGCTCTTCGGATCCTACCCATAAGTAATGCCTCCATGATGCCAGATAGATTTTAGCCCCGAAAAATAGGTTTAAATAGTATGCCTATCAGTGGTTAAAAGACTGGTTTCCAAACAAACTAATTATCGCTCACTTTAGGGTACACACTACGATTATCGCCCTTTTAGTAAATACGGTGTGAATGAGGCTCATCGCATTATTCAGAGCAGGGTGTCTCATTTAAATACATTATCATACATTACCATACAAATCACATATTCATTCTGATTACCGATCCAAAATTAAAATAACAAATGTGTCCTCCACATGATAAAATGTGGCGGTTTAAGGGCTTCACAATGTTCATCGGGAGCTGCATGGTCAGTGCTATTGCACATCTCATAGCATTGGCTGAAGCAATTCTCGTCTTGTTCAATGGCTCAGAAGTGAAGTAAGGTCGATAAATAAGGTTCCTAGAGATGGTGTAGTGTCTGGTTACAAAGGATGCTTTTTATTTGTGTTGCAAGGCTACCCATAGTCGCCCCTTTTGCTCCTTGTAAAACTACAGTGATTTGTGTTGATCAATTTATAAACCATTTATAAATGGCAGGGACTGCTTCTCCTCATCGCGCTACAGTGAACCCTGCTGGCCGGCACCCAAGGGCCTTTGTCCTCCAGAGACCGGCTGACATCTGTTCTCAAGTACCTGAGTGTAAAAGAGGAAACTGGTCGTGGGATCGGAGGACACCCACTGAACCTTCGGATCTCCTGAGCTTTAGGGGGAATTGCTGCTGTCATGAGAAAAGAAATATTGGACATTCCAAATTAGGGAGAAAATTGGGAGTAATATAATTGGGCACACTAAATAAAAGGAAAATAAAAAAAAAAGTTTTGATTAATACTCATATTTCGTATCACTTGTATAAATACTCAATGCTATACATCATGTTTCTTATATGCCTGTATTGCTATAGATTGTATTGTAACTACGAATAACTGTCTCATTTTGTTGAAAACATAATTTATAACACATGTATAGATGTGTTCAATTATTACAATAGAATTGCATGGCTATGTATGCTCTGAAATCTAGTGCTATCCTATTTTCTTTCTGTTTAAAATCTTATTCTAAAGTGCTACTTGTTATTCACGTTTATATTTCCCATGCTGTATTTTCAAATCTTCTGAAACGTTCCATTCATGCAAAAGCAATCTCGAACCCTGAGTTTCTTTGTTCAGTTTATCCAAGATGTCCCTCTGCTTTATATGCTATAAAATGAATGTTCATATTTCAAAAGCCCAAAGATTTCTACCCACACTAGTCAATTAAGCACATATGCTGTGTCTCTTCTGTCCCAATACTCCGATAAATTAAATGTTATGTCTCAAGGGGTTCTGACAGATATTTGATCAGATTTCCAAGTAAATCTTATGTTCACTGACTTTAAAAGCCTTTAAGGGAGCGTGTATGGATTTGAGATTTCAGAATATGAAGTGCTTGTCGTGTATTTGCTTGGCATATTATTCATCTGGTCCTGTGTGATTAGCTGCAAGGCTAAAAAAAGCCTGATCTTTAATAGTAGACTCCACACTAGACACTGACAATTGCTTAACCTGTCCATTCACAAGCGATCATCAATAATAAGTGCCAACTTCAGATGGCTACTTTAGTGGGAAAGCATAAGTATAAGAAGTCTTTGTCAAAAAAGTTTTAAAAAAATGACTAAGACAAATATAAGACGCTATATATGAGGAACTGTTTTCAGCGTGCACCATGCTTTCACTATAATGTTTGCTGGAATCATGGCAGAATTACACAATTGCATGACTTATAGGAAATACAGTGCTTGCTGCCGGTAGTGGTATGTATGGTATGTATCTTTCATCTTGAGACAAGCAAAGTGAATTGCATTACTTCCAAGGTAAGATTCACTAAACATTAGCCTTTCCCCCATCAAGTAGCAATACATTACTGGAGGAACTAAAGAAGTTCAAGGATGTCATATTTTTATGACGAGACAGCGTAGATATTATGACTGGGTAATGGCAATGCATTCAAGGTAAGATTTACTGCACCAAATTAATTCATTTGCTTTTAAATGGCACATTTAATACCATTTCTGGAACAGCGCTCTCGTGTAATTCCAGTTTTATTCATGAGCCAGCACCTTCCACACCTGGCTTCTGTAAAGTCAAACATTTCTATTACATTTTACCGGCTAAAGGTCCTCTTTGTGATACATTCTGGATTCAGAGCAGTATCCACCCATAGTAACAGTGTACAAGGTGAAGGCACTAGGCCTTTTAGTCACTGCTAATTATTTTCTGAAGACTATCGACAGAGCTGTAATGCTGTACTGCAATAAGATCACTGTGAAGCTTCAGACTAATTAAAGACTATTGCAAGTCTTGCAAGTATTTTTATTTTTGGATACTATTATTTCAGAATGATAAGGAGCGTAGCACTCACTAATCTTGGTCTTGTCAGATGTTATCATGTTTTCAGTGCTCATTAAGCTGTGGGGTTGCAGCGCTACAGAGAAGAGACTATTTCTCATATGGTTTGTCAATGCATGGCACAAACAATGGTGTGCAATTATTTAATGCAAACACAAGAAGAAATGTCAAGCAACATCAAAGTTTCTTTCACCACACACTTGCTGTCTGGTTTATTTTTTTCTTAAAAGCCTCTAGTGGCTCTAAAATTAAAATGCAATGTTTTTTTTTCAATGGATGGCAACAAAAGTCAAGCAGGCAAATTCCTCTGTGTTATGAGTTCATCTGTTATGTAGTTGTGGTTCTCGGAACAGGACATCGCCCCTTCGGCCTTGAACCCTCTGTTGCCATGGAAGCAGTACAGGCTCGGAAATTCTGTCCAGTTGACGATGCCATGACTAGAACAGACTCTCCTGGAGTTTTATCATTATCAGGTGTCATTGCCAGGAGCACAGTTGCTTGAAGAAGTCTGTTAAATCTGTGCTAGAGACTGCTAGGTATTAACTTCTAACCCGACCATTGAGGAGGGTTGACAACTTTAAGTCATAACTGTCTAATTTGTAACTGTATCGTGGGCCGATATCACCTCTGTTGGCACCAGGTTTGCAGGTCTGTATCCAGGACCAGCAGTGTCGTTCTAAATCTGAAGGTACCGGAACACCACTAAAATATACATTTTCTTAAACAAGAATTATTATAGGAATTCACATTTTACTTGTGAACTGAACGTTTAGCAACACATATAACAGGTAATGCATGTCTCTAATTTCTACAAGTATTTCCACAAAGTGTCTTGCTTATAATAGTTATCTCCTTCAATATGTATGTTAAACTAAAATGTGCTAAGCACTCTAGGCTAAAAGTTCCACCTTTCTTTCCACCTTAGAGCAAGTGTGCAGACAGACTTCTCATACCTGTTCTTTTTCATTTGTTGAGTCACAGACTCAGGCAAGTGTGCAGGCAAAGTCAATCCATTTATTAGCGGGTGATAGAGCAATGCTATTAATACAATAAGGTTTTACAGCCTTTAGCTGTTACAACAAATTTGAATATTGACTACACTTAGGCTCTGTGTAATAATGTTGCTGCTTAAAATATTGCAAAGGGACTCAAATATTGACTCAGTGAGCCAGAGGTAGTTCTACATAACATTATGTAAATGCTGGTAAGCCGAGTGGAGGTAACTCATTTTAGAATAAATAGATGGAAGATCAAATTTGTTCGCTGCCTGTTTTGCATAGGGGTAGGAATTTGCAGAGAGGTAAGGGTGGTGTAGAGGCTTATGATACCAGTTCATTGGCTCTTTCTGAAGGGATCCAAGGTAGCACTTTACATTAGGACATGAATACATGTGTAATTACATATGGTTGCCGCTTTTACATGGTAACTACTTTGGAAATACATGAAAAAGGTCTTGTGAGCAATATCTAATTACACAGTAACACCATGCCACAAGCTCTTTCCATATGACCCACGTATTCCACCAGTAATTAACATGTAAGAGTTTTTATCCAATTACCATGCTATTAAGTGCATGCTACTGCACCCAGGCTCTCGGATAATTGGGGGCTGTCTTTCTGCCTTGCTTTCTGTTTCCACAAACCAGAGAATCGATTGGGACTTTTTTACAAACTTTTTTGAATGACCATTTGGTTCTTGTTATTTATTGAGCACTGATTGTGTTCAGATTTATCAGCCTGTTTTAACAACCCCTCGTTATTTATTGCATTTTTTGAAAATTGGCAATCTCTTCTTCAGGCTAGTTGCCCAAAAATCTTATTAAATATTTTACCACGGCTAATCTCCTGCTTAGTAACCGTTGCCGGCTGATACAGAAACAGGGAGCAAAAACAACTTAATAAATCGACAGCAAGCGGGAATACCTGATAAATGGCAATTCGAGATAATTTCAAAAATGCCCGAGCGATCTCAGGCTTGTTCAGAATCTAATCGGCTGCTCATGAAATGCTCTACAACCCTGACAGATGCAATCTTGAAAATGATGATAAACTGAGAAAACCAAAAAAAAAAATGTTGCTCATCCATCCTTCCCCATCAGCACCCTCAGTCCTTGCTGGAACCCACCCAAAGTTTAGCCTGTATGCCTCCCTATGATCGGAGGCACCACTCTCCCTTTGTCGCTATACTTATTTGGTAACACTTTACATTAAGTGTCTCTAATTTCTGTGTATTTACATAGTAGTTACTTAGTAAATACATGTGTACTTGAACACAATTGCAATGTTATTATGCATAGTCACAATATAATAAATAAGTACACATGTATTTTCTAAGTAACTACAATATAAATACACTGCAATTAGAGTCACCTTGTGTAAAGTGTTAAAGCTTATTCTAGTGGGCTTCATTCTGATTAAACAGCTGACAGAAAAGTTTGAAAACTGTGATATTACCCGTTTGAGACTCATTAAACATTAGCAATCTGAGCAATCTTTGAATGGAAGCCCCCCCCCCCCCCCCCCCCAACTGAGCACATGCTATAAAGCACAGTAAAAACATGATATTTGGTAAGCGTTCTAAAGAATAATGAGGTATAAACTAAAAAAAAAAAAAGCACCACTGTTTAGAAACCTACAGCTAGTCCACACAGTCTGGAAGCCATGGCTCTACATTTATGTCTACAGTATATATATATATATATATATATATATATTGCAATGGATCCATCAATTACATATAACTGCCATAGAAAAGTGTAAACCCCTTTTTTACACTACATAAATCAAATATGATCATCACATTTTGAAAAAGTAATCCTTAATTTAAGTTTATCATACATTATTTGGACTGTGTGTGTATTATATGTCACTGTGTGTTCTAAACTACAATGAAGAATTAATTACTGTTTGTTTAAAAGAAAATAATACTTTTGCAGCTCTCCCTTCACGGTGAGCAGTTTTAATCATCTGAATCGAATGAAACTGAAAAAACAGTAACTCAAATTGGTGTGCTAGAACTGCTCACTGAGAAAAAACTGAAAGTGGACGACTGCAATATTTTTCACATTCTAGAAGGTAATTACTGTACTTCTCACAAATACGTGCTAATATGTTTCGATTTCCTCATCATGCTCTTCCTCTCTCCAGCGCAGTGGTTCAGACAGTCTGAACCATTCCTGGTTTTACTATGCTGGTAAATCAGAGTGTGTGCAAGACCCCATACAGAGCAACCGTTTAATATGAGTTAAAATAACGGATCTCGAGAGCTGAAAGAAAGTCCTCCAAAAAATCACGCAAGAGTCTAAATGGACATGCACACTAGTAGAGGAAAAAGTCAGACCCACGACTTACTTTTTCTTCGGTTTCTGAAACATATATATATATATATATATATATATATATATATATATATATATATGTATCAACAAGCAAATGTCAATGAACAGTAATGATGAAGTGCATCATTGCTCAGAGCAAAACAGCGGTGCAAAACAGCGGTGCAAAACATGATAAAGCACACAACGTGATCCAGATTTGTATTCATAATTTAATAAAACATCCATTTCACATACAAGAAAGCTTAATATATTACACCTAGAAAACCATAAGAGCGGCATACATACGGCACAATTTATTTCATTTATTTTGTCCCCTCCACATTGTCATCAAATCCCACATCTAAAAGTTTCCAATATATAACCAGGACCCCCACCGCCCCACCCCACCCGAACTTAGAAATTACAGTTATCAGCTTAAATTGAAAACTGAACAATTTTGAGAAAAAATTGGATTTCTGATGGTTCTCAAGAGACAGCCGTGAGTCATGCAAATTCTTCTGGTACGCCACTAGCATAATAATAATTATAATAATAATAATAATAATAATAATAATAATAATAATAATAATAAAAACCAAAAAAAAAAAAAAAAACAGCGAGCTTACAGCAGATGATAAAGTGTTTGTAAATGTTTACAGTAATAATTCAGTTTATAGTGCCATGCCTTTATTATGCTTTTCTTTCTTTGTACCATATATGTCACTGTGCCTCACCGTGATTTCCTACAGTATGCTTTAACATGACGCTTTCAGAGATCCCCAAGTGGCTCACCTGCTAAAGGCATATAAAACCGGTATGTCGCTGACATCTGCTGTAAAGATCCTGGGTATAAAGAGGTGGTTGGCTTGGCAGTGGGATCGGAGAACGTCCACAGACCTTCAGTTCTCCTCAACTGTTTTGGAGCGGTGGGGGAACATAATTGGACATAAAAAATGGGTAGAAAAACCAAGGTGAAAAAGAAATCATTGCGAAGTTTAAACAGTGTTTCTTTTATGGTAGCCCATACCAGATTGAGTCTGATGGTGAGTCATCGATTTATATATATATATATATATACTGTGTATATATACTGTATATATATATATATATATATATATATATATATATATATATATATATATATATATATATATATATATGTAACAGTACACCTACATGTTGTTTTGTGGGAAAACAATTGCAGGTGATGATGGAAACTAAGAGCTGTAATTTTGAAAAACTTCAGCTTAGACAAAAGGGAGCTAAATCTTTAAAAGACACAATGAGGGAATTTCTAATGAACTCATGCATTCATTTGTAAATGAGGGTTGAAATGAGTAAGCAACGAGTTAGACAAATGTTGAGAAAAACATATTTAATATATCTCAACCCTCCCACATCCAATGAGAGAAAAAACAAACATAACAAAACTGTGCCTTAAATTAAAGCACTAAAGTGGCTCTAAGAAGATAAAATACTCCCCTCCATCCCTTAACTGGTAAAATAGGAATCTGCTCCGAATGAGATAACGTGATTTGCATGAACATCCTTTAACAAAGCTGCAGATTGGTAATTCTTTCCACTTGTCTTTTCGCCCCCAGCCAGCAGAAGTGACGCGTTTGCATGGATTTAATATTCTGTATGCAAGGGGAGGCACAAACCAGTCTTTATTGCCAATGGACAAAGGCAGCAATGTCATGAGAATTAAGTCAGGGTTTAGGAACTGTTTACATAACTGTGCTTGAGGTATGGCGCTCTCGCCAGCTTCTTATAATGTGCATTCAATAACCGTCGGTGAAATAGCAGGTATAGAGTCGTTCTAATTACCTGGTTGCAGTGTAAATAGGGGGGCACAGAGTATCCATTCTTAATCGATGAGGGGGGTGTTTGCAGTGAGGGCTTGTGGGGTCCAGAAGCACACGTACAAAAAAAATGATATTACTAAAGATTATATTATACTTCTACTTTAAAGTTCTTTGCACAACTCGAGCTGGTATTAAGGAGCACAGATCCCAATGGCAGTTGTAATGCAATGTGATGTCTGAAACAAATGTCAAAGCACAAAATAGGCAAGCGGCTATTAAGAGGAGCAATGCACAAGTGTCAAATAATGTTCCAGCAACAGTTTAGATTAATTCCACCACTAAATCACTGAAACAGCCCCTAATCAGCACTGTTTCTAAGAAGATGTGTTTGTTTTCATAGAACCAGACTGAAACAATATAGGAAAAAGTCGCTGCTTCTTCAGATACAAATAGTACATACTCAAGTAAATCCTTATACATTTATCTGTACCACTTTACATTAAGTGTTTCTCTAACTACTGTGTATTTTACTTAGTAAATACATGTGCACTTACACATAATTACAATGTTATTATGCATAGTTACACATTAAGGTGCAAATCTGTTTGCGTGATATAACCCTAACCCTAACCCTGATTGTTCTGCTGTTGCTGCTCTGTATAATTCCCGGCTTGCTTAAATGAAGCTACCTTGAGGGCTTCTGACAAAGGCAAAGGCTGGTAGAGAAAGTTCAAATTGGGAATCCATGTGTTGTTTTTTTTAGTTTATTAATTGTTAACAAACATTGTTAATTTTTAGCTAAGGGTTAGGGTTAGGGTTAATAAAAACCTGATTTAATTTGCTAAACATTAACATACAGTAACAATTGATTTCAAGCATATGATCGACTGGGTATTGACCATTCATAGGACTGTGGTGTTTGCAGTTTTAGCTGGCCTATTATATATTATTTACTAACAGTTAACAAAAAATAAATAATGTACATTAACATGTTTATTAGCTGTTTGTTAACAGTTAATAAACAAACACAAAAAAACAGCCCTTAAAATAAAGCGTGACCCATGAGACTTGATATAAAACAAAATGTGAGTCCCTGCTCAGCTGTACCATTGCTGTAATAGAAAGTTTAGGAAGTGTACATTTTGAGTGCTTTCTGTTAAAAGAGCCTGTGTTACGCAGTGATTGGTAATCATTTATAACAGAAGGTTCCGTAGGCAGATTTAAATACACCATTACCAGCTACAAGTGCTCTGTTGAATTAAGTAAGACAGATGTGTTTTCTTCTTTTTTTGCCTCTGAGGTATTCAAGTTGAGGCTGATGGAGATGGAACACTGTCTGTGATTGGCTGGCCTCCCGGAGTAGCCATGGAAACGGTAGAGTTGTAAAATTAAGTACTAGACAATAATGATAATAAAATGATTCCATGGCATCCCTTTTTACTGCATAGACTTTTTTTGAAAGCTGTGTTACACTGCCAAAGTTATATCTTGATCTTAATCCTCTTTACGAACTAAAGGAAGGTGTGCAAGTAGCATACACCAAGGATATACAGATCGTGTGTCAGTTATCAGTACCACAGAAAATAGAAAACTCATGCACAGTAAAATGTTTCTGCAGAGTTTTCATCAGATGAGCAATTCTAAAGATATAGCCAAACCATTCAGAAATCAGAACCCATGAATAAATTGGTTGTGACCTACATTGTTAAACACTGAATCATTTATCTCCATCTCGATTCGGAAGAGATTTTGAAAGTGTATTACACAATACTTTCTCTTTAGGACAAACAGCTGTGCAGCATGTCAACTGAATTGGAAATGTACAACTTCAGGTATCAGAAATATAAGACCCTCGATATGGAATGACCCTCTTATATAAGGAATCACTCTTCCAATAAAAACACATTTACAGTAGATTCTCCTACTCCAATAAAAACAAGACTATTACAAATCTCCTATAGTAAAAGCATAGCAAAGTGTAGTTAAGCATGGGTAAGCATTGTAAAGACTAGTGAGTTATGGTAAAGCATATGTATACATATGAAACCCAGGGTAAACTATGGTAAATGCATAGTAGAACCATGGGAAATGCATGGTAAAACTACACAAATATCATGCAAAAACATTTATAAGGGTCAGCAGGCTGTGGTTGTTTTTTGCAGACAGTTCTCTCTGACTTAGACTAGAACACTCTAATCAAATTCTAACCTCCAGGTATCAGCTTCCCTTAACCTATTAGCTAAAAAAATGCACCTCTTTTCATCAGTTGTGATGTTTCGATCCTTCCTCTCAATGGCAGCTCTATCTCCCTTTAAAGGGATCAATGGGTCCCATCACCCAGCTTTGGTTGACCTCAGATACCTGCTGTATCAGAAGTCTTTAGAAAAAGGGCAGTTCATTTCTGCCAGAGATCCTGGGCCACCCCTATTCCATCAAACCTGTTCTAAATAAATCATTCTGACACTTAATAATGATGCCGCATTTCTTATTGAATAAAGAGACTAGGCTACAACAGGAGGGGCCATTGAGTTTAGCACAGCTGTAAAATACGTTGTCAAAAAACAAACGATAGCATCCATTAGGATGTGCACACTTCTTAATGATTAAAAGGGTTGCTGGGACTGTGTGGGGACAAATGAAATCTGGTGGTTAATACCAAGTGACTTAAATTGTTCATGATATACCATGACATTAGTTTATAAATATTCATAAGATTGATGTTCTCATTTGTTTTTATAAGGGGATTACAAGTGGCTTTTTACACATGACTCCACTGTAAATTAAATAATTGAATGGAATGTTAAGTACTTTTAAGGTCTGTGAAGCAATAACATTAAATTCAGCATTGCATAAAATTAACAAACACATGCACGCACCATACATACACAATATAAAGACAACCTTCCCAGATTATGTAAAGCAAACTAACTGTTTAATTATTCCTAGGACTAAATCCTGACATGACAACACAAGGCTGCCCATGTAGATGTCCATTGAGCGATGCATAATGGATACGACACTATAGCGACAGTTGTGTCCATGAATATTGCATTGCATGCTGGAAATGAGAAAAGGCAGTTCAGCTCATTGAGAGAAACCTCTTTACTAAGATCCCCTTTCTGTTTTTCTCAAGACCACCTGGTGCGTTCAACCATTCACATTATGGGTCTCAAAGGTGTAGTTTATAAAGAGATTGCAGAGTCCTCGGTTTGCAGGCCTTAATCTAAGATAATGTTGCATATTTATGGTAATTTCACCTGGAGAGGGAAATTGTCCCCATGCTTTCAGGGTCTTATTTCCTGTCTTAATCAACCATCTGCTTTCCCTGATAACTAACATGCTTTGCAGTCAGTAAAATGCTTGAAACCAAAGACACTGTCGAAGTGAAATGATCTACAGCTGTGGCCATAAGTTTTGCATCACCTAGAATTTTGGGATTAAAAAAAAAAAACATAATTTAGATATTTTATTTAACAGCATGCAATCAAAGAAACTACTAAACAATATTGTAAAAGTTTACCGGAAGCCATATTAGTAGTATAGTATTTCATGTTAGATTTCAAAATGTTTTTCACTTTTGTCATTTTTCCGTTAAGTATATGGACAACTATAAAGCGGTATGTAATTCAATATGTTAATTTAACATTATTCAGCAGGATTTAGTTCATTCTATAAGGTAAAGTGGCAAAACGAGTTCATTCTATAAGGTCATGCAAAACTTTTGACCATAGCTGTAAGAAATGCACGTGTAACAGATACCCTAGATGGCAAGGCAAGCAAACTATGTTTTTTCTTTTATTTAGTGTGGTAACAGATGTCACTATTGCTGTGGAACCAAGTAAAATAACTGCTAGTATTCTCAGACATGAGATTTTCTGCTAACATGCCAATGTGTTTCCCCACTAAGTAATGCTTTTATGAGCAACGTTTGTCTGCTTGACGAGCTTCTATTAGCTTTACCTTCTTAGTTTATGATTTATGAGTATTTGAAGTTATGGTTCAAAAGTAAACCCCACACTAAAACTGGTTCCTCCTGGTTCTGAAAGATGTCTCTGTGGGGTTCTCCATGCTACAGTGACTGATAATGTACTGTATTAAATAATGGAGCAAAAGAACCAAGATGCTGTCAGCATCAGTCCTTTATGGATCATTTACTGTAGTTCTAGAATTAACAGCCTATAAATATTAAAATATGATTTAAACATATCACAGCAGGTTACCATAGCGAGAAAATAAAATAAAATAAAACAATTCTGCTTTTAGCTTATGAAAATGTAGTATGTAAATTATTTGTTGGGGGCCATATATAATGCCAAAGCATCTCCTCTCCAGTGAATCCATATCTCAGAGGGGAGAGATAGCACAGGGGGTAATGCATGAACACTGGGATTTGATAGGCATTTTAAAGACAGGCAGTGGATTGTAATTTCAGTACTGGCATTGTTGAAACTTAGCCAGCCATGCATACTGTGGGTTCTAGTCAATTAAAGATCAATTGATAAATGGATTGTGAATGAAAAGACAATCACAGGGTGTCACCATGATCAGAAATTGTTTACGTGTGGATTGAGCATAACTACTGGGGTTAGAATGTTACTACAATTCCAAAAGATAGGTGATCAATTGATTAATTAATTGATTCTTAAAACATGACACCAAGATTAAAACCCCCAGTGCATACAGGGTACTGGTTTTTAACTTAAATGATGGTGGTGTCAAAGCCATTGTACAAGTATAGTAATTGTGGTGACATAAACTTTGTAAGATTGGATCTTTGTCGACCGGGGTACTCGTTGTCCAAAATATTCTCCATATGTCATGTAATTAAAAAGAACCAGACTTTCCTAATTGGTAGCTACATTAATTAATATGAATTGTTTAAACTGTGAGACGTGTTTAACTCTTTCACACGTTGACATTCCGAGTATGAGACTTCAATCATGCACCTCGTTTCCACAGACAGCCATCTCCAGTCGACTCAAGCGCGCTGGAATTGGCCTGAATTCTCCCAGAACTCGAGTTGATGAAAAAGGTGGTGCTCCCATGCTTTTCCGAGTCACCCAAGTTATCACGTGAGTTGGGCAGGAAATACTACTGATTTTCCCCAGAAATACTTACGAGTTAAAGGTCAAGACTTGAATTCGCAGCAGACGGTATTACAGTCAAATTGTCAGCGGTTTATCCATCTTGATAATCTTTCGTATTTGTTTCACTCAGAACATATACCACTAGCAGACTGGTATGCAAGAACCTACACGACCCAGGGATTGTTGGCATTTTCATTTTTTCATAAAGCAATAAATGAGCCAGAACAGATTAAAACTTACCATTGAGATCCAGTTATAATACCAGTGAGTTACTTTAGCAATAACGACACACACCCTTGAGTGCTCGACTGATATTATACAAAGGCTGAGGGGTAATTTGAGGTTAAAAATAACTAACAAAAATAAGAGAACCATGGTGATGTCTTGATTTATTTCGCCACAGCAATGGCATCTCATAGCCCAAAAAATGAATAGGAGGATAATCCTTGGCATTGTACATTATAATAATAATTAACCCATGGCATGGAAATTGCAATGTCAGCCCATGGATTTGCAACAAATGCTGCAAAATGTTCCTGATATGGTTAGGGTTGCCACCCAGGTAGGTTTTTAGCCTAATTTATTGCTATATATTCAGCTGCAGCTGTTTTCTCTATATATGCAAGGAAGACAGGCACAACAGATCAGACTGTCTGCCATTGATTTACTGCTACTGCTTCACATCGTCACTAACACTTCAGCAAATTGAGTATTGCATCTCCCATAACTGACTGGCGAAGACAGTTGAGATGTGTACCACTGTATAGATATCACTAGGAAAGAAAATAGTGACTGTGAAGATTACTTTTAAATCGTAAAACGTGCTTCTTTGCAAACACAAGAGGGTACAGCTGCACAACTATTGGATGTGTGTGTGTGGGGGGGGGAGGTGGGGGTGTTATTGATGGTTTGTCGTTGTTTTTTCTTTGTGACAGCACCTTGTGGTAGTCCAGGTCTTAGTGTGTAAAACGGAAAAGCGCAACATCCATTGAAATGAATACATGGACTGGGGAGGTTATAAGTAAGTACTTCAAAAGATGTGTGTCTTTGTGAGGGAAATAATTTCCTTCTAAGGATGACATTTGTCTGTGCTGATGGGCATCAGACACTCTTGTCATGTGGCTGTCACTCTACATCTGGTAACAAAATATTTACAATGAAAACGTGTTTCCCATCTGATTAGAAGGTGTACTTACATGACCTATATGATATATAGCGCACATGGTGATTTGGAAATGTGAAGAAAATGAAAAAAATCTCTTCAGTAATTTATGGACACTCTTGTAGATCATTTTCTTTAACCAACAATTAAGATAATTTGGTAACACTTTAGTTTAGCTATCTGTTATAAGTGGTTGTATATCTAATGTTGCAGCAGTCTTTAGCAAATTAGCAAAACAAAAAAATTCAAAACTGAATTTTAATTCAGTAATATTGTTCTTGATCATAATCTATGACTATTATTAACATAATGTTTTTATATTTTTATAACCACTTACAGATCCATAATTGTTTGGTAAAATAATTTGTAATTATTGTGGCAAATGGAGTGAGATAAATATTGAATGTAATAGACACTCATTTCACAAGAGTTTTTTTTCCTGTTCTTCTAAATTAGCCTCCCATCTTCCAAAACAGGATTCCACTCCACTCCTTCTGAAGTTCTCAAATCAAATGTATTGAATCTTTTTTTTTCATTTTCATCATGGACAATAAATTTCTGTGTGTCGTGAGTCATTTCCAAGGCTGACAGCCACATTAAGGTTTCCATGTGTCATGTTCTGTCACAGGGGCCCTTCATATTAGCTATTACTCAGAGCTTCATTTGTGAATAATGAAAAGCCATTGGCACTGCATAGAAAGGTTGAACTGTGTTTTACAAAGGGACCTGAAGACTGAGGTATAAATGTATTCTTAGAATATATTTGGTATTGGCTTTCGTAGAGCTATGTGACTGATTTTAATGGTGGCTAGTCATGCTAGCTAGGGTTGGGGTCAATTCATTTTTTCAATTATAATTACATTTCCAATTCCTTTTTAACTTTTCAGAAGAATTGCGGTATACCCATAATAAAGCATAGCAAAGTGAACTAATCTACCCTCCCCCTTGAAATAAATAAGGGGTTTCAGCTCTCAGTACTTCTGCTGAAGTGGAGAGGAGACACGCTGTGAGATTGCCCAGGAAAACGTCTCATCACCTGTAGAAACAGAAGAACTTAACACTGGGAGCCAAGGGGGCCTGAGCCCGGCATCGGCTTCTGATTAAAAGCACAGATCTGGAAACAAGGCCTGCGGGGGAACCCCAGCAGGAGTGAGTACAGGGAAATGATTTACTACACAGCGAGACTGGCTGGAGTAAAATGAAAATCCAGGCTTCTTATTTTACAGCTGTGAGGAGTGACCGATCTTAAGAGAGTCAGGGATTGAAGCTGCTGGGTTTCAGAATGGACAGTGTTGGTTACAATTGTTATTGTTTTTATGGGTGACCCTTTTCTGTGCCCTAAGGAAAGGCTGGGTATGCTGGGATGCCCCCCTAGAGCCAAACTGAAGAGAGCAGCAGTAGATATAGTTCTTGATATAGTCGCAGTATAACTACTGCAGCAGTAGCAGTATAGTTATTAAATACTAATGTATAGCATAAACATGACAGAAATTTGGAAACTAAAACAATATTATTGATGACGAACACAGAACGCTGGTAATGCTGTTTTAAAATGTGTCTTTATTCTAACTCAATGCATCTTGTTGTTGTTGAGCTTCACTTTGTAGCATTTTCTGTTTCAGTTCTCACATCCTGGTGAATGTACAAAAGCTTAATCCCAATGGCCTCGATAGAACTCTCAAATCTTCGAAGAACACCATTAACCTATTAACCTGCCCCCCCCCCCCCATAACAAAACTCCCCTGTGAAAGTACCTCAGTAATAAATGCCACATGGAACACATGGTAAATCATAAATTGAACACACAAAAGGCGAGGTGCCCCAGATAGCAACAGCTACAGTACTACTGAAGTGGATAAAAGAATAAGAAATCTTTAGAGACTGTTTTTTAATCTGCAGTTAAATGCAGAAATTTTTCACGTACAGAAATCGGCATTAGAAGAATAGTATTACAACAACAAAAAAAAAGATCTATTCTGTGGCATTGCCACTTCAAAGCCCTTTACAAAGATAAACACTGTGATACAAACCTTATAAATAAATACAAAAAAAAATTACACTTGCTTCAATTACTGCCTTGCTATTTGTAAAGGCCAGAGAGTTTGTAACCAGCTTGTGTGTCTCTGTGGGATAAAGGGATTAAAGCATTAGTCATTGATCGTGTCACACCTTTGCACTGCAAAATCCTCTTTGATTACACCAAAAGGACAGGGGGATTAGTGCGAACAACCTCTGGCAGAGTTCACACTGTCTGTTTCTTTCATTTGTTTTTCTTTTGGTTTTTGCCTCCTGGTGCAGTCCACACAATTTAAAAAAATGATCACAGTTATTGTGCTTTTGCCCCTAGTTTGTCTTCCTATTTAGAGACACATCAACCCTGGCACATGTATCTGCCCAAATAAAATACATTTTTAAAAGCATAATTGAGTATTTGAATTACATAAATGCATCTGTTCTAAGTCTTAATTTTTTATCCTTTTTTGTAACACTGTATATTAAGGTGCTGCTTATTAATGTTTTATAAATGATTTATAAATATATATTGTACTTTGGGATGTTTAAATGTAATTCAGTCTGTGGCTATCGCATGGTTATAAACCATATATAATGCTTTATCAACAATCTATAACATAGTTATTAAGCATATATAATATATTAATAAAATAATACTATACTATAATATAACAATACTATAATATAAAGTGTTACTCTTTTTTAAGAGTAAGTAGTTTCAAACAGCATTTTCTTAGTTTTAGTTTTAGTTTTGTTCCTTTACCCTTTTAAATATGTACAGTCATTCTGAGTGGTTTAGATTGCAATTACTCAGATATTGCCTTTGTAATTCTTTCTGTTAAGTTGCTTTGTCCATGAGTTCAGAGCTGCTCTTCAGTTCTAGCTGCAATAGACACCTGTTATGCTGGCTAGATCAGCCAACGGGACTTTGTTAATAAGCTCAGTGATTTCCCAGTGGTAGATCAGCAGATGGTTCTAGCTCTTAATTCTATAGAGACACTGGCTCACCCAGCAAAATCTATCACAGGCAACTAGAACTCAAGAACAGCTCCGGAACCCGGGTGAAAATTCCATTAAAAAGGCTTATCAAAAAATGAATGAAAATAAAAAGAAGTACTCTGTAAGCATTAGTGAACATCTCTTGACTTTTAAAATGTTCTCACCAGTTTGCTGTCAGTGCTTCCTGTGCATTGCATATTGTTGCAAAATGGTTTTGATATTTTTTTTCTATACTGTATGTCTTGGATCATTAATCACCTGGAGTAGGCTACCAAAGTGATTTTGCTCCCCCAACAGCGTACTGAAAATCACTTCTGAAGCAAATCGCAGCTCTGTTCCAGGGAAAGGGGTGGTTAATAAACACAAACGAATGCTGTATGTCAATAATAATATGAACTGGATATATTCTCTGAGCATAGTGCGTTTGGATAGGGAGTGAAAGGACTTTGGTAGCTGATCAATGAGCCAGGAAATGTGGGTGGAAATATATATATATATATTCTTAATGGTTCTCGAGATAAAGCTTTTGGCCCCCAAGCGTTTTTTTATACCTCCTGCTTCAGGGTCTCATTACCTTTAGGGGTTAGAGAAGAGATGTGTCCCTTGATGTCTTGGTTTGCAACACAGGAGGGCTGTGTTAGCAAGGCGGCGGAACACAGATGAGCTCTTCCAAATCTCCTGTAGGAGGTGACATTAAAAACACCTGCCATCCTGGTCTCCCTGTTTGACATTTCATGCAAGTTTCATTTCACTCCCTTGCAAAATGTAATTCCAGCAATGAAGTGGCATTTCCATGACACGATCAGGGCTTAAATTAACCTTTATCTAATCAGGGATGAAAAGCTGAATAATTGTCTAATTTCCACAGATTTTCATACTGTGCACTGCATATAAAATAATCTCTGTGTACATGTATGAAACAGCCTGTGAGATTTTATGCACATGTGTGGTTTATATGCATATCAGATATTCGCATAAAAGCTGTATCCAACCACAAACAACCATCAAATCCAGTTAGAAAAAGGCAATAGCTGAAATATTTGTCTACGTCACTTATATTTTGCAGTGCACTGAAGAAAGCACTATCCAAAATGTGTGTCTATTTCTTATAGTTACAGTTTTTTCCTCTGCCTTTTTGAAGCTGTGGGTGACTAAACATGAAATCCAACTATGATATAAATAATAATGAAATCATAACATAGAATCTGCATATGCCAATATGGAAACTGGGAATTCAATAGAGTCGGGTGTGTTGGGGGTAAAACCCTGGGTGTGGTTTAAAAACCTTTCAAAAGTACAGTGATTATAAAGTATTTCTTGGCAATGTTGCCTTAATATTAGCATCTACTGTGTAAAGTGTTAATGAAGTTTTATAAATGGCATCTTGTGGGGAGGAGTAAGGTTTACAGGAAGTCTAATGAATTTTGAAACTCACTCCCTGCCATTTCCCTTCTGTTTTCTGACTCAAGCTTGATCACAGTATGATGCAGAACATATCCCATTTACAGATTCCTATGAGGCCTCTGACTTGATGCTTGTTCACACTGTGGAGAGACATCTGTGAGTCACAGATTCCCTCCCGTGTTAAAGATCAAGGGAGAAAGTCTTTAAAAGCTGCTTGTCCCAGAAGCAATAATGGAGCGATGCATGAAAAGCCCAGTTGGAAGGGTATACTAAGATATGAAACAGTGGCATCTTGTTTACATTGCTCAGCCAGACCCTAAATATCATCCTGATGTCTTGCTTCAGTGGCATATCATATAGTATTTATTGAGGATTTTTTAAATTTTATTTAAATGTCTTTTGCAGCAGCACTAAAGAAGTTGCAAGAAGTCTTATATTTTATGATGAAGAGTTATGGAGGAACAACTTGCAGAGTCTTCATATTCCTACTGATCCATTTCTATGTTTTGTATTATCATTATTATTATTTTCTCTTTTTGTTCAGCATTTGTGAATGTAGGTGTTATGAAAGTTGAGAGACAATGGTACAGACTGAAGTCGGACACAGTTCCCACAACCCCAGCCACATAGGATGGAGGCTTGGGACAGACTGAGACTACCAAACTCAGTTCACTTGAGACCTGATCCAGATTTTCAAACGCAGACCTAGAGTCGTGAGAGTCAAGTGGGTCATCTCGCAGTGCTGCCTCGCTCCCTCCCTGTGCAGCGGCTTCGGCACTCTGTAGCCTCCAGCAAGAGTCTGGGCTTTGAGATAAAAGGATCCTGTCAGTCACACAGTGGCTATATAAAATCAATCTGTTTTGCTGTCAGTCAGCAGGACCTGACAACTTAATTCCTCATAATTCCTCTGATTCTGGCTGGCATTTTAAAATAAAGGGCAGTACTGATGCATTATATATGTGTAATGTGCTACAATATCTGCACTGCAAATAGCTGGGTGGAGTCATTTGCCAAATCGTACTAGGGGTACAGTGACTACAAATTTGCATCATTAAGGTCAAATATAGTTGAATAGGTCAACTAGTCCCCACTTTAAAAAAACAAATTAAACAAAAGAGAAACAGGAAAATAAAATTTTAAAAAATACCAACCAGTCACGACTTCATGACTACATCACCAGACATCATGGTAATAAAAGGCATAAAACAGTGAGCATTTTTTTATCTATAGCTTGGACTTGAACACAGTAATAGAACAGCTATCTCTAATATCTTTAGGCAGCAATTTCTAAAGTGTCTGTGTTAGCAAATCACGTTTGGTTAATGGCTAGTTAATACACAGCAATGTATTTAAACCCATTCCAATGATATGATCGATTTGGAGTAGATAATGCCTCCAGCGATCAGAAGGCAGCTCTCCCTGATTCTAGTTGAGTGTCTCGTTCCTTTCAATCTCCTCATAACACATCCCACATCACAGACCCCTGTTTGTCTTCTCATTAAGAAGAGAGTTAAGTCCTCTTGACCCCTAACTCGTCCCCCAGCGCTTGGAGGTGGAATTGAAATTCTGTTACAATCTGCAGCAAAGAGACAATCTTCCCTCCCTGTAATTATGTGCAGTTTTCCGATGTGATCATTAATCTCCGGATGCATCCTTCAATGGATGGCTGCAGTTCTGTTTCCAGAGGAAATGGGGATTATGGATGTCGGTGGCTCAGTCTGTCAGAAGTATTGCTTTTTTTTGCAAACTTTTTTAAAACGCTAAACGTGTGTGGGGCTTGCGCTGGAAGGGAAAATGAATTAGGGGTGATCAGGAGAGTCCTTATAAAAGCACAGCAAAGTGTAATAAAGCAAGGTGAATGGCAAAACACTGGCCAGCATTGTAAAGAATAGCGAGGTATGGTGCAGCATCTTAAAAGACATGAATTTGGGACGTCAGTTTTATTTGTAACACTGGGTATCTATAATGAAACCCATAGCTCTTTGGTGCACTGACCACCTCATACAATCCCATCTCTTTGAACTCTATTCTGCCCCTGTAGCGCAGTCACTAATCTTGAAAGGGCTTTGAGTGAAGGTAGCTATTTAACACCGTGACGCACAAGGAAAAGATAGGGTACAGGTATTTCAACAGTACTGCAGAGAGAGAGAAACACTAACTGTAGTCTTGTAGTCCTTGCCTTGCCACTGCAGTGTCATCACCGTGAATCTGTATCTCTGTGTGTATCAGCTGAGTTTCCTGTGGTGTAATGATTCTGCCACAGCAGGTGTCACTGTGTGCCTGTGACTCCAGTCTTGCAGCTGCTTGTTGTAGCCAGAACCAGATCCTCAGGTTGATCAGTGGTATTGAACCAACTGTAAAACTGCATTGCATTAAACAGCGGGTGGTCTAATAAATGGCTCTTGAGCCACACCTGATCCATTGAGCTCCACAATATGGCTGTCTTGATTTGGAGGTGGATGTTATTAACAGACTGCAAGGACAGTTGGTAGTTTTTTTGTTAGATGCAAGGATGGTAATATTGCAAAAAAACAAATAAATGAGTAACTGTTTAAAAATACAAAACGGTAAGCATGAAAAATACTGAAGCAGTGCGTATTTAGATCTGTCTCACAATGTAGTTATGTGGTATAAAATATCCCATATTTTCAATGGTTTCTGGGTAAATTCCAAAACATTTGGAATTGGGTATTTAGTTATTGGTGCAATAATCAATCACTCAGAAAGTCACTCAAAAAAGCAATATAGATTTGCAAAATTAAATTCATAATAGAAACATTTGCACTAGTACTCCACAGCTTTAAAAAAAACAGGAAAAGCCTCCAGAAATAATTCAAGTTTAATTCACAGTCCTGTAGAGGCTCTGTGGTCCCAGCTCCAGCATCCTATATTAAACTGCAGGTGGCCTTCTTCAAGCCATGCTCCGCACTACTAATTAAATCAAGCCTTTTGATAACAGCCTGACTCCCGGGGGGTACTTGGAACTGTGCTGCCAGGATAGAAGGATGACTGTGTGAGCTATGAGGACACGGAGTACGGCAGGTCACTGTGTTTGGAGAGCTGACTGACTCACAATGCGGTTCACTTGGGTGGTCTGTATTTGAACTGCATCTCCAGTATTTTAAATGAGGCACAGCCCAGCCCAATGCAGAGGGAATGCAGGCTGATTGAACAGGTTTAACCCATTCTACACTGAATACTTTTCACACCTCTGAGCCTTAAACCATATTTTCAGTTTTTTATAAATAGCACAGCAGCATTCTAACACATTTTGTTATTGCTTTTTATTGGTTTTATTTGTATTATTTATTTTTGACTCACAATACATTATTGGTAATGCTACTAGGAACTATATATATATAGTTTCCTGTGTTCTGCCATGTTTTCCTTTGAAACAAACAAGACATAAATAAAAAAGCAAGACATAAATAAAATAAAAAAACACTGAACTTTGATTTCGAGACTCAAAATTACACTATAACTCTAGAAAATGAAGTGCTATAAACATGTTCAAAAATATATGGCTTGCTTTACAAACATTTCATCCAGCGCAATGCTCCACCTTTTTCTAATTAAAAAAAAAAAAAAAAAAGAAAAACCTTTTCCAATAGACATTATTTAAATGCTGGGGCTGCAGATTCCTTGAAAAACACCACATATGTATTTAAAAAAGTGATTTATACCTTTACTGGAGCAAAATGTTAGTTTTTTTTAGCCCCTAGCCAATGTATTTTTCATAATAGACAAGCCGGCGACACAACCTTCACGCAACATAAACAAGATACGCCCTCCATCATTTCAATCAGGGCTGTCAGCTATACTGTGCTTTATTAAATATCATCTAAATCTGCAGCAACAGGCCACAAACCACTCTGACTGACTGTCTGGCTTCAGGGTATACTTTCACTCAATTTGTAGTGATTTCTTTCCAAGCAGCCCAGCTCAGATCTGTTTTATTTTTTCCCCCACTAACATTTCTACAGGAGACCTTACGGAGATAGGCATAAGGACAAACAAAATTCAAGTGTGTGTTTTGCATAATTATATTGTACTGTACAACAGTGAAACCTACATTCTGGGAGGGTTGAGGTATACAGTGGGGAGCTTGCATGTACGGTCTGGGGGTTTGGGCGTCACAAAGCCTCGCTACGGCTGCAGGATGAAAGGGCTGCAATGCAAGCGAAGGGCTCAGTCCCTCTGCATTTTCCTGTGCGCTCGCTCAGTGAGCAGGCTTTAGAAATAAAGAGGGAGGGTGTTGCAGAGAGAACACTTGGGAAATCATGCAACATAAAAAAAGCAAACAAACAGTGAAACAGGTGAGGAAAGAAAAATGAGCAACACAATCAATACTAGGAGCAAGGCTTACCCTCCGGGGGGGTTTCTTAACAAAATGTTGGTACAACCTGACATTTTCCGAGATATTTATCTCTTTTGATTATTGGAAAAGAACATGACCCATAAAATCCTGAGATATGGAAATGTTTCTCTGTGAAAGATTTCCTAAGCCTGGTTGCACCTCGTGGTTTCATTGCAGATAACAGCTAACTTACTGCACAACAATCACATTGTTAAGGTACAGAATTGCCTAGTGGATCTGTGTGTGGTATCCAGACACATGTTCATTCATAATGAAAGTTGAAATATCAGAAACGTACAGCAAGATGCTATTTATATTTAATGAATACAATGCAACGGACAATTGATGTTTTAAAAGTAAAATCACAGTAAAGATCACTAACAGAATCTAGACACAAAACAAAACTGTTTGATTAAAGGGTTGCTATAGAATGAATCGACTACATCCCTTGCATCGCTGACATTTTTTTTCTTCATTCTTTACTAGCTTTACCATCAAATCGAGTCTTGCATGTAAGTAACTTAAACCATAGACATAGAACTGAAGTTACATAAGTGACAGTATCAAACACCTCTGAGCAAAATCAGTGGTAGAAAACCTAATCACAACACAAATCTATTACCAATTAAAATCAAGGCGAGTAGCTTTTTTTTACTCTGTACTAGCATTGATTTTTACTTTATAAAAGTGATTAGTATTGAATCACCAGTACTGAGCATTATTGTTTGTTTTTGCCATAGGTGCCTTTGATTGTTCGTGACTCATACAGTCATTACAGACCCTGATTCGCACTAATATTGGACTACCTAATGTTACAGTAAGATTAGTGCTTAGCAGGGTCTGTGAAATCAGCCTTTAATGTTTTTTGCATAGTCTGCCACTCTGACTGATTACCTAGTTCATGACACCAACATCTGATTGTTCTCCTGGACCATTATCGTCTTAATACCACAGCTATACAGCATCCCAAACTGTCCAATCAGACTTCAAGGACCCAGTGGGTACAACACTGAGAATTCCAACAGACTGAGCAGTGGAATGCAATTGTAAAGCATATTTTTTTGCAGTGTTTGTTTGAATGGGTATTTTGTTCAATTGGAGTTGTTTAGTGTTGGAGGTCAGGGTTAGGGCACTATGAAGCTACTGGACTATATAGATGCATACTGCTTGTCGATAGTAATCAAGACGCCATAATGTATTCTATTGTTTGAGTAGAAGAGCACTTTGGATAGGTTTTTTTGGTCAATGTTAATGTGCACTGTAGTAATGGTACTTTTAAAATATCATAACAAAATATGCCCATTCCATGTATGGGGAGCTCCTATAGAGCATAGCCAAAGGATAGCAAGCATTAGTACAGCAATACTGGTATGCCAAGCACAACCTTTTCCAGCTGATTTTCTCTTTAAAAGTTAATGAAGTCAACTTAAATGAACTCGGGGGCCTCTTAGTTCTCCTTACTGAATATACAAATAAATACACCAAATTAGCAGTTTACCGAAACCCTCAGATGGGCTCTCATCCTTCACAATCCTAATTGGTCTGCCTAGCAAGGGCTGTAATAAGAGACGAAAGGATGGAGAACTGCTAAACTGGCTCACTCGATAGGTCTCCCCTTGTTTTTGTAATAGTCAATAAATGTCCTGTAGAACAGTTTCACAAAACAAACATGCCTGTGCAAAAAAAAAAAGATTTTAATTAACTATTTCATTGCATTATATCCTGCGTACTGGACTGTGGATTAGTTTGTCCAAATGTATTTTAATTGCTTATTATAAGAGTTTTTAAATCATTATATTATTAGTATATCTTTCCATCTGTTATTAATTCAAGGCTTCGTCCAGCGGACGTGGTTTTTCTTGTCTCGTCTTTGTATTGTGGCTACCTGTCCTGTTTGAGATGCAGCACAGCATAGCAGTCTGGATCGAAGAAACCAGACTGCAGTGTCACCTTTTAAAGTGCATACTTTTAAAACAGAATAAAGATGTCTAAAACCTGCCACGTATGGGTTGTCCTAAGGTGCTGTGTGTCCAAGATCGGTTCAAATATTATTATTATTATTTGTTTATTTAGCAGACGCCTTTATCCAAGGCAACTTACAGAGACTAGGGTGTGTGAACTATGCATCAGCTGCAGAGTCACTTACAATTACATCGAAAGACGGAGCACAAGGAGGTTAAGTGACTTGCTCAGGGTCACACAATGAGTCAGTGGCTGAGGTGGGATTTGAACCGGGGACCCCCTAGTTATAAGCCCTTTTCTTTAACCACTGGACCACACAGCCATATATCTAAATATAAGTACCTGACATGCAGACAGCTTGCAGATCCCTGGTGGAGAGAGATGTTGCCGTCAAATATTGATAGTAAGAAGCAGTTCTATCTAGTGGGCAAATAGACCTTGTTGGACTGCAACCCAAGAAGTGTTGAGTGACGGCCAAGCTGAGATACAAGCCACTGTGTCCTTCACAGTGCTGATAAACCCATTTACAGGGCAGAATCTGAATCTCTCCAGTAATGATTTTTTAAAGCTGTATATATATATATATATATATATATATATATATATATATATATATATATATATATATATATATATATAGGGGCAGATGACGTCTTAGCTCTTGCATTAAGATATGGCCAGGCTGGGTGGCACAGCATGTCACAGTCGTGTTTGCCTGAATTCTTTTCTTATCACTTTGTTTATCATTCACTATCTCTTGCAGGTGTTATCTTTAATAAGTATTGTGTATTTATAGATACGGGATTGTATCTCTATAGTTGAAAAATAATGTTTCCATAAAATGTCTTTACAACCTAAGGGTTGTATGGTCAGGCTAGTTTCCCTACATGAATTGGGCGCTCATCCGGGATATGTGGCTTTTCCTAAAAGCTATAGTGTTTACTCAGAGATGGTCAGTATTTTAATGGGATAAAGATGCAGTAGAAAGAGGTGTTGGTTGCTTTGACTTTAAATGAATCCCTTCTTCTCTCTGTGCTTATGTCTTCCCTCACTCATTGAGTATTTAAACCAAGGTACATTTTGGAGAAGAGCAGTGAACTCTACTGTCCTGGTTACTTTCTATATTCCAAATGTAATTAAAAAGGTTCTTCACTTCCCCATCTCTCTTTGCTGTCCTTGTACTGTATCTATCCTGTATAAAGATAAACTCAAATAAGCACAGCTAATCAATGCCATTTGTGCTGTGTCTGAGAGGAACACTCTGTATTACACACTGACTTACACTTATTTAATTGCTAAACCCTTGTAAATTGTTACTGTAACCATTGCTTGCATTAGAACAAAACATGCAGTAAGTAATTACATTTCCCTTCAAAAGAAACAAGCAAGCAACACAAGTTTTACATTTTAAATCTGCATTACCAGCACCTGCATGTGAATATTTACAAGCAATTAATAAGGATTAGTAGAATGATTCGAAAATTATGTGTAAGTTGAATTGGTTACTTTTATAAATCATACCATTCCAGGACTGACATAAAGCAATGTCTCTTATCCGTGAGTTTGGAGAACAGGACGTAATAAATGTTATTATAGCAGCCGTATTCCATATTTTAAAATCCAAACATTGACTGTGTTGCCTAGAATGTGGGATTCTATTTCTTGTAAGATAATTAGTCTTAGATCTTTAGTAGGTAATAATTTTATTAATGTGAAAAGGTTAGCAGCTCTAGCTAAAACAGAACGTGATAAAAGTTTGATTAATATCAGAGAACCTATTGTGTTAATTGGTAGTCTTTAGGCATGGAGCTGAGAGACTGTGAGGTAGTGTGGTCTAGTGGTTATAGCATAGGGACTGTGAGACGGCATGGCCCTACTTGTTAGAGCTGAGGGACGTGGACAGTGTGGCTCTTGTTTTCAAGGGACAAAAGGCAGTTTAGTGTTCTGGTAACCTGAAAAATATGAGATACATGTGATAGTAGTTCACCTTAGTGATGTTGGCTCAGCAATACATAAACTGACTACTTGTCAGTCTGCCAAGGACCAAGACTTCTACTATTGAAGTACAGGATCTCAAATGCTTCTGCATAGATGTCCAGCATAGTTAAAAACTAACTACTTCTTGGAGTGCCATCAGTTCAGGTCAGAACGGTTTCACTTGCCGTTGCCATAGTATAATATTACAAATTAAGAAATAATAATATTAATGTAGATTGGGGTCCCCTAAGTCCTGGCTGTCTTCAGCAGTTTTGACAGTCCTGTAGGCAGTCCGATCCAACTAATAAGACTTTTTATATCACAGTCAACACAAATCCTGGATACCCCTTTCAGATGCTTCATTAAGAGACTAATCAAAGATGTGCTTGTTTGCACAGGGGTTTTGTGCTCCATTACTTCCAGCTTCATTTGCCAGTGAATGAGGAGACTGGATTTGTAGTGTTTCTCTTGTCTCAATTCATATGATAATGAGTTACCCTTCTGAAGCTGTAGGAAACACACTATTATGTGTACATAGCAATCAGAGGCCTTGTTTCAATATGGAGTGGCTCACTTTTGAACAGCTATCTGGTTCACTTGATATAAATATACTGCGGATAGATAGAAAGGTTTTATTTAGATGCTTTTTGTCGTTTTCACACTTTTTACAGTAGAACCTCAGAGTTACGAAATGACCGGGCTACCAAGTATGTAAATCACTCAATGATGAGTGCAATGCAACCAGGTAGGCACTCTTATAAGCAGCATGCCACTCATGAAGGCAAAATCACTGTTTCAACAGATGTACCCAGACAAAGGTGAGGCAGATTTCAAAGCAAGTCCAGGCAAGTTTACTTTAGTTTTAAACCATTAACAGTTTTTCAAGCCAAAGGACACTGAATGACTGAACAAGCTGCATGAATGCCGTTTGTTTAAAAACAAGCACTACGTTAACTCATGTTTTCCTGGACATTTAAAATCTGTGTTTTTGCTACAGTTAAGATTTCAATGCTTACTTAAATGTAGCTATTTTTCCATGTATAGTATCGTTTTAAACACTTTAGAACCACAACAATACAAGTATTGCATTACTGTGTTGACTGTTGTATTATTTGACAGATTGAGGGTGCAGATAGCCGGCGTACACATTTATTAAACTCATTTTTAGAGTTACGGACATTTCAGACTCACGAACAGCCTCTATACCCAAGGGGTTTGTAACTCTGAGGTTCTGCTGTATTACCAAGATGCCTTCAGATGGCGAGAGTATAATTCGACACACATTGTATTAGTTTGTACTCATTTTGTATAGAGTTCTGATCTTGTTAGAGCATTGCTCTTAGATGTGAAATCGAGGCTTCATTATCTTATTGTGCTGGGAACAATCACCTTCCTAATAGCTGAGCTTAATGAGTGCTGTGATAGACCTCAACCAGTTTATTGGCATGGGGAGGATGGGGGCTCTCCTGGCTGTTTGTCATTAGGTAAGAAGGACTTCTGATTACACAAGCAGAACTGAAAACCTATTACAGCGTTTATTAAGGAAATAGGGGTTTAATTGTCTGTCTATTGTCACTGGTAATAACACGGCACCACAGTTGCAGTGTTATACAATGCTTATACTGTCAAAATAACTACAAGATTTGAACAAAAAGAAATAGACACTATTCATAGCACTGTTTATAGGATGCAAGGAGCCACCTGGACACCAGTGATTCGGTATCAGGCTACACGGGGTGCCTAATGTGGGGTGGAAATCTTCATATACAGGGATGGAAATAAGACCCCCATTGCTTAGCCATTGGATGCATTCTCCGTTTTACTATGAGTTTAATCAGACACACCTGAGCTTATTACCTATACACTGGGGCTCATATCAAAACCTGGAATGGGGGTAACTGCTAAGCAATAGGAGTCGTATTTCCATCCCTGCAGGAACAGTGAAACTCAACATTTTAAAAACGATACTCAACTACTCAACCAGAGTCGGTCAGCTTCAAGGCTGGTGGTGTCATTACTGCATTTTTCCAGGCGTAAACAAAAAAAACGTCTGTAGACTTTTGAATGGAACTTTAACAGCAAACCCTGATTAAAGTCCTGTTATGTAATCTGACACCAGTGCCTGAAATATAAATTCTGGTATTCATAGGAGTTCTATAAGTACAGTTCAGTGAGATTATCTATCTCTTATAGAAACAGAGAGATGCGTCAATGGGTTTACTACAGTGGTAATATTGAGATTGTTAAAGCACTGGTGCCACTGCAATGGGGTGGCTCTCTGTTTTACCCTTTATCAGATCTGGGTCAATGGATATGATATGGTTCTGGGTGTTGGCAATATTGCAAAAGCTATTCTTGTATATAGGGGTGTTGGCACACTTTCGACTTGCCTTGATTAACTGAAATGACTGTCATATAGCAATTATGTTATACTGGTCTTGGTAATACAATGTGATTTTCTCTCTGGAGGGCTAATTCCAAGATCGGGTAAAGCAATGTCAACACTCAAAACAATGGAATCATAGTGGTACTACATGTCCTTGTAGGAAATGATCTGAGGAATGCAGTGTCACTATACTAGGATTAGCTACAGCATGAATTACAGAAACCGGTCCCCTGACAATGGGGTTTAATACAGGGATGAGTTACACTCTGTAGTAACCATACTATTGGATATGCAGACACATTTGCTTTACCTTTTAGAATACAATATCATCTGGGTATGCAGTTCTATCTCAGGCTGTATGAGTAAGGAAAAAGCTTTTCATATTGGTGGATGACCACAGTTAAAGAGTTAAACTGTCTATTTGTTGCATGTGTGAATGATTTCATATGCTACCAACTCAACCTAGGGCTAGTCAATCTTTTGGTCTAAAAAACAGATATATTTTCTGTAATAATTTTGGTGTAGGGCCACCATGATTACCATGTAACAAAGCCCTTTTTAAAAGTGTACTGGGTACTGCAGGTATGCAATTTGCATTACAAATTAAGCAGTTACTGAATGCAGGCATTTCTGATTTCTGTAGACATGAGTTGTTCCCAACAACACTTTATAGGTACAATTCTATTACCAGAGATGCGGCCATTCAAATGGTAATGTGATTAAAAAAATAATACTAATAAATCTAGAGTGAAACTTTGGTTCTGTACTTGCAAATTTTTATTTCTTTTATATAAAGAAATAAATGACCCAGACATGGAGCAAATCCTTTTCCCTCGAACCGGATCAGCAATGCGGCTTTCTGGTTGATTTATGCGTTTGTGCCAAACGGAACACGCCATCCTCGAAGCGCAATAAAACCGAATGTGATAGATTATAAGGCACCCAAACTAGTGCATTATGTTTTAGGGAGATCGAGAAATTGATGTTAGATTAATGTATTTGAGATTTTTACATTTGCAGACAAGCTCGGGGTAGTGTATACACTTCCATGTATTTATTGGTTAGGGCAGTGCTTAACAGTGGAACGCTCTAGGCTTTTGAGTCATCTGTCTGTCTATCTTCTTTGTATCTATCAGCTCTGTGTTGTAGACACTTTACAACGCAAGTGAGTTTCAATCAATGGCAAGGCTAGTTACGCTCTGAAGGGTTGTGGTTTGACTCCGGCTTGGGTCACAAGCCGAAGGAGGACCAGAACCCACTGATAATCCATTGCAGTAACATGGTACCACTACGACAGAGCCCCCGTTCAATATCTGTTACAAGCCCGTTGTGTTCCCATTGCTGGTAATGCTGCTCATGGTTCTGCTAGAGTAATACTCTGGCATCCCAAAAGGGTTCTCCTTTTCACACAAGCCTGATTTAGACACATTTTCATTGAGCAGTTTTACATTTGAAACAGAAGATAAAAAAATACATTATTCTGCAGCTGCACCAAAGCCTCAGCCGATAGTTAAATTCCCTCAGTGACACACACGTTGTTTTTTAAATCACAAGAAGAGCATATGTTTTTTTTGTGTTTACTCTAGCGAACCTAACAGATGCCCCTGTTTGTAAAATGCCTGTGTGTTCTTAGTGAATCAGTGTTTAGATAGTGGCTCAGCATCCTTCCTGCCTGTGAGCTGAATTAGCCTTCCCTCTTCCCCTGACGCTCCAAGCCTGCAGTATGGAGATAATTTGCTTTTCTCTGATGAGTTTAACAGGGAATAGTGTGGTGCACCATGCCATAGCCTGCTGCTGCTACTAGCAGGAAAGGTAAAGCTCCCAGTTAAAAGAACTGTATTTTCAAAAGAAATGCCTAACATTGTTTCTCATTAACATAAAAACAAATTAGACCCCGACTTGACTCCCGTTTAGTACCAAATAATAACTATGAATAATGTATAAAATGCTAATTTTAGTAATCACTGTTTTTTTATTATTGTTATTATTAATGGTAGCATTAATGGTTATATAATGTTAATAAAGCATTAAAAATAGTTTATAACCATGCAGTAGCCATATACAGAATTATTTTTAAACATCCCAAAGTACAATAGGTGGCTAAAAAATGTCCCTTTTATAAAAACGTAATTCCGTCTATGATTATTACATGGCTATAAACCTTCTACACTGCTTTATTAATACTATATAACATAGTTATTACACATCTATTATATATTTATAAAACATTTATTAAAACATTAATAAGCAACTCATTAATATAAATTGTTACCTTATTGATATTGTTATTATTATTCATTGTTATTAGTTCTAACTTCTTATAGTTCTTATAGCTCACCTGATTTTCACTGCTGGTGGTCTTCATGTCCAGCTGATTTAGCATTGGACATATTGTAAGTAAGTAAGCACAGGTAATTCATCAGGGTCACTCCAGAGGAGAGACGATTCCCTTTCCTGATTGTCTTTAATAGCAATGCAATGAACTAATTGTGAATGGCAGCACAAGGACAGATACAATGGCACTGTATGGAGGATTTAAAGAATGATGCCACAGTGTTAAGATATCCAGATGTTGACTTGCTGTTCCAAAGCACCAGAAAGGAATGGGCTTTAACACACTGGTTATCCTTTGCAGTATCATGATACCATATCAGTATACTGCTATAACAGGACCAATGTGCAATATTTGATCTAAATCAGTTGTGTTGCCATTTGTAGGGTAAGGCTAATGAGTTCTGCTAGGGTTTTATCAGGGCAATCTAATGAGATCCCAATGGCAATTTAAAACAGCTGTAACATAATGCTGTAGACACCTGTCAAGGCAAAAAAAAAACATGCTTTTACTTCACAGCCTTAAAAAAAAACACAAGATACAAAAATAGGTGTTCCATGCTATCCTGCTAAAGGGAGTTTTTCAAAGTCTCTGTGTGAATGGTAAACAAACCCTCATAAACACGTCCACAAGGTTAAGCAGGTACTCTCCTGTCAGCAGATGGGAGGGTTGTGAGTGTACTCATTTGTGTTAATGCGACAATCAAAACACTTTTCCATAAGCCACTGGCAGGTGGCCAGCACTGCACTTGATTTCCACTTTTTTAAAAATGGCACAAATGTTTTAATGAGTCGTGTTTACCATTGAAGTGTAAACACCTTGAGCACAATTGGAAACTCAATGACCCGTTTATTCAGCTCTGCTCAAACAGATTAAGAGAGGCAGACATGACAGCAAAAACCAGGGAGTGGGGTGGCACAGTGCGCCCAAGACTAGTATCTCACACACCTAGGAACTGAGATCAAGGATTATTGGGGCTGTGACTCAATGTACCCAATCACACGTTACTAGCGTATAGCTTCATGTCCTGTTAGAAAGTCATTTTAAAGTTACTTTTCAATGTCTTAAAAAAATAGCTAGATTACAAGGTAATCTCTCCTGGCTAGGCACAACATTTTTATTGTTTCAAGAGGAACAGAAGGGACGACTCAGTGAGCCAGCATGCAGACTTCCATACCCAGCTTCCCCAAACGAGGGAGGTAATCACTGAGGAATGATCACGTATCCCTAGAATTTAAATTAATTTAGCAGTCAAGTTAAATCAACACCTTCTTGACTGTCCTGCACCTGATGGTGTCATGGCAGGTGTTTTTAATTGAGAAGTTAACCTCAGGCTTTAGACCTGAGATCTTGGTAGTATAACTGTGGAATGGTATTATCTGCTCCCAGATGGAAAAGGCTGGCCTGGCTGCTTCTCATAGCTGATTAATGAGACCCCTACAGATTCGTTCTGCTTCGGCAGTCAAGGACCACTTGTTTGAAAGTCATAGGTCGCCATGGTGTGGTTCAATTAGCATATCTGGCTAATTAAGCTGCCTGGAAATCAATGGTTCTTTTTCCCCCAAAGTCTCATTATCGCCTGTAAATCTTCCTATTTTTTTTTTTGAAAATGTAAGAGCTGTTTATTTTTGTTGATGATTATTTTTCTTCTGTGATGAATGTCAACCTGCCAGCTCTTCTCAACATCCACCCAGAGCATTGTGCAGAGCCAATAGCACTTCAGGAAGGTGACTTGTTAAATTGGAAACTCGGCCCAGACACAGTCACAGCTGTGATGGAAACAAATAAGCCTGATTTGAAATCACATTCAAGTCAGTCCCAGTAGCAGATTTAAACCTAGCATAAGCTCAGGTTTTATTTAAGTTATACCATGTGATATAGTCAATGTAAAACATTAAAAACTGAACCTAGACAGAAGACATCTGACCACGGTTACATTACAGTATTTACTAGCCATATACGCCTTTTGATTTTTCATGTTTAGATGTTGTTGTTTTTGGACTGTGAGTGGGTGGAATGTGAGAGAACCATATATTAATGGTAATGTGATAATGAAAACAGTTCCACATCAGCAGCTGACAGATGGCTAGCAGAACTGTGATTGTTTTCAACTTTTCAGACAACACCGATGTTACAACGAGCCGTGCTTATCAATGAGAGCGCTTTGTGTGCAATGTGAAACCATATTACAGGGTAGTATTTTTTACAATTCAAGAGCAACACTGTTTATTTTTCTACAAAGCTTGATCCCAGGGCTTAAACTAGAGCTGTGAAGATTGCTGAGGGAATCTTTTTAGAGTCGGATGAAGAAGGATTAGGGGAGACTCAATTTGACATTTAAAAAATATTGAAAGTAGTTGACAAAGTTAATTCTGCCCAATAATTTACATACAGCACCAAGACCAAGACCAGAGGACACAGCTGGAAATTAAGTAGAGACAGACTTAAGACAATGGGTAGGAGGCACTTTTTTACACAGAGAATGGTAATTGTGTGGAATAGTTTACCTAGCAATGTTGTTGATGCTGAAGCATCGCGGTCCTTCAGGGTACAGTTTCAAGGTCAATGAAACAGCCTCCTCTTGTTGGTGAATTTTCTTAAGTTTCTTTATATCACTATGATGCGGATGTCCTGTATGCCTTTAGTTTAATTTGCATCATGTTTCCACTGATTTATTTTTTTCCAGACGTTTTCAGATAGTTGTCAATAACTGTAACGTCTATGTGCCGGGTCATGTGGAATGGGAGAAACCTAGAAGGCACTGGTAGAAACTCACTTCTGATTCAGTCAAGGGTACTGTGGTAGAGAAGCTGTGCTGTAGCAGTAATGAGATCATTCGAGTGCTGTATTTGCCTGGAGGTTTTGTGTGGCAGTGATTGAGCTGGCTAGCAGTTTGGAAGTGAATCAGATGGCATCTTGCAGACGCTAACAGCTGATCACAGCAAACATGAGCTAAGCCAATGCCCCTGTGCTGACCACATGGAGCTGTGGTCCAGCTAGCCTGTGGGAGACATGTAATTAATTGCAAGGGCACGATCACTTATCCGTGGTTGCTGAACGTTTCAAACATCTTTAATAGGATAAATAAAATGGTGTGAAATCTACAACAAAAAAAACATATATTGTTGATGATCTTTTAGTTCTTTTACTGGCATTCCCTTCGTTTCCCACAGGCTGTATATGTGATGTCCTAAACAGTTCATGCGATGGAAGAATAGAAAGCACACTGGGATATTATTCCATTCCATTTTCTCTAAGAGCGCTGTGGCATTATAGCAGTACTGCATCCCTGCTGGGTCAAAAAAGTAAAGTCGCTGATTAGCCTTTTGAAGAAGCCAACCTGTGGCAATACCCTGCTATCCAGTGTCAAGGGTTGTGCATTGCTGGCTGTACCCTTGTCGTTATTGTTAATCAAGCATGATGCAGGTTATAGAAGGCTACATTTGGCTGGTCAGCTTGTTGAACCCAGTGCTTTCACAGGAACAGGAAAGGGTAATGGTGCGTGATTGCTGGGGATTGATAGGGTGGATGGTGATACAAGCCCTCATTTATCATCCGACACTGTTCCATCTCACAGCTGATCACTGGGGCGATAAAGCCACGACAGGAACAGAAAATACTGCCATGTGTCAAGATCACCAGTACTGTACAGTATGTGCAAGCCAAACAAAGTCTATAGGGTCTCACATACATTGTATTTACTCTATCTATCTATCTATCTATCTATCTATCTATCTATCTATCTATCTATCTATCTATCTATCTATCTATCTATCTATAGAGGTAGAGTGTTAATACAGTATATAGATAGATAGATAGATAGATAGATAGATGGATAGATGGATAGATGGATAGATGTGTGTGTGTGTGTGTGTATGTGCATATGTTTAAAAAAAGTGACAGACAGTAGGCAATAATTGACAAAGTATCCTGCTATAGTTTTCCACCTTCAAAAAATATATATAAACACAAAAATAAATCCCAATTCAAATGAATAAACTGGAAATGTTTGTAATGAAAATAATTTATTAATTTTTGTTATATAAATATTTAAGCCTCTTCCTCACATACAGAGTTCTCTATGGTGAATTGTATTTGCTTGCTGTCAGTTCCCCAGTACTGAGTTATCTACACTGTATTGAGTTTGCTGGCTCTCAGATCCTCAGTACTGAGTTCTGTATACTGCATTGAATTTTCTGGCTCTCTGATCCTCTGCTACAGATTTCTCTACAGTGATTATATTGCATTTACTGGCCCTCTGATCTGCCTGTACTGAATTTGCTGTACTGTATTGAATCTGATGAATGGAGTTCTATCTGTTTTGTCCGTTGCATCCAAGACCCTAGCAAGTTGTTAGTATTGCATCTATTTTCTTCTTGTGTCCCAGTTTAGAGTTCTCTGTAGAAAGAAATAATCCTATTTTACATTCAAATGGACCAATCTCTTTTATAATCATAAATTAATTTAGGATCTCTGGGCTAGAAAGTAATTGGAAACCAAAAAGCTTTGGGGAAAAAAAATTAAAATCCATACATTTCCATAATACTAGTTTTCATTAGGTAATGAGTCATCGTATAAAAAGCATTTACTCATACCCTTTTTTATTTTATTAGGCCTATTATTATTTTATTTATAGCTCATTACTCAGACTGTTCGGCTGAAGAAGTTGTCGGTGCAAAAATCCTAAAGTGAAACACTCGCTGGCACAATCTGAGCAAAAAAAAAAAAACTAATTATGAATCTAGTGAATATTGAACTGAAGCATGCCTATCCAGACAGGCATTGTACAGTATCTACTGAACCACAGCTAACCTTTAATTACTAGCACACTTACTTCAACCAGGCAACTAAAACTAAAGTATAATTAACATGGTCTGTTTCACATATTCATTAACATAAATCATAATTTCACTGTATATGTAGGCAAGCTCTGAAGTCAAAATGTAAGTACGTGGCTTATGCTGATGTCAGTATTATTAATTCATCAGCCACTAGAAGAAGATCCATTGTACACTAGAGAGCCAATTATCTGATCTTTGATCAACCGTACTGTCTAATCAACTGATTGCACCTGTAATCACGTGATGAATTACATGTGGTGTATTACGCACACAGCTTCTGCTGCTAAAACAGCTATGAAATTTAGATGCCAAAAAAAGGACCAGCAGACTGAGGCAAATGAAAGTTACAGAATTAGTCACACCACCAAAACCTTAGATGGAGCATTGTGTGCTTTAAATTGTTAAGCAAATTAAAACAGTCACCTCGTTCTTGATTTTTCTTCTATTTCAGTAAGGGCTGGAGATCCTGTCTATTTTATTGAGCAGCTAAGAACTTTTATTTGATTCATTTCAATTGCACGTTGTTACAATGCCTTAACAGCAAGTATCAAAGTATAGAAACATTTTACTGCATTTTTGAAGTTTAATGATTTCTAAAATTCTGTAATGTGTCAAAGTTGTACTGAGTTGTATTCTTTGATGATTTTCAAAGTTTGGTATATGGCATGTTTAATTGCAGTATTTCATTATCTTAACTGTAGGTGTTAAAGTTTTACTGGAATTGCATACATTTAAGATTTGTAAAGCTTTGTAGTTTTGTATGCTTAATGTGATAGAATAGGTTACTAGCTATATATCATCAGTAGGTACTTGTCTATGTTAACTTTATTCTATATATTATTAAAGGTACAGTAATTGTTATTAATACCTGTTCGATTATCAATACGATTGTGAGAACTAGTATTGGTCCCAATTAGTTTGGACAATTTCCACTGTATAAATGTAAAGCTGTCTTTTTTAATGTAGCACTTGACAGTGCATTGTACTCAGTTTGCCTTGGCACTGAAGAGGTTAAATACGCCTGCTCTTCCTTTTCACAGCGCTCTGAAATTCCTTACCACCACAAGGTTACAGATCTGCGTCTTGAATTCAGGGGTGAGAAAAAGAAACACACTTCGCACATCAAGTAAGATACTCTTGCTGTCTCCTTTGGCCTGGGGCTTTATCTGGGCAGCAGAGCAAAATCTATTGTATTGACCTTAAGCGCACAGACAGAGAGGGTGAAGGTTTGCATTCTGATCTAAAGCTGATGTCATGTCACTGTATGACCCAGAGGCGAGGGCTCTGTGACTCATTCAATCAGTCTGGCTTGTTTTTTGGTTTTTTTTGTATGGTCATTTTAATCTATTGTACAGCTAACGTTTTGCAACACCCTATAGAATTAACTAATTTTGCTACATAAAGTCGAATGAATCCTGCTGAATAATGTTACGTTGACATATTGAAGTGCATACCGCATTGTAGTTTCCCATATAGATAGAATATGAAAAAAATTTAACAAGGTAACATTTCAAAATCTAAGGTGAAATACTGTACTACTAATACGGCTTCCGGTAGACTTCTTCTGCGATGCCATTGACTTGATTACAAAACATCTAAATTATGTTCATATAGTTTTTTAGTTTTTTATTATGTCTCAATCTTAAAATTGTAGGTGATGCAGAACATTTGGCCATAGCTGTATAAGGGCGTTTCATATGAGGAATAGGCATAAAATGAACGGTGCTCAGGAGGTACCAGCAGGATGTGGGGTTCACCACAAACCACAGGGTAATCTTTACAAGCACTGTAAATTTGGTCCGATGTGAACAAAAAGTTATTAAAAAGTTTTTATAAAGCCTTTGATTCAACTTCTAACCGTCTAGCTCTCTAGGCCCTTATCTATACATTTAACAGTGTGCCAAGCAAAGTAAATCTACCAAGCTGAGTCAAAGGTTTTGACAAATTGTATTTTTTCGATGTCTTCATTGGGTTCAGCCTGTGTTAAGACCTGTTGACTTCAAAATAGATTCAGTCATTGGTTAATGGTGTCAAGGACGGGTGTACAGAAGGATTCATCTAGTTCATTTTATGACACCAGTTTCAGGGGGTAGAAAATAAGCTTTAATCCTAAAATCTGAATCCATAAATACTACATACAGTATCTTACAGCAAGCACACCCCTGCTTATCTCTGCAGTACTTTTGCCATGTTCCAGTAGTTCCAAAAGAGTATTGGCTGTGTGGTCCAGTGGTTAAAGAAATGGGCTTGTAACCAGGAGGTCCCCGGTTCAAATCCCACCTCAGCCACTGATTCATTGCGTGACCCTGAACAAGTCACTTAACCTCCTTGTACTCCGTCTTTTGGGTGAGACATAGTTGTAAGTGACTCGGCAGCTGATGCATAGTTCACACACCCTAGTCTCTTGTAAAGCACTTTGTGATGGTGGTCCATTATGAAAGGTGCTATGTAAAGACTATTATTATTATTGCAAATACCAGTCTGATTTTTAATATCTACAATGCAGCACCCTGTCATCACAGCTAGTCCGGTTTCTGTGACAGATTTATGACTAATCCAAGTGTAGTGCTACTTCTCTTGTGCTTCTCTAACACCATTGACATTGTAGCCTGTCGTGGCATATTGCCTGTAAAGCATCATTTTACCTCATCCTAGTGTCAAACAATAGCATTATAATGAGTCTTGTTGTTGTGTTAGTGTAGTCAGACCTTGTTAACAATTCCCAATACATTGAATACTACCATACCAATACTACCACAATACTACTAATGATACACATTGATACAGTATGGGGAACAACTTCCTGCAAAAGTGTCCCAAAGCAAAAAGGGTAGTGATTTCATTAGAAACAATCTGGAAGTAAGCTGGCACATTATGTGGCAAGGTTTAGAAAAGTGTAACTTGCTATATAAATGCCATACATTGTTCATTAAAATAGGATCTCTGTTGGCTTAGTATTGATAGGGTGTTGAGTCAAGCAGTTAATTTTCTCCTCTCTAACTTGTACTGATTGCAAGCCGTTCCCAGGGGCTGCCTTGTGGTTCCTGTCAAGGCAAGCAAAGTGCCCGTAGAGCCCAGACAAGTACAGTATGGTGAGATTTACAATAACGAGGACAGCTCCCTTTGCTTTGCTGGTCACAGCGACCCAGGAAGCACCAAGTCGGCTTATTGCCCCGAGCATAAATCTTCATAACCCCCACCACCATAAATCGCCATGCTGCTCACCGCTGTCATCTCCAGCGCTGCTTTTACAATCTGTTCCATTTCATTTAGTGCCTGCCAGGAGCGTTTTAATTCACAGCCTGTCCCTGTCAGGCAAACAAGATTCGTTTGCTTTCATTCCACTCCATCAAAACTTAGAACGTGTGTTGTTTTTTTCAAAAAAAAATGTCAGACACTGCCGACAGCTAAGACCTTAAAGGATGGCTTTATAAACTGCCAGGTATTTTTTTTCTTCATTTTATTACATTTTTTATTACATTTTTTAACACATTAGTTTAGGGATCCATTATAAGTTCATATATCTATATATATATATATGATCATGTACTAATACATATTAATATTATACATATTATAACATTGTTATAGGAAAAAAGCGATATATGTTATAGCAAAATTAAAAGTCTAATCATAATCCATGGCAGCTGTTAATAGCATAAGTAATAGCATGTGAATATTAAGATTTGACTCCCTAGAGGGATTATTAGTTGCTGCACTGAGTATTTTATTAGGCCTAATAAACAGCACTGAGTAATACAGATTTGCTCCTTGCCTGACATGTCACGTTTGAGAAGACTTCAGACTGCGGAACGGAGATGGGTGCCAGTTTAACAGTTTACTGCAGCATTCTTCACCGAGATTACTGTATTTTGCACTGGGATTGATGTGGATGATGATATAATAATTTGATGGCTATCTCTACATCTGAAGCATTAGAAGCGATTAAGCCCCTCTGTCACAGTGGGGACTTTTGAAAGCGTGAGGGAGAAATTTGATGATGGAATGACAGAAAATGTCATAGAGGGGAAGTGTTACAAAAAATAGGTTTGAACTGATATAATCGTATTATCCCTCGCTGTGGATGAAATCCCCCATAGGGGGATATAGTGTAGGTAGTCGTACATCTGTACGTAAGCAGGGATGGAAATAAGACTCCCATTGCATTGCAGTTTGATCCATTCGAAGTTTTAATATGAGTTTAATAAGACACACCTGAGCTTCCATCAATCACATATTAAAACCTGGAATAGGTGAAACTGCTATGTAACAGCAGTCAAATTTATATCCCTGTAACGGACATTAACAATATTTATCTTAAGTTATTGAGAATATCAGATTCTGATGAAATTGGGGATCTGTCTATATTGTCCGTCTGTATGCCAGACTTAGATTTTTGCATCTGGCGACTCGCCTGTCAAATTGTTATTTAAACATTTCATTTCTAGCAATACAGCAGATTTGATAGGCAATGATAGAGGGTTGATATAGCAGGCACTACATATAGATAGAACAAGTCCATCCAAAACGGCCAGAGTTCACGAGGAACAGCATGGTTATGATTATTCCCTAGGTCTACAAACGTCTCTGGAGAAAGTATAGGTGGTAATCATTGAGGAATGGCCATGCATTTCTCCAGAACAAACTAAACACTCAGACGTGTCCCGTCGAACAGTGCCACTCTGTCTGTCCATGGCGACCGTCGTAATTCAGTGCAAACCTGTCCATGTGTTTGTTATTGTCATCACTTCTTGTTTGCATGAAAACTCTAAGGTGATGAACACAGAAGGAAATCTAGAGAGCTACAGCATTCTGCCTGTGTGATGCGATCTAATTCAGCATGACAATTGCACACACAAGTTTCAAAGTACTCCCATTCAGGTTTGCAGGGTTTCAAGTCTCTGAGGATTGGAAAAGGTTTATTAACATAGCTGGGATCTTTGTTTTCCAATAGACTTTCATCAGGGTCAATCTCGGCTCAAAAACAAAAAGGATGATTGCAGAGGATGTGCCCAATTGCGGTTGTTTGAACCATGAAATAAACACCCCAATGCCACTCCTGTGTGCAGGACTAAGTGAAAGATACACTAGAGAGCAGCTGTTCATCTTAGCTATTATCCACTGATTAGATTCTTAACTTACTGCAGAGATTTATTTTACCAGCCCTACAGCAGTTGATTGTCCAATGATTAATCCTACAGCAAAGATAACAGTTCAGAAATATTCCTCTACAATCTGTAATCCTTGTATGAAAGGAAAGGCACAGCAGCTGTGGCTTTAATACTGAGGATCCTTCTCTTCCAGACTTCTCTTCAGCTGATATCCTCTGGGTTAAAGCAAACTGGAATGTAAAACCAAGGCTGCCAAAGAGTGCGGACCATCCCTGGCAGAATCCCCAGAAAACATGCTTCGGGTTGTTGAGCGGAGATCTGTAGAACCAGCTAGAGAGTAATCAAGGCCAATGGGGGCTTACCTCTGTGAAAGCAAGATTCAGCGAGAACATGATATGAAATTGTAATTTCTTTGCATTCCGATTTGAGAAATGGCACGTTTTGCAGCTTGCATATCCAAGCACTGGAATGAGCATGCTACTTTTAAAGCTCTGCAAAAACCTGTGCAACAGGAAAAGAAGCACTGGTTACTTACATTGAGCCCCAAAAATATGTTTTAGTTTGATTCTACAACAAGGTGTGACTTTGTAAAATTCTGCACATAGCTCTGTGTATACAGTAGCTTTTGTTCAGCCTCATAAAAAAACAATTATGCTCTGCAATGTTTGTGAACAAAGCTGTTGGATGGCTTTTAGTGATCTGAGCAAATTAGTTTCAAAGGTTGTGCCAGAGAATGGGATCAGAGACATCATGATCTACAGTAGCACACAGTTATACAGTTAAACACAGCCTTAGTAAATCCGAGAGAGCACCTTAACCACTGTATTAAACGGTTGCATCCACTTGCTGGGAATCAAGAGAATACATCACGTTAAACACAGGATCTATACTTAATTTCTACCACAACATTGTATTTTTGCAGCCATCATTTACCAATACCACCTTAAAGAAAATTCCAATCTGCATCCTTCAGCAAATGTTGTGATGTGGGTATTAAGTGTGAAGGACAGTGCCAAAAGGCAGTGTGGAGATCTAAGCAACAGAGAATGATGTTCTTGAGTTGAACACACAAATAAAGCTGAGCTGCAAAAATGTGGAATCGTTTAAAAGACTGATCTTCCAGATCTGTGCTTAATAGTTCTTATCTTTTCCTTCTGAAGCGAGAAGCGAGCAACATAAAGCCTAATACAGATAAATAAAGCCCTGGTCCCTGTATATATCACATAAAGTGTTGCACATCGCCAATGCCAGTGTTTGGCACAGGCAGTGGTGTGGACAGAACCTTCTCTTTCATAATGTTGCCTGTGAGACTAATGGGGTACACCAAGCAAGCACAGGACTGCAGTTACTGTACATTTACTAAACGAGCCGTAGCAGCTCGTCCAGTGACTACTCCTCGTTCCTGTGCAATGAATTAGTATGTATTAGTCAAACAATTAGAAACTGCTTTAGCAATTATCATATTAAAATGTCGTAACAGGGTCCATTTTGCAGGTCCAATAAAATCAGTCAATTAAGCGAATTAAGCTGTTGCCCCCTAAACCATTCTTAAAGAGACTATACTGTATGTTTTTAGATGCTCTTTTAAAAACGATAGGATGGCTTTATTTATTTTGATATATTCTTGTACAGTATGCTGCTAGTTTTATATTGGTGAAGGCAGTTGGCTGGTTTCTGTGATTGCAGTACTGTGAAAGACAAGGCATTAGTGAGTTTGGCCGCTACCCATCACTTCTTGGACTGCAGCCTAACCAGTTCTATTTGTCCACAAGACAAATGCTTCTTGATATTTGATGGCAAAGTCAGATCTCTACACGGGGCAACTTTGCAGGTTTATCTGAATGTCAGGTTGATGTTCTGTTAAAAAATAATAGTAACCTTGCCAAGCTTGGGAAACAATTGCAGAGATATTTTTTGTATTTTTTGCATTTTTAAGATTCAGATGCACAAGCACACATCTACAGTGTGTTTGTGTGTATCAAAGTTATCGGGACACATGTTTCAGGGATCACAGGATTTTTGTACCATGGGATCACAAATCCTACAACTTTGCACTTGTGTCATTTATTTGAAAACGTTGTGATCACTTTATATGAGCTGCACTCCCACATTAGCAACAGTATATGATAAAAAAATAAATAAAAAAAGCTACCACTGTTTGTATAATTGCTGTTAATCTACCAAACCTTAATTGGGAAAACACCTTCTTACTTGCGTAGTTTACTGGAGCAGTTTTCTGATAATGTGTTTTCTACTCCTTATTTATTGTGTTTGATGTTGTTTTCTGTGGTGTTGTGAGTCTCTTGCCAGGTCGGCATTGGAAATGAAAATTTGTTCTCGACTGACTCATGTGGATAAATAAAGGTTTTGAATGATTGATTGGTGTTGGAATACTGAAGACATGTGTCTGCTTTCAGTAATACATTATTGAACACAAAACCGAGCAATGAAATTACAGGAATTTACATTTTGTCACATGTGCTGACATCCTCAATATAGCATTCTATTGCATGCCAACACTGACTGTACAACCTGGTCTTCCAGGGACAAAAGCTGTCAGCTGAATGAGGGAATGTAAAACACAAAATAATGGTAGAAAACCTCCCTATCACTTGACAGGGCAGAGAGATTGACAGCATTGCCACAGACAGAGATAGACTCCAGCAGTCTTGCATACTTCAACAGAAGGGAGATAACTCAACCTAAAACTAACTTTTCTTTTTTTACCTTCTGAAGAAACTATTGTTGGAATTATCTCCTTAGTGTGTCACATGGCTACATTATTTTTAGAGTGAGAGATTTGGGTTACACTTTCTAAAGTTGAAACGCAGCCTTATTTATCATTTAAACTAAAGATTAAGTGATTCAGTTTTTGCAAGTCTCTATTAAGCATTGATTGATTGATTAATTTGGGTATGTATTATATTATTAGCACATGCATGTTTTCAATTGTATTTGTCTGCTTCTTATTTTTTTATCTATATATTTTCAATGCATGTGCAATTATAATAATACAACTAATAATAATATTAATAAAATAATAATAATTTGCACATACATGTTGTATTGAAAGCTATTGAATTAACTTTGTTTGCTTTTTAATTTTAAATATTTAAGTTTTCTCAATGCATTGATTATTGGCAATTTATTATCCGTCTGATATTCGATTAGGAAATGGATTGCTGATTCTAGCCCTATTGATAACCTTCGTATTTAAATATATATAAAGGTAACTGAATCTAGCATTTATAATGGAAAGTACAGCTTAAATAAACACTTTTTGAAAACCACTGCTTTGCTCATGCCATGTGTTATTCTGTGATGTAGTCGCAGTCAAGTTCAGTTTCTATTCTTTGCATTCATTTTTTTATTCAACAAATCGTCCCTTTTGAGGAAACACTAACAGGGTTAATAGAAGTTAAAGGGTTGCAGAAAGTAGATCTGCCACAGTTTAGATCATCAAAACAGACGACTTCAATGTCTATCAGTCTTAACTTTCATCCTGCTCTCTCTCCTCTTGCCATCCTGTCCCCAGTAGACTTTCCCATGCATTTATAAGCCTCGTTCTGCAGTATATGAAAGGGAAAAACAGTAGATATTGCAGTCAGGGCCAGCCATGCAGAATCTAATAGCTTTACATTTCTTGAGACTAAAAGAAATGAAGTGCTGGTTCTGAAAAGTCAGGAGTAAGTAATCAATCCACTGACTCTCAGGGTCCCTGGTAACAAGCCCACCAACGGAACAGAGGGTTGTTTCCTTGTTTGTTTGTTTTTTTTGCTGTGAATTAAACCTACTTCGCCCTTATCGGGGGCATTCATTTCACAGCGCAGTAGCTCAACAAATGAAACAATGATGCACTTGTCTTGTTCTTCTGTTAAATTCCTGATGCAGGTCACATCGATAGGAAGTTGCATTTTTATACGCGGCTTCAGCTTCGCTTCACACTGTTTGATAAATTATACAAGTACAGTTACATTTTGTTCAATCATTAAACCTTTCTTTCTTTCTTTTTTACTGCGCTCCAGACCTGCATGGCTGGCTGATTTGTTAATTAAAAGGAAATCTGTTATAAAATGAGGACAGGAGCCTTCCTTTGCCGTGTTTACCTTTTTGATTATCTCCGAGTACTTGAACGGGATTTCAATTTAATATAATAAGAGCATTTGAAGCATAGCAGCACTGCCGTTTTCAAATCCTGCCCAGCCTCTTTCAAGTCAGTTTGTATAAGCCAATTGTGTCTTGAATGGGATTGTTTAAAATATGTTTATGTCTGTATAAAAAACAAAATGAATAAACCGGACACATATACTGACCTGCGTATTGATACCACCACAAGTTGACTGAAGTGTCAAAAGCCTTTTTGCATTAACAGTTTTCAATGGACAACAAAAGTGTTTATATATATATATATATATATATATATATATATATATATATATATATATATGACTCTGCCCTTAATGATTGCTCGCCATTGTCTTTCTTGGTGTGAGTTTTGATTATTCTTTAGGCCCAGTTCACAATCAAAGGCTGGAGATATCGGTTTATATTTTATTCAATTACAGTTAATCAATGACTGATGACATCTATACATTAACATTGTATTGACTCACACACACGTTACAAACTACTTGAATAATCAATGTACAGTTTCCTTGGCCACCAGTGTATATTTTATTGAATATATTTTGACACATCTATTTATAAATGTAACATATGACGTGCAGTTGGCAGGCAACATAACAGAAAACTTGCACTAACATTAACATTGTTAAAATAACATATACACGGTATAATTGATCCTTCATACAGTAAAGGATGGAAATCATTTATATACTCATTTTAAAGTCAAGGCAATTCATTTTGCGGTCCATTTTACAGCCCTTTTAAACAAATTATAATTATCTTTCATTTGGACCTGTTATGTCAGTTTGTTACATATATATGCCCCTGTCTTAAATTACTAGCATGTTGAGGTAAAATACTATTTATTCCCAATATATTCTTGGTACATAATGTGCATTGCTTCTGTGCGGTAACCTGTAGTTGTCATGTACAAAGTCCTACTTCATCACAAAGCAACTGGAGACATCTGATTGGTTCACAGATTGATAAAACTGGCAAGCAGGTTTTTAAAGCAAAAATGTGTAGCTAACAAAAGAATATCATTAAGCATACCTGTTCTGCAAGTCTATTATAGTAAACATGTATTTTTATCTGCTACTAAATAAATAAAAAAATAAAATCTCTGTGTTTGCAAGACTATAATGTATTGCTTGCTCATTTCACCTGGAGGGTGAAATTGTCCCCACCCCTTTGAATGCTTCTTTTTAGTCATTAACCAACCAGCTTCTTACCCTTTTGAGTGACACGCTTTCATCCAGTAACATGCTTTGACCCTGAAGACACTGCTGAGGTTAAATGACCTAGGAAGTGCAAGTTTAACAGATTTCCTGAGAGTAAGGCGTGGGAATTGAGAATCTGTACAGGGCACCGTGTTTTAAGCTCATGATACACTTTTCTGTAACATGTGCTTCTTTCCAAACCTGTGGCCCTACTGCTTAAACTATCTGTGCTACAGCAGATGAAACTCAATTGGTCAGCTAGCTCGGAATGGAATGCATCGGAGACTACAGTTACCGGCAATGTATTGTTTGTGTCCTTGATAATTACTTGCATTCCTTGTTGTCACAGTCTGGCTGTTAAGTCATGTCAAAGTTACTTTTACGAAGTAATCCGTTATCATTTCAAGTTACTTACAGGTATTGTAATTAAAATCACAGTTCCTAAAGTGATTAATTGCAACTGTCACATTTGCTCTGGTACTACAGCAATGGAAAAATTCATATTTACAGAAATAAATAGGACTTGCAACTGTAACACAAAGCAGATCATTATAACAGCAATTATAGCAGATAATCACTGTTCATAGCCTTTACTATATATTACACTCACAACACTAGAAATCATTGAACTAATTTCTGTTATTTCTGTAACTATTAAATGCAACAAATAAAACGATGTGTTGTATTGCACACCTGCTAAAATAATATCACATTCGAGAATCTGTTCACATGAATGGTGTGTAATTATAGGCTGTTGCATTTTATCCATTGCTGGCATCTCATGCAAGCAATTTTTATTCTTTGCCGACACACTTAATCTAATGTTTTGCATGTACTGTGGACACCTGATGTGTACTACTTTTTTAACAGTAATTTCTCATTCCACGAACATCTCTTAAAACATTGCTTTTGTATTTAGAGGGGTGTTGAAAATGTAGATCAGGGTTATCCTGCTTCCACTGCTGGCCTTGCTGCAAAGGCTGAATTGTTTCCCCAGAGCCTGTGTGCTTGCTAGAGGGTCGGATCACAGCTGGCTCCCGTGTTTGATCTCTCCCTGCTGGAGCAGCCTGGCAGTCCAGCTGTAGTTGCTTCACCTCCATGCAGAGTGCGAGCCACTGGAGTTGCACTCAGAAAGGTTGTCATTCCAATACGAAGGGGGTTATTTGTGAGGCATGCTCTGTAATTCTCGTTTCACTCTTTTTTACTCTTCAATTCCGTTGTTTTAAACAGCCAGCGGATCTTATTCGTTAGGTATCTGATCGTTTATCCTCCCTCCAAATAAAACCTCACCGATCATCTGAGGAGGTAGATCTTACAGGAACAGCTGTACAAAAATGCCATAAAACAAATAAAAAAAACATCTTTCGTTGGTTAAAAATATAACAGCATACTGTAGGATGCCTTAAACTCATTACCTGACACGTGACTTGGTTTCTAATTTTGATCCATTGGCAGTTTTCCTGTCTACTCTTGCAGTCCAGCTTTCTGTTACACATGAGTTCTTGCTTTGATGGTTATAGTCCCTATGGTTATATTATGCATTTACCATCAATAGGCTGCGGTTCAAATACGTATTTCTTTTAATCCTGCCTTGGCAAGGAGCAACCTTCAGGAGTGCCCCCCCCCCCCCCCCCCCCACCGTGCATTACAAGCCATGAAGATGTGACACTCGGGTCATGTTGTCTGAATGAAGCTGTGCCCTTTTTATTGATTTTTACTGTAAGTGCATCTCCCTTGAAATCAATAACAAATGTTCTTCACAGTGATGTGAAAGTGAAGACTCCGCTCAGCGATAATTTGAGGCAGATTCATGAATGAGGTTCACAGTATCAATGATGAACCAGGGGGCAGGCAGACACTGTGAAACTGTCTTGCAATATGACATCTCAGCTTCTTCTGTGCTAAAAGGTCAGATATGTGACAGAGAGAGAGAGAGAGAGAGAGAGAGAGAGAGAGAGAGAGAGAGAGAGAGAGAGAGAGAGAATGATTGTTAGTTCACTCTTGATAAAGGTCACAAGTTCAGGCTAGAGGGAAACAAGGAGGGCTCAAGAACAAACTTGCAAGCTCTTCTCTCTCCTCTCTCTGACAAGTTTTGATTGATTTTATTTTAGTTTATGCTGTGTTTTTCCATTCTCCTGTTGCTAATCAATAATAGAAAACAATACCATTTGTATTTGTACAGATTGTTAAATTAACAAACACAGGCCAAGGATCCTAACGTTGCACTGAGTATGGAGGTGGTGGCTGTAGAGGGCAACGAAAGCAGTGCTGTGCTAATGATAAACACTAGCGCTGTGATAATCCTTTTTAATGAGGTTAAAACCCAGATCCCAGTTGCACACACAGAGGTTGGAGGGGTTTTCTTTTTCTTTGGCTTTTTCTCCGCAGGTAGCATGGACTAGTCTTGTCCGAAGATACAGAGTGCTGATTCTGCAATTCTGCCAGTCAAATACATTTTTTTAGACAGCAAACTCAAACCAAAATAAAGAATAGAAGGCTTTTAATAGGTTTCAGTTGTCGTGAGAGTTATAAATCACGGTGAATTATTTAACACGCACACATTTACACACACACACACGCACACATAAGCCTGTCACAGCACTAAAGTAAATTACAACCTATAAAAACAAAAAGAAGACTTCACTGCAGATGTTAACCCGAAAGTTTCACAGGGCCTACTGCTCCGAGCAGATTTCTCATTTCATCTTCATTTAAAGCGAATTCCCCGGACCTTGAAATAATCAATACCAAATTTTCTCTCAGCAAACTGCTTCATAACACAGCACTGTTTAAGAATGCCGGATCATAAAGCCATCGATGAAAGACTCTATCAATCCCACAATGACTTTCCCTTGAGGAAAAAAAAGTGCTGTAAGCACTGTCTTTAAGTTAGAGAATTACAACTGGGAATTAGAGGGATTGGAGGGCAAGCGAGGGAGTTTGGGTTCGGGGAGAAAGAAAAAGAGAAGCTTCAAATTAGAGTTGAAGATTTGTTGAAACAAATTAGTAAATTATGCATTTTTTAAAAAAAATATTAGTATTTTATTTATTTATTTATTTATTTTCACAAGACCACCAGACATGTCCCAGGTCATAACCTAACAGAAAGCACTCTAACCACTACACCGACACAGGAAGGATTTTCGTTCAACACAAACCCGATGTGTAATTGAACTAGCGACCCAGTGAAGAGGTGCAAGTTCAGTGACCCGACCAGCCTCAACTAAGCAATTATGATGTTACTGGCATTATCCTCACTCAGACTGTCACATATAAGCTGATGCTGAAGAAATGCAACATGAATAAAATATTCCTGACAGAGAGCCCAGGTTCCAGCTGATGACATCTCCTGGAGTGTTGAGCTGGCTTCGGTTCCCTGAGGGATGCTAGTCACTCTTCAACTTCATCCTTCTTGCTAAAACAAAGTCCATCTCTGCCAGTCTGGCACCAGCTGAGGGGTTCTCCTTTGCAAAAGTTTGTAGGTTTGGAGGTTGGGTGGAAATCGCTACTTCAGGTCTCCTGAGAACTGGCCAGAACAGATGGAGACATGCCAGTCATGAAGCGTTCAGAGAATTGGAGACCTGTACGAGTATAAGGCAGATCTAATTAGAATAGAGGTATATAAAGAATATGCCTGGATATATCTAGTAGATACAGTCTACCCCACTTAAGTCTAAATTGTTTAGGTGTATATCCACTACCTCAAATCATGGCTTGCAAACAGATTTCTTTGACGGTCTTTAAAAGAAAATGCAGGCATATTGCATGCATATAGCTAATGGAAATGGACATCAGATAAGATCTTCTTCACAGCTTTAATCCAATCTGGATTGATTAACAGTTCAGTGAATTTACTACCTGGACCTTGAACATTGCTTTCCATTGCCCGCCGCATTCTTTGTAAATGGGTAAAATGAAATAAGCATGATTATTGACACGTAATGTACATCATTTAATTCATTAGGAAGTAAAACAGTAATTGCAACCTCTTAAGTCTTTTAGTCACAAGTCATGCAAGTGCTGCAAGAGTGATTTCCAGCCAGCTTGTATCCATCCCGTCTCAGCACTGTTCAGCCTGTAATTCATTGCAGTTTAATTACTGGAGTCTAATCAGAGGAAAGAGAAGCACTGCAGCAAACAGCTCTGATGGATTCTGCGAGTGTGTGTGTGTGTGTGTGAGAGAGAGAGAGAGAGAGAGAGAGAGAGAGAGAGAGAGAGAGATGGAACACTTGTGGATGGAGCAGGGTGCTTGTTCATTAATATAAATGGGATCAATTAGCTTGTGTTCGCCAAGGTAGATAGACAGCCCTCCACTGCCAGGATGAGGAAACTGGAAATAATTCATAAGCACAGTAATTATGTGTGTTTGCTGTGGAAAACGGGCTCTGTGAATGATGCACGATGACACTTTCGCACACGACTTGCAAGAGGAGCTTGAAGTATTTGCATACCTCCAGTTCAAGTGCATCTCTTGGTTTATTTTTTATTTTTTTTACACATCACAAGCAGGCTTTCTTTTTTTTCATGTTTAGCTTTTTGTCTCTCGTCTATCTGCCTGTGCATCTGTAGTGCTGCTTGTATTTACGTCCTTGTAGATATGTCAGTTTGATTCATATATTGTAACATGTTGTAGATGCAATAACACTGACATGGCTGCATTCAGCCTTCTTGAAACAGAAGGAGCTGTGCAGAACTTGTTCAATACACAGGTACACCTGGTGCATTCCGCCCATCGCAATAGCCAAGCTGCCCTGCACATCGCCCACCCCCAACAGGGCTGCCGACCTGTAATCCCCCACCCTACTCCCTCCTTAATATAGAAGTGCTTTCCCGAATCACTCTTACCAATAGCGGGGTGCGCTACCGCCACCTGTAGTTTACACAACACACTACAACCTGTCATGAAACTGTTTTTTTTATATAATTTGTGGGGACTGGGAATCTGGCAGACCTGCACTTATCTTGAATTCAACATTATCCTTTCTAAGCAAAGCTTGAAGACTGGAATCTCCCCTCTAATACTAGGCCATACAGCTTGCTTAAATCATTAACTGTATAAATTTTTTTTCTTCGAAAGAAAAAGGCAAGCAGAAATCAAAAGGAAGAGCCTAGATTTGCTTTCTAAGAAACATCTGACCTTTTAGTCAGGTTTGAATAGAAAGAATAGAAATGGTTGTGTTTGTGCAGCCTCCTTTCAGCACATCGTGCAGGAAAAAGAAAAATGCACCCAGTTAATTACTGCTAACCTTGACCTTTTCACAAAACTCCAACAAAAAGCTAATTTAGGTAAATGCTTAACCTTCCCTGTGTGCTGGTTGAAGCAGAGCACCCATGGTTGAAGCTGAGAAATGGAATCTGATGGATTTATTACTGCAGGATGATAAAAGGGTCTATTTACCCTGCAGTCAAAGGATGTTTCATGAAGTTTGTGTTAGAAATTCACAAAGAACAGAAATGTTGAAAACCTGACCTGTAGGGACAGTGGAATATTGCTGAGGGATTTGTTGAAAGCTGTCATAATTACAAATATACTTAATGCAGAAAGAAAAGAAAAGACATCGTGATATGGAAATCAATGCTGTGCTGAACATGTTATCTAGTCTCCAAATTGGCTCAAATAGGCAAGTCAAGTTTGTAGTATTGAAATGTGCTGCTGTGTTATTATATCGACATATCCCTGCCATTTGTTAGTATAATGTAACTGAATCATAATTCTTCTCTTCGTAATTATAGTGCTTATATAGCTTTAGTACAGCACAGCAGAGCGCACTGGCATTTCTTCTCCAGACTAATAAAAACATCTGTGCAAAGCAGCTGTAATCTACTCTGTATTAATCAGCCGTTTGTGTGTATTTGTGAATGTGCATATCAGCCCCATTCTATCTCAATCTTTCCATCTACAGTACAGTGTAGAGAGCTCTCCATCCAAGATATCTGTGTTGAGATATACACGGTGTAGTGCACTACAATACAGGGTGCTGTTTTCAGTGTCAATCCTGTACGTGCTTATAGAAGTTTACAATGCTCACCCTGCACACTGTACAGTTTCCAATGCTTTCTGTTCTGTTCTGTAAGCATGCCATGCTTTTACGATGCTTGGTCACTGTGCTTGATCATGCTTTCTCAAGCCCTGCAGCCAGTCCTGGGTTTCAGAACTACTGTTCCTTCTTAATAGCTGCATGAACAACTCCTATTAGTAAACATTCAGAATGAGGAGTGATTTACTCTGTGATAAGTGCTATCAGTTCAGAGCAGATTTAGTAGGGGCCTGATTGTTGAAACTCCTGGAACCTGGTCATTTCAAACACAGACCTAAACCTGGGTAGTTCTGAAACCCAGTGCTGAGTGTGGGGCTGGAGAGGGTCCCAAATGATGTTCAACAATAAGAACAACCCCAATTCATTGCGATACCATAGTAAAGTTATGGATCTGTTTTACATTGTGGTGCTGGGGTGAACACATTTAGTGAAAGTGTTTCCCATAGGAAAAGCATAGGTAAGCATTGTAAAAAAAAAATAGCATGGTATGGTAAACATATTAATAAATATGGCAAACCAGGGTAGACTGTGGTAAATGCATTCTCTAACCTTGGGAAGCGGATGGAAAAGGTGCAAGCACCCCATGGTAAACTTAAGGGAGTTCCCCATTGTTTGAGAAGCTGTATATAAAATGAGACCCATTTTGAAAGTCACCTAATTCACCGCATTGATATCTTATGATAAACGGCTGCAAGGCAGAGAGAATGAAGTTTTTCTAACTCTTTGTTTTTGTGAAGCTGTTCAGCTTTCCAAAGAGGTGCCATATATAAGAACTGTGACACTCCATTTTTGTGTGTGTTTATTTGTTTGGTTTTTTTCTGTAGCCTTGATTAATCGAGGCTTTTTATTTATTAGCTTGTTTTGTCATGTGGTCTTTAGCCTTAATATATTTCGGTGGGCTGAACAGAAAAGCCTGTAGCTGCTGCTTTGAAAGGAAGTAAGAGATAGACGGTAATGAGTTTGTTTGAATCTCTTGCCAAGAACAATCTAATTGAGAGTTGTATGTTTTTTCCTCCCACATCTAATAACATCAATACAAAAAAAACCTTTCTGAAGTCAAAGATTAATGGAAGCCAATGCAATTGTAAATATATGGATCACAGACTAAAATATATTTTAAATATATCCCATATATTTTAAATAGATGTAAAAAAGAAGGGGTCAATTTCTATATATGAAAAACATAAGGATCATATTTTTCTATCATATATTAAACATATGTTTTTTCCATAAGGGTGTATTTCCTAGAAATAAGTACCGGGAAAATATTGAATAGACAAAAATCAGGTATAAATCAGTAAAAACCGGCGTCCAGTTAAAAAAAACTATATATAAATTGTAATTCGGAATAAACCGCAAACGTGGAACACTACTTATACATGTGAACATGGAATGAACACGAGTCATTAAATCCACATGAATTAACAGGGCTGAATTAAAAATGAATTACTTCATAACTCAGAGGAAGTGCAGGAGATATTCAGGTGTTCTTCATTATAAGTGCACTTCCGCATCCATGCATGGTTTAAGGCTTTATCTTGGAAACGATCCCGCAATGTCGCTCTCAGTACAGGTCCTCTATAGATCAAAGAGCAGTTAGCAGCTCTTGAAAGCCCCCCTTCTCGCGGGTTGATATCCCTGCAGTGTAACTCGTGCTCCACCTAATCAGATTTACAGTGAAAACTGTGTTAATATCAGCACAGCCACAATCTTGTTAATTATTGATGCAGCGATGAATTATTGAGGTGTCATTGCATTGCGTGTTAAATATAGCAATGAGTGTTCTGTGCAAGAGCAGTAAATGGGCCCTTTCTGTGTATCTTAATAACTGATTTAATTACATCATATATCCTGTTACATTTAAAAGCTGTATTATATACTTACTAAAAACATTTATAAATAAATAATGATACCATTGGTATGCAGCTATAATGCCAGTTTATTAGCCTAAAGAAACCATAGGAGAACCATAAGCAAAAGCATTACTAGCAATGGTAACACAATGCATCGAGAGTAAATACTGCACAGCAATCTCATCTACATCCTGAGAATGCGTGGTCGGCAGCTAATCATTTAGTGACAAACTGGCTGTCGACCACGCTTACTAGAAATCCCTGCAGAATGTGGTCCAGGGATAAACGAGGTAACTGATAACCAGTTAATCTCTCGACCACTATAAAAACCAGCAGCTTTTGCTGACCGTGGTTGAGAGTGGTTAGGAGGAACGAGAGAGTGGAGAGAAAGAGGAAATAAACAAAAGACAATTGCTACGCGTGTTGGACTTCTAAATCAGCGCGTGTTTTATTTTGTGTGTGTTTGTTTCTTTGGCCCTCGTGTCATTTTGTTTCTTATTTCAAGTTTTGTTTTGCGACTCACCCGCAGTACTGAGCCTGTGTCTACTTCCTGGTCTGACGTCACCCACCAGCCATCCATGACAGAAGGGCATACAGCATTGTGGCGGAGTGTCCCGCCCCTATGTATTTATTTATAATTATTTGTATTTGTTTGAGGCGTGGATAAAAGCGCCACGTCTTTTGTTATTATTTTTTTATATTTATCATTTAAAACCTCGTGAGGATGCATGACTGATCAGCTACTGATTATTTAACTAGCTGACAGTCATGCATCCTTACCAAACGCGTGCAGACTGTGGCCGAGGGGTAATAAGATAATTAACAGCTAGTTAACCCCTCGGCCAGAGTATAAGAACCTGCAGCTGTCCGTACTGCAGGGTTGGGTGTACAGAGAGGAGGTACGGGGAGATAGAGAGGTATTTAACAATTGCTAAAACGTGCTGGATTAGCCAGCACGACACTTACTTGTTTGTCTGTCTGATTCGTTTGGCCCTCGTGCCCTTTGGTTTTGTTGTTTTGTTTAAATCTTTTGTTTTTGTTTTGTTTGTTAATAAATCCACGCTGAGTGCCGTTGCATTCAGCTTCACCTGCCCATCCATTGTTTTGATTCAGTTACTTCCTGGTCCGTGACGTCACCATACCTCACCACTGCAAGCCAGCCTGCCACAAGCATACATCGTTTGGGAGTGGGACAGTGTTCGGCAGCAGTGTACTTAATTATCTGGTTAGATTTGAAAACTGATCGCTAATTGACACATCCGACTTCTCGACCATAGGGCTCCAATATGTTTGACCCTAGGAATCTTGCACTGTTTTACGACAACTGGATTAAGTTAGAATCAAAAAAAAGGTTTGCTGTGTATTATAAACGTCAATGTTTACATAGTATTTAATACCCATTTCTCCGCTAGTATTTTTAGTTTCATTTTCAAGTTCAGCCTGGATATTATTTTAAGTATTTTTTTTTTTTTTTTTTTTTTTTTTAAAGGCATAAAACAGTTCTGTAAAATAGTAAGTCATCACATGGCTCAATACTGCTCTGGGGTATCCACCTGTATGTTGATGGTTGCTGTTATTTTAGATGGTGCTTCACCCAAAGGTCATCAGTTTGCTTCTGTCTCAATCAGTTTCCCTGTAGGCCTCAGCTCTTCCTGTAATGAGTGTCTCTTTCTCTGCTGAAATATACCCGTGCTGAGCTCCAGTTCCACAGGGCCCAATTAGAGTGAATGAATCAGGGCTGGCTTAGAAAATGCAACACAATAAACATGAGATGTTACCTATTATATGACTGCAGAAGAATATAATCTGAATAAAAAATACAATTGTATGTGTGGCATTAAAAATGGCCTCCTGTTACATTTGAGGTAGCTTGAGGAGAATAACTGCACTACAAATGACTTAACAATACCTAGCTGAATATTCTATAAAGTTAGCCTATATAAAAGATGGGTAATGAGCTACATTCCTTTATCACAGATAAAGGTAACACTTTACATGAAGTGTCTCTAATCACTGTGCATTTGCATAGTAGTTACTTGGTAAATACATGTGTACTTACACATAATTAAAATGTTATTATGCATAGTTGCAATGTACTTAATGTATAAACCTTTGCATGATATAACCCTATTCCTAACCCTAACTCTAAACCTAACCCTAACCCCCTAACCCTCAATCCCAGGTGGGGGAAACTGCTGCTGTACCCTTGAGCAAGGAACTTTACCTAGATTGCTCCAGTAAAAACCCAACTGTATAAATGGGTAATTGTATGTAAAAATAATGTGATATCTTGTAACAATTGTAAGTCGTCCTGGATAAGGGTGTCTGCTAAGAAATAAATAATAATAATAATAATAATAATAACAATAATAATATATATATATATATATATATATATATATATATATTTTTTTTTTTTTTTAAATAAATCTAGATACAATAGCCCCATCTGATATTATGTGCAGGTTCTAATAAAGTATGTATGCAGCACAGTTGCGTCAGGCAGTAGAAAACGTTCTGAATTAAATTGTAGTGCGTCTGCATATGTGATGTTCACATGTGTGGGTCTGTGTGTGTGGTGGGCCTCATGGGGAGTTTCAGTAAGATATTGTCATTTCAAACAGAACCAACTCATCTCGGGCTACACTGACAGAGCCTCCTCAGAGACGGTTAACGAGTCACAGACTCCCATCCTAAAAACCTGCGTTTGCTTCACTTTTATTGTTACTGCGTATTCTCCTCCTTACCAAGTTATAATGTGGTGGTGCAGATGGTGCCTGCTCTAACACATACAGGCTTGAGTCCAGGCTCTCTGGCTCTCGACTCCATGTGCGTGCCAGTATCGCTGTGACTACAGTGCAGACATTGCAAACCCCCTATAGGCACCCTCTCAGACAAGTTTGAAAAGGTCGTTAGGAAGCCAATATGCAGACAACTTGAAAAGCAGGAATGGGACACACAGTGGCTTTTTCAACCCTGCTCGACTCCTCCAAGCAAGAAGTTGGGCAACTGCTTGCAAATAGCCATGATATTGAGGAGGTGTAGGTATTGTATAGTGTCAGATGAGTTGTTTGATTCGAAGCCAATACCAGATGAAGAGTAATAGCATTCATCCTCAGAGTCAGCACAAGGACAACGGTCAAAGCCATTGGTAGAAGGGCACCACTGTGTTGCTGCCTTGTATTTTTGATACACCAATTATATCACAATAGTATGAACCAATACAAACTTGTAATGTATTGCAGTGCCATGCCACCATATCAGTTTCAGAGTGCTGGTCTAGTAATCATTGTGCTGATGCTTCATTTGGGTATGCTGTACCCAGCGGGTATTCTGTAGTCCTATAGGGGCAGTGCTGGCTACACACTGGGGGCTGTAAAACTGTTGTTACGCATCTCTGCCAATGGCCCGGTAGCTTCACCTGCAAGTTGCATTTGTAAATCATTTAGAATCACATCACAGCACAATTCCCTCATTTGAACGATGCAGAAAGAACAGCAGTTTTGAAAAGACACATGACGGTTAGTTTAGAACCTTTTCCCTTTGTTTGTGCCCTGAAATGTGATAGCTTTATTTAAAGATATTTGATTATCCTGGTGGATTTGCTTCCCAGGGGATCGCTCAGAGATGGCCCCCCATCCTGCGCTCCACGGCACTTTCCACTTTCACAAATGCGATGCCATCATTAAGGGGTTTAATGGGGTTTCCACCTCTGCTTCTAGCATTAAGAGAGCAAATGTCTCCATTATGTGAGATGCAGGGAAGCTTTTTCAAAAAGCTTTCTCCACCTGGGGGTGGCTCTATTCTTGTGCACTGACAGTCCCAATGTGGATAGTCGTTTATTAGATTACCTCTAGTGCTCCGTTTGATGCATCATGAGGTGATGTTATGCAAAAGCATCGAAACTCTATCTGAATTGTCGCATGATCTTCTGCCTGTAAGGCCAAAAGCTGTAAGCTTTTTTGTTTGTTGGTAATATTAAGCTTTGTGGATTCAAGAGTACAGTATGTCTCCCCTGTTGGTTGCAGCAAAAGTCATTTTAAAAGCTGATTTCTCCTCCTGGAGCTTGTGAAGGTTAGCAGGGCACTGTGGTTCAATGAGTTAGTGATGGCTGTTAATGAAGACACATTTACACCCTTCAGTCTCACTATTATAGCACAGGTTCTGCAGGTCAGTAAGCAGCTAGACGCAGGATGGAAACGGGCCATTGGATAATTATCCTTTCTCTGGTAGTGGGGGAAAAAAACACCTATTTTAAACAGCAGCCTACTCCACTGCAGGGCTAGCATATTGAACTCATCAGCCCTTGTGTTTCTGTGCTATCCAGATGTGTTTTAGGTGAATGCGATGAAGCGCTTTAACTGCAGATGGCTACAACAGATCTGAGTGCCTCATATTTTCCCTACTGTGGCAATATCGGGGCAGATAAATACTGCATTTATTTCTATATACAGTCTGGCCACTTTATTACGGCATGTACCAAAAAAGGCTGAACCCCTGTTTTCTTAGATCACAGCTTTGACACAACGTGGCATTGAATCAACAAGGTGTTGGAAGGTGTCTTTAAAGGTCTTTAAATTCAGTCATTCACATTCCACGCGATTGGTGTGCAGGCAGAGGATAGTGATGATGACGAATACATAAGAATGTTACAGTTTGATTCTTTTAACCTCACAGGTTTCTCCAAAAGAAAGAAAAAAAGCCTGCCTGTGGCTTTTTTCCCCCCATCGCAAAAAAAAAAAACAGACAAAATCCCTGGTCTCTTGTTAATCTGATTCCTGTAACTGTACTCGACAGTGAAACTTGGCTATGGACTGATCAATCAGACTGTCTGCCAGGCTTTTCAAGACAGTGCCTTTGCTTCTATAAAGGGTTTGCTTTGTTTGTTCAATATGGCATTTCATGAAATCAAAATTAATTTTACTGCAGCTGAAATAGCCTAGTGCAGTAGAACTGTAGGTTCTGTTCATTGAGATGTCATTATTACGCATTGATTTCCAGGATGTAATTATTGAACATTATTGTTCTCATTCTCTCTTTTCTCAGCCTCTCAGGGCTAAAAACACTTAATATCAGTCTGATTTGAAACCGAAATCCTTACAGCACTATTGCATCTCTGTACTGCCATCAAAGGACGTAAAGTTAATGATTTAATTTTGGAAACCTGAGCGATAGTAGTTTGCATTGTTAAAATGATAAGAATCTGTTTCATGGAGATTGTTAATTGTTCTATGAACGCCCCACGAGAGCCTGGAATCTAATTACAAAACCTCAAAGAGATCAGCAAGGTGATCATGGTCAGGCCCTTTAATAAGAAAGCCCTCTCTGTCTCGATGTTGTGAGGCAATAACAGATTATTCTGTCAAGTCATTTTTATCACATCTCAGGCAATCCCTGAAGGATTACAGAGGAGCTACATTATCAACAGCCCTTGCCTTAATGAACCTGGAATCAACTGGAAGCAGCTTGAGTTCCATTAACATTAACCCGAGCTCCATTTAAATAAGCAGTAGGGGTTAGTGTATGTTCAATTTACAAGACGTGAAATTGTAAGAACTATGTCAAGTAGACAGACATCTTTACACTGATGAAAGCATTAGCTGAAATCGTTTTAGTTCCTTATAGATTCACCTCAGAATTAATGACTTTTCATGATTGATTTACACAAATCTGGCCTAGGCGTCCTACCATGAGAGATAACTCGGATACGTTGTTTATTCTTGAGGGTTTTTTTTATTTTATATAAATGGCACAGTTCAATATTATTTGCTGCCATACGTAATGTACTTTTATAGTAATTGCATTAACTATTTCTCCTGTGAGGCTTCTCCCTCCTGTGTGGTGAATTGAGAAACTGAGCCGTTAATAGTCTTGTTTTTATAGTGGTTGTGCTCAAGGCCTACTGTTCCTAGCGAAGCCTGCTTTACAAGACTGATTACCACGAATTTCCTCTAACAATTGTCATAACTGGGTAATGCCCCTTGATTCGAGCAAATACAAGGAAACTAGCAGGTAACTACACTGTAATAGGCTTGTAAAAACTGATTTGTGTTGCCAAATTTAACAACATGGTTGCACCGTAGTACATTTCCATGTAATGACATGCTTATTCCACTAGTATTTACTGTGTAATATTTACCATGTAATAACAACATGCTTGGTAGTTACCTAGTTATTACCATGTGCATATAACGTAATCTAAAGGGCTACTGAAAATTCCATTCAGCCGTTGCGCGCACACTTGCACCATGTTAGGTTTCCTATTGTATAGCAGCCACTTTAGCACTTCATGGTTTAACAATGCATAGCAGCAGTGTTAATGTTTAAAAGATGAACCACATTTATTGTGTTGCTATTTGTATATTTTATACACAAGAGAACCAGTCTAGTAGAGCTGTTATTAGTTCTTTGCATTACATATGCAAGACGTTATTTCCTTTCCCTGTTTTGGTTCGGGGAGGAGAGAGTTAAGATGGTGATTTATCTGTAAACCTGGACTGCTGCAAGATACGGTGACTGCACAATAAGAAAAGCCAACTTCTGGTTAAATAAAACCCTTTGCATCGATAAGCAACCTACACTGGAGTCTTTATTAATTACCGACACTACACTATTTATGCATCTATTTTATAATGCTTTTTTTTTCAGAGTTATGACGGGGCAACTTCTAGAACTCCATAGAGTTCACACACAAACTGTTTTAACATTTCTGAAAATGTAATAAAAAATGTGTGACCGAAGAGGATATTCTTATATTTTACTGTATTATGATTAGCAACATCATCACGGGCATTGATAACGGAAGCCTGCTGGAACCAGGAATTAGTAGTTTCAACTTTTAAACCTGTGAGGTTGTTTTGAATATGTTTGAAATCGTGCAAACAGTAGCAGGAAAATATTTGTGTTTTGTTTGTTTTCTGAATCAGTGTTCCGTGAGGTTCGACAAAGAATTCCTTGTAGATACCCTTTCTGCTCTGAAGGTTGAACCTGTGTCACCTCTCTGGATGAAACGTCTAACGCAATGCACTGCTTGTGTATCCTGAAGAGGACACATAAATAACAGTCCGACGGTCACAACGTTCCCGAGATAACAGAATGTACACAACACAGAAAACACAGAGGCTAAGAGCAGCTTCAGCTCTGGCTGTCTGTATGGGAGTGCCCGGGACTCTTTGACTGCTCACTATCTTCACAAGATAAAACAGTTATCCTCTGCTTCCAGGCGATCACTCTTTCTATTTCCATTAGGTAATTTATCGCAGGAAGAAATATACTGTAGGCACTAGCATCTCAGAACACTGTTGTCGTCAATACTACGTGTTCTTACAGAGGCTGGCAGAGTTAACCAATTAGCAGAACACAGCATTGCCAGCACACAATGGTTTAAGATTGTCTGTAACTACTGTGAGTTGATCGCTTTCCAGAGCAGGTGTTTTCACTGAACACAAATGGTATACACTCTGTACTAAACCAGAGTCAAAACCCTATGTAATGACTTCTATATTACGAATAGAGGATCGCTATGGTCTTCAGACTGACAGGAACTGATGATTTCATTTACATAGATTACTATCAGCTTTCCTTAAACACCATTTACAATGAACCTAAGCAAACAGTGCTACAAATATCATCTCTCCAGCATTTTAGCAGATTATGCCAGACAGACACAAAAACACTTTTTAAGCTTTTCTAATGTATACCACAATGCATTTTTAGATACTCCCCATATTACAGCCCCTTGCCAAGCAATAAAACTGGCAACTGAAAAACCAGTCACAGAAACTGAAGTGGCAAGGAAAGACTGGATATTATACCAGCTCATAAAAAAGTGGTTTTAGACCAGATAAGTCCCAAAAGAGATAGCTCCAAGCTCCCAGCTGCTTCTGCAAACAGCATTTTCTTACTAGCAATGAACTGGTACACTGAAGTGTTTTATTATTATTTTATTTTGACATGAGAAACCCTGCAGATGAATCGGCTGCATGAGAATGCAACGCTTTTCACAGCCGAGCATTCCTCTGCATGAGTAGATAGAACTGCATCCCTGCCGTTTTACCAAACATCAAACACTTGTACTTTATTTGACGAGCAGAAGTTGAACCGCTTATTGATCTCAGCTTGGAGTTCTTCATGTCTACCTGACAGATTTGCAAAGCAGTAGATTCTGCAACCCATTTAAAGAAATAGCTTGTTATATGTATTGCCATAGTTTATCATGAGTCCACACGTAGCCATGGTTTAACCATGGGTAATGGGCAATGTTGTGTGATGCACTGCGTTATGGGTACTGACCCCTCTTTTGCATGGTGGTTAAGATACTTGCTTGCCCAGCTTGGGAAGTCTCTGCTTGGGAGTTTTAGTGACCAGAAGGGGGCGCTGTGTGGAATGAGGTTAACTATTGCCAATTGACTCATCCTTCCTAACCCATAGTCTTTCCTGTGTTACCCAGTATTTTACTGTTCAACCAAATAACTAAATACCATAATTCAAGGTCTCTTAATTAAGCACTCCCACGTTGTAACATGAATTGTTTTTCAGTTTTTCATGTTGGTTACTAAAAGCCTCAAGGCACTTTCAATGAGGCTAGATAAAAAAAAAAAAAAAATTATTGATTTTCCAATTTTCTGACGGCACATGCCAGAAAAGATTTGTATCATCCAAAAACAAAATTGATCTTATTTATTTAACTTTTTTCGGGTTGTCGTTTTAATGTGTGAGTGTTTCTGTTCTGTGTTGCAACAGCGTGCTAATAGACTTTGAATACATTTTCTCAATTCATTTTTTATTTGCGGTTCCCCTAGGGTGATGTCAAATCCATTTTCTGCCGTCCTGTTAGCATGGATACCTTCCGCAAAACTCTAGCAAGCAAAGCAACGTGCCCTTTGGGTAACATAACACGCAGCAGTTTCTATGAATATTGCATCACTGCGTTTTGCAGTAGTTCTTAGTATATTTCTGCAAAACAGTTGTCGTGGGAGCTAGGTGGCGCAATGAGCTAGTTCACTTGCCTTTCCGAACTTTTAGATCTGGAGGCCTGGGTTCCAACCGCACACATTTAATGATGGAAAAAATCATCTATTACTGTTTAATTTTAAAATTATTATTATTATGTCTTATTGATTTCTAAGCGGAATACAGGCATCATAAGATACGAGTTCATCTTAACTGTCTGTTGTCTAGGCCACATCCTCCTTGCCGGTGATTTAATTAAAAAAATAAATAAAACAAAACTGACAGAATATATGTATGTATGATATGCATATACAGCAGTAATGCATTTTCATTTTAGTTGTTATTTGTGAAGTCTGTAAGTAATACAAAACCAATAAGAAACAATGCACTTAAACTGGCCCTCTTTTGGAAGCGTATTGCCATTGTTTTACATTGGTGTGGTGACTCGGATAAAGAGGGGGAGAGTGAGTCTGTATGGCTCTTTTGCATTGTTGTAAAGATGCGATGGGTGAGGTCGCCAGTTCCCTGGTCTCGTTGCCCTGTTACACCTGCTGTAGTCTTTTTGCTTTGACAACACTGAGCACCAAAATAAAATAAAAAAATACAAAATTAAGAAAGTAGCAAATGTCTCGCTGTCGCGCAGTTAAACAGATTCATCATGAGTAGTTGTTTTGTTTACAGCATTGTTAGTGCACAGAGACTGAGTAAAGGGGTCAGCAGTTGTAGTAAAAGCCATTTTTTTCCTGCCCTGGTTACATTTTGAATTGATGTATTTTCAAAGAGGAAGACTAAGACAGTCATCGTTGAGCACAACGCCTTTTCCCAGAAAATGCAATATTGATAATGCCAGCAGCGTGACAGCTATCCCATTGCATTTACTTTGAATATTTTAACATTGAATCACATGCTTCTTTTAGATCAAAGAAAATGACTCTGTCCATAGGCACTTGACAGATGTCAGGAGGATTGTTGTGAAATAGGGGGGAAGGGACCATTCTGTCTCTGCAAAGAAATACAATAAAAACATAAAAGAATGCCCTGGAATGCACATGACAATAAATAATTGAGGTAGCATCTGAATGGTGTATAAATCCCTTATGCAAACTCCTCCACACATTTGTAATGAGTTCACCTAAACTATCACAAGAACGACAGCCATTCCATTAGTTAAATGTTGCTGCGGCGTTAATCAGTGTAGCAGCGACCGTAGTTTGAAGAGTTGACACTGTGCATTGCATTGTACAAACACTAGCTTTCAATACCTCAAAAGAAATATGCCAAAGTACAGCGGTTTGGGGCACAAAGTATTATTCAGTTTTTTTATCATACTGTCATGTTTCGTTTTCCTTTAAATATTTCTAAAACTAAAATGAGTTCCTAATTCTTGCTTGATGGCAGTACAATGATATTAGTGAATTTCCCAGAGCAATTCAAATCCTGAGTGTCTGCTTTAGCTCTGAAGTGCTTTGTTATGCAGACCCAGGAAAGCTCCAGTTTCGAACTCGACAGACGGATTCTTTTTTCCCCAGACCTTTGTGAACTCTGCGGCACAGGCTGCAAGCCCTCTCCATGTGATCTATAGGAGGTGAGGTTGTCCCTATTAAATGATCAGGGTCACACAGTTCCCCGAGGTGCTGTAGCTCAAGCACCTCATTACCCAGCGGCTCGTTGCAATAATCCACCAGGCGAATATTAACCATCTTCACTGTCGGGTCCTGGGAGCTGCCGGTAATTGAATAGCTCACTTCGTTTCACAAAAGGCTTTCAGATTGCTCTGATATTCTTGCACAAAAAGTTACAAACAGCCCCCCGTACAGGTAATAACCCACCCGGAGTCAGGTTTCTGTTTTCCATAATAAGCGAGGCACAGATTACTCCAATGGTTTGCACATTGCTAGAGGAAATGTAACTTCAATATGTTGCCCAACAGGGACAGGGCAGTAAATTAACTGTAGGAACTTGCTTGTGCAGGGCGAGCAAAATTGAACTGGAAGATTTAGTCCCACTCCTGCCAAATAATGAATTAATGGGATGCAGGTGGCGAGGGAAAGAGAAATGTTGCCATCTAAATATTCTTGTTCATCAGGAAATGTAATAGTAAATGACTGCCCATACTGTACTGCTGTACTTAGACCACAGGATATTTTTTCTTTTTTTTCTTTTTTTTATAATTATTATTATTATTATTATTATTATTATTATTATTATTATTATTATTATTATTACAATTGCAAATCTATTCCCTTAATGAAATAAGCCCATCTGCTGTGCTAAATTACAGTAATGGACCATTTGCCCATGAATATTGTATGCCCTGAAATCTCTCAGCCATTCTGAACAATTTTATCAGCTCAATATACTTTGTTATTACTGCCTAAGATGTATTTACTTATGAGATGTAAACCTTTATTTCAACATTGATTTGCTTCCATACCATTTCCGAGAGGCTGCTGGCCTTCTCACTGCCTGCAGTGCCTGTCTGGGCATGGAAACAGTATGGGCTTGGGGTACACAGTGGATTCCATGCTGAGGTGTGCTGGGGGTTACTGTTGAGTTGCCGTGGACACACTTTTTTTTTTTTTACATCACAGTTGTGAAAAATCCCCAACCGATAGGTGGTGCATTTCTTTAGAAAAAATGAAACTACTAACCGTAAAACTTTTCTTATGCGGTTTGATCTGCACATTCCCCCATAAATTGTGTTATCGGAAAAAAAAAAAAAAAACTTTGACCACCGTGGCCCAGTGATTCCTCTGCTTTTCTCTTTGGCTGTCAGAATAGAGCTCTATCTGAGATATCCGCTAATGCAGTCTTCCTATTGATCTTTATGATAAGGTCTGCTGCTATACACTATTAGATTTGCTGCAGCGAGGCAGTTCAGAACACTGCCTTTCACTGCGGCTCAGATATACACCCGACAGGTTTTGATAAATGGAATTAAGCTCCTTTTCCTTTGTAAGGCAGTGGAATATATTGATTGATCTTGTGTGGGCAAAAGAGTCAAGTCACTGTTCCAGACTCTTTTTTTTTTTTTTTTTTTAAATCTCTGCTTGATAGCGTCCTTTTGTTCGTCCACTCTCTCCGTATGCCCCTCTGGCCTCTATAGAGCTCTCGATTATGTCTTCCCTCTAAGAACAACCGGAACACTGAAGTGTTACTATTAACCTGGCACCCTCTATAACACTTTGCACACTTTACCTGCAAAACATAATATAGCACTCCATAAAAAGAAGCATTCTGCAGTTTTTGTGGAATAGTTCAGATTAAAGTCTTAATAATAAAAGGTCTTTGTATGTTCAAAAGAGGAGAGGACGGCCATATTAACGCCGATCACTTGGGAATTGGTACTTTATCAGCATTTGCATGCGTTGCAGATCAGATTAATGCTGAAACAGGGCGCCTAATTTGTGAGCTGTAACCGTATGGTCTATAAAGTGTATAATTAAAATGTTAATGAATATTTTTCTTTTAATAAATACAGCTTTTGCTTATCTTTATGTGTGACAGTGGTAATTCTCAGGATGAGAGCATATACTTAAATTGAGTTATTCCTTTATGCCTTTTATGAAAAATTGAAGGTTTTGCAGAGTAATCCAGTGACCGGATCAGAACTGTGACAGGCGAGTCGAAGAGCAGGAAGCTACAACAGCAGTCACTTTCATTTTCAAAAGAAATCAAAATAAGTACAAAGTGCTGGCCCTTTTTGAGGCTGGGTCAAAACACACACCCAAACAGACAGCGTTCTCAAGGTAACCCACACAGGCATCTTCTTACTTAGAGTTCTGGCATGCTCTCATTGGTAAGCCATTGCATGGAAATCACTTTTGATAGCTAGGGAGTGGGTGGTTGGATAACACATGAGTTATATACATGAATATCCAACAGACAATAAGTGCATGCTTAAAACCACAGGTGTTCAACCGCAAAACATATTACCTTTTTTTCCTGTTTGAAATTTGTAGAACAATATTAACTGCCAGGTGGACATGAATTCATTGGAGCTGTGATCACCAATAATAATGAGTGCTGATACCCTCCAGCACCTTGCAATGAACTCCCTCTCACGCAGTACCTGACTGAGTTTAGTAATAGTAAGACGTGCATATCCGCTCCACAAATGGAGTCTCTTTTATCACAGCAGGTTTCTCAACCTGGAGACCAGGATTCGATCCTCAGTCATGCCTATATTTTCCATTCGGAAGAATAAAAGTTCACCACGCATGCTAATAATAATGCTAATATTAACACTGATAACCTCTTCACAGTTATGTTAATGTCCCCATCATGAATACAGATGTTCTGAATACCTGAAGTTAAGAGGAAGTTCAATTTGTTCATTTCAGGCTCCAGGCACACTGCCAAAGCTATCCCTCTGGTGGGTATTTGATTAAACAGGTACGGCAGCACGTAATATAACCAGCGATAACCTTTTCTCATTAAAAATTAAACGTGAGACAACACTGCAAGTACAGGCTGTCCTATTTGACATTGAAATGACGAAAGCTGTTCAAATGGTTACGGCATTGTAGTTGCAAACTCATTAAAATAATGATAGTCTGCATTATTATTTATTTTTCTTAGTTCTAGTTCTTAGAATTTTTATGCAAAACTTACATTGCTTAGTGGTCTTTAGAATCGGATGATTCATCAGCTAATGTGTGCAATATGACACGTCATTTTCAACTGCTCCGGATTTCACAGCCCTTTTCAAATCAGCACCACTCCAGACATTGTATCCCCATCTGGAGATGGGTTTTATACATACTGAAGTGTATTATTTATGATTATATCAGTATGTCAGTGTTATTCAGTTGTAAAATGATAAAAAAGATATTTAACCACGCGGTGTTCAATTACATGGCAGAGATGACAAGCTTCTGCAGTCAAACATTTGAATAGAGATTTGAACGTGCTCTTTCAAAGCATGCAGAATGTGGGATCAATACTCTTAATGTTGCTGCAAGCTTTGTTTTCCAACTCAGTTTGCTTGGCATTCTCATTTCCGCTGCTGGCTCTAATACCGTTTTCACGCTAGGTTTTAATGGTCTATCGACAACTGGACTCACTGCTGTTCACCTTCAAACGAGAGGGAAATCGGGGAAATGGGTTCACCGAAATCCGGAATTCATTAATCCCTCCCCTAGAGGTAAATTAAATACAGGATTCATTCAAGTAAAAATAAAACGAGAAAGAAACTACAATCCTGAAGTGGTATGTGAGAAAGTAAGACCAGTCACAGTACAGCATTCCATTATCTGCATCACAAAAACATGTACACATGCACAGATCAAACAGGATTTACTGTCTGAAACAGTGCAATATATGAGATCTGGACAAGTTCCCTAGTGTAACGGCAATGAGGACCAGTGGTGCATTAATTAGTCTACTGAATTACAGCTGTGGGTTAAAGGGGTGATGACTAGGCCTGCTTCTCTTCTCTTTTTTTCCAGGGTATCGGCCATTGTTCTGCCCACTGGGAAGTTTATTTCCCTTACTGATATTATACAGGAGGCTGTGTGGTCCAGTGGTTAAAGAAAAGGGCTTGTAACCAGGAGGTCCCCGGTTTAAATCCCACCTCTGCCACTGACTCATTGTGTGACCCTGAGCAAGTCACTTAACCTCTTTGTGCTCCGTCTTTCGGGTGAGACATAATTGTGACTGACTCTGCAGCTGATGCATAGTTCACACACACTAATTTCTGTAAGTCGCCTTGGATAAAGGTTTCTGTTAAATAATATAAGTGACTTCCAGCCAGGGGTTGTCTGTATAGTGGCCTGTATTTTTCATTCTGCCTGGGAGTATTGTCGTACCCCGGATAGTGTTTATAAAAACAATATTGCTTATTTTTATTTATAATTCAGGAGCACACATTTTTGACCCAGTCTCGAAGCGTTACTCCCAGGATGCCCTTGAAAGAATGTGTCATCTGAGCAGGTTTATAACATTTTAAGCCCCATCCAACTTTATATGAAATCCACTGGTTTCCTGGTGTTTTCAGAATTGATTTAAAAATGTTACCCTCAGACCATTAAAGAACACACTGTGACTTGAACAGCCTTCTCACATTGTTCTGTCGCTCCCTCCTGTCAACATGCTGTTCCAAATGGCTTTTCAAACACACTTGCGATTTTATTTTGTTCATAGTTGTTAGCCATTAATCAGCTGAGACATGGCAAATTATTTTTCTTCCCAACACCCCCACTGTCTCACAGCAATACAACCTTGAATTTCCAGCCTGAACGCCATTGCTGTGTTCTTTTGTCTGAATAAAAGTCACTGGCAGCATGTTGCTGTTTTCTCTGTTTTTCTCGATCTGGTAACATCTTAGTTTAATGATGCAATAATGCATATATACTTTAGATGTGTTATAAACATTATCAGACAGTTGATAATAATGATAGAAATCTAGGGTCAGCATCATTCAAGGAAATGTTTTTAGTTTGGGATCTCATACTTTGTCTCTGATTTCTGATTATGAGAGAGTCACATGTGATTTCTGGTTGTTTCTCAGTCCATAAGAACTCCCTTCCAATCAATGATTAAAGAATACATGCCTGAAAACAGTTTAAAAAATCCCTCTTACTATAAAACATTATTTTTAAAAATCAAATACTTTCATGGCTTGTGGTTTGTTCAAAAACTGTGTAAGCAAACATAGCAAATAGCGCTGCATTCAAATAAAAACAGACCAAATTAAATTACAGGTATAAACTTACGCTTAAATCATTTAGATTTTTTTAAAGAATTGTTCTAAAAATAAATGTACCTGAATGTAATGTGTTATGTTCTTATCTATTTAACAGTGATGGGTGTGGAATGTATTAAGAGTTCTGTTGATACAGTAATGCTGTACATGGATGCACTTTGAATCCATTACACCTGATTCAATGCATTAGCAGTTGCACTAGACAGAAATGGCTCAGGCAAACGGTGGTGGGTGCAGTTAACTGAACACTTCTTAGGAAGATTAGCCTGCAGAAACCCTAGCAGAACTATTAGCAAAGCGCTACCAGCCACTAGTGGAACAACTATTCCAAAGGGGTCTTGTTATAGTACCATGGCACTACAATGGATCACAATGGTGTGTACTGGATCACCCTATTGTGATATCATTGCTGTGTTAAAAATGTTCCTACTCATGTGTTATTCCAGCTTAAGTGGACCGATTTATGTGGAGGTGTTCCCTCTATTTGTAGTTACATAAGAAATGTTATCTTAAAGCTTGTTGCAAAGACTTTTTTCAACAGAAAATTATAAATTGCCTTTAGCCAATGGCTCTGGTCATGGAGGGTTGAGCCACCCTGTGCTCACAGGTGACGTGCCTCAGTAATTACACCTCATTGTAGCGCTGAGACTGGGTCCTGTGCGGCCGTCGCTCACTAGACTTTAATCACAGCTCTCCTGTCTGAAAGGCCAGCGTACAGAAAGCCTTCTGGGGAATTGAAAATAAAAAAAAGAATAATTGTTAGCAGTGCCTTCAGGAGCTAGCCTGCCACTGGTACTGCATGCAATGACATTTTCAACTGAGCCTTCAAAGTCTCTTGTGGTCTTGTACTGTAGCTGTAGGGTTTGCTTGATAGCTGGCCAAAGGATAAGGAGACTTGAGGTTAAGGCTCAGAGTGAGATGCTTAGAGTTGTGTGTGGAGGCACTGTGTTTCGTTTTTGGCATTGAGAAATAATGTCGATTTACTACATCTACTGGTAACCCAGCTTAGAGCATGCAGCATGTGTGTGTCAGTCTGAGCCCTCGAGAATCTCACTTTGATTGGGAAAAATATATATATTAGTAAAAGAGAGAAATCTTGCGCCAACCCTGTTGCTGTTATCACACCCCTTACATTTTTTTTTTGTCTTCTGGGTCTGTGCTGCAACTACTGAAGTAACATTGTGTATTTAGATCTCTCGTTAAAATATATAGGAAAAGTTAATTATTTTTTAACAGTGCTGCATAAAGAAAATGACGACCCATCTTATCCAATTTTGTATTTGTCTCATCCCTGTTGTCTAGCTCTGGGTTCATAGAGAAGAGAGCCAAAAGCAGGTTCTTATACTCTCTGCGGGCAGCACACCAGACGCTCCCTTAAACAAGCATTACCCGATTCAGAGTTGTTAATAAATGAACATCAGTGGCATAATGTTACCCCTTTAAGAGAATTATGCATACCTGTAATACTGTATCAACTTACATCTCAACACTTCGTGTGACTGTGCTGGTCTGTTTAGGGGCTGCCCTAGATTTTGCATAAACTTTCAGTGCCCCAAAGGCCTAGGCACAGCTAGGTGTTTTTTTGGGTTTTTTTTGGCAAAGATGGATTGAGCGTGTATAATTGTGCCTACAGTAACTTTGTTCAGTCAAAACAAATGCACTGACAACATAGGAAAGGCTGCTTCGCTGTGGTGTGTGTCGGGGGGAGAAAATCAGAAAGCACAACCCCTGTGAACAAACAGGCAGTGGCAGCTAAAGATTTCAATGTCAGACTTGTTAATTTTCTTTCTATTTCACTGCTGCCTTTCCTGAACCTAAGAGACAGATACTGACAGACACAACGAGGACAAATGTATTATAGAGCAGTTTCTCAGGGGGAACGCCTCCATATTTGATGTAATTTTCGAGATGCCCTTTGTATTATTGACCAGCATGCTCTGGCAGTAAGCGCATGAGAATTATATTTCCCTCGTTCCGAGCATAATATAGTAGATGGATATTGACTAGAGTTTAAAATGGGAAAAACAGGTGCGATTTAAATTGCTGTGTTTGTGTCAACAAGTGAATGCTGTTACCAACCTAAAATAGAATCCGCTGTTTGTGGCTTTGCACGTTACAATGAAGTAATTCTGACAGCAACGTACATAATCTTGATTATTATTATTTTTTGTTTTTGCAGTAATCCTTTTTTATTTTTTATCAAGCATAAAATGTTGCTTTGTTTTTTGTGTTTTTTTTTTCTTTTGGAAAATTTAGTTTTTAAGGATTTTTCACTTCGTTTTGTTCTGAGAAGTGTTAAAAACAGGTGTTACAGAGGTTGCATAAAACATATCTAAACAGCAGCAATATGTAATACACCCTGTTGTGTACACCTGCAATATGTAGTACACACTTTTGTGTAAATGGCCTGTGACACAAATGACGTCCCTGGCATGCATTAAGTTATCTAATCAAAAAACACGTTCTTGTACAAAAACTTGGCAAACGGGATCAGCCATATAAAGATGTGATATTGAGCGTGGTTCACATACTGGTCAGTCCAGGCACAGGCACCCCTGTCTGGGCCTCGTCTCCAGTGTTCAGCAGCTCTTGCCTCCCCAAGTGCTCCAGTGGAGACAATGGTCAACTACATACAGTATCCCATTATATATATTGTGAGCTTCTTTGAAGATATACAGTATTTCCTTTATCTGTCCTATTTGAAGAAAGTGCAAGGGCTAAAGCATTTTTTTTCAGAAAGGAATAACACAATTGTAACAGTAACAATAGGTAGTTTCTTCTTAGTTTTGCTCATAATACATTAAAAAATGCAACGTTATACACATTTCTGAAGCTGATACTGGACTAGCCTTGCACAGTAATCTCTGCAATGCTGGTCTGGCCCCTTTACTGGGATCGATTGGGATTATAGTGGGTACTTCTGCAGGGCTATAGGAACACTATAAGGATTACTGGTGTTCAGTCGGCCTACTTTCTTTAGGCTTACTGGGAAGGAGAATTACATGACCTGACAGGGAATCAAACCCAAGACCTCTGCTCTCACTTTAAGTGGTCTCCACACTAACCTGCCACTTCGCTATTTACCAGGGATCCACTGGTTCGATCCCACTGCTGTTACAAACGTGCAGTACCATTGAACTTGATCACTCATTCATTTGAAGATTCACAGAATGGTATTAAGTATTTGTTAGGCTGAATTTGGCAGTGCTGCGTGATGCCATTACGGATTGAGATAGATGACGATGATGTTAAAAGCTCTATAACCACGAATACAGACGATCCGGATCTTTTGAGTGGCGGTTAAGACGCCCACTTGCAGCGTGCAGGGTCACCGATTCACTCCCAGCCTTCTCCCTCTTACACATATTTCATGGACTAGACTAGATCAGATCTACATCTGCCTATTTCAGAAAACATAGTTACATAGTAGATAAGGATTTTTTTGTGCTGTTTTTTTTTTCAAAGAAAAAAGGAAAGACCTGAATCTTCTGATTGTACAGTATTGTCTCAAAATGAAGAATTTGGAATTCTGAAACACTCAGGTATCTACTCCATGTAAAGGTGTACCATATATTACATTTACTGTTTAATGGTGTAGTTTACTGATTTCCTGCCCTGCACACTTTACCGTGCCTAATTGCCTGCACCGGTTGTGTTCATAGGAAAAGCTAGTGGCAGATTGGCAGAGCAATTAAGGAAGACAACAATTACTTGTCACAATGTTCGTTTGCATCATTTCATTGCATGATCTAGTTTCTTTTTATAGTCACTGCAACTTGGAGAATCTCACATTCAGTACATTTGCAAGCATTTATTATTCTGCATACTGAAGTATTCTGCATATTGTAATTTGGGATATGCTGTTCCGGACATGGGCATAAATCCCATTTAAACAAATTAAATGAAAATCCATCAGAATGCTACATATTGCAAAAGGGATTTTTAGTATCCTGCATAATGTACTAGTGGCATAATATTTATAATACGACCAATCATATCTGGAATATGAAGTTCATATGGATGTTATATTCTACATAAGTATGCTGCATTCTCTGTATATGAAATTCTAATCAAAATTGTGAATGGTGATTGGTTCAATGCTGTCTGACTTCAGTCACCAGTAATAACTGAAATTGAAAACAACATATACAAATGGAAGTTGTGGCTAAATCAATACACACTGACACATAAACCAGGCCAGTAAACGTTAACAGGGCGAGCTCAGTCAAACAATAAAATATAACGCAATTGCACGGCTGACCAGCTTCATGCAAGTCTTGAGATTATTATTTTATTTTTTCATGTATTTATTTTAGCTCAGATGAAAGAACTCCTGTAATACTTTCGATTCATTCAGATTAAAAAGTAATTGACTTCTTTTTGAAACTGAAAAGGGGGGAGAGTGGAGGGGAATCTATATCAGCCAAGAAAGCAATTCTCTGTGCTGGAGTTTAAAAAGGACCTCCAGTTTGCTTTCATTCATTGATTGTTTAAACAAACTCCTAGACTGCTGTTGCTTCCCCTCTGCAAGCTGCAACTTTGTTGAATGCTTGTGTGCCCTCTGTCAGCTGAATGCATCTCAGCTGCTTTTCTTGTCTCTTTATTTACTCAGGAAATATCCGTGGGGAGATTCTGAACTTCTTACAGAACGCTTTGTTGACTTGGAGGGCTCTTGAAATAAGGGTAGGAAACAGCATATAATATGATTAAAGTAATACGATAAATAGACTGTGGAGGCCCAAGAGAGGAACAGGATTGATAAATATGCCTGTCGGAGATGCTAACTAGAACTGAGGAAAGGAGGGAATGGCCAGTGTCTGTTATAATCTATTGAAGTATTGTGAGCTGCTATACTAAATGTCTGTAGGCAATTGAGAACCAAAGCATCAATGAAATAACAGAATCAAAGGTTTGATAAAAAGAAATGAAGCCAGGGTGAGGTAATCCCAATCAAGAAACAATGAAGCAAGCGTCATATTTGCAAAACAGTATTTTTATTAGAAATATCTTTTTGTATAAAAATGAACATGCTCTACACCTTTTTTTAATATAGATTAAAGTCAAATATCCAGGCACTGTACTTTTTTTTTTTTTTTTTTTAAATTGGTCAGTACATAAAGCAGACATTATCAATCCATTTTATAAACATACATGAACTTCCCATTTAATTTGGTCAGCACTTGAACATACTCTGCCTTTGCAACACCGATAGTGTTGCAAAGGAATAAAATCGAGGGAACAAACAAAAAGCAGAAACATTTTTTTAGACACAATCACAAACAATCCCACAATATATATAGATTTTTTTTTTTGTTATTTTAAAAAAAAAGAAACATTTCCTTGATCTTGATGTATTGTCAGCTGATTTTGTGAGTTGCAAGTATTCTAGAACAGCCTTTGCCATTCATCGCGCTTTGTGGTTTTTTGGTAGTTTACTTTCTGGAGTTTCTAAAACCACCGAGTTTGTTAGGCCCCTAATGCTTCACGTAATGAGCTTTGTAATGGTGTGTTTCTACCATCACTGAAAATATACTGCTTGGCAACCGAAATAATCCTGGAGGGACCGATTCAATCAAAAAAAAAAATGACAACCACCTTATTTACATTTTCTGTGGAGACATTTAATCCAATTTCCAGGCTAAGGTAAAAAAAAATGAATACATTTAAATCATCAGCCCAGCAGAACTGCAAACGTCACATAAACGTAAAACTGAATGGTAGTTTTCAGAGTGAATTTTCCTTTAGTTAGTTTTTGAGATTCGCAGAGATACAGTAAGGACGGCATTTCGGAAGGCAGTGTAAACACTAAGGGTGTATTTGACAACCCTAGGTTGCCTGGTGTTCAGACTTGATGGCAGTGTGGGTTAGCTGTTAAAGCTGAATACTGGGAGTCAGTGAAGTCTAGGGATAAGAACTAAGGATCTGGAGGGCATTTAACCTAGAATGTGCAGCGTTAGTGGCCAGAGTTAAGGACTAAGAGGCAACATCGGCCTATTACTGTGGGTAGGGCTAGAGGTTTTAGTAATAGAATGTAATTAACTGTACTGTGCTAAAGAAGATCCTTAGTTTTAGTCCCTGATCAACCCACATTAAGGTATTTCTAAGAAAGTAATTTGGACACAGTCTTATGCTGTAGTACTTTTTTAAGGGATATTTTGCGTGATTGCATTTAAAAAGTAACCGTGTAGAAATATCTCAGCTATACTGCAGGGTTTTTCAGAAGGGCCTTATGTGGAAGTCTCTCTCGCTGCCTGTCACTCAGTCACACATCCCACCCCCCCCCCTCCCCCTCCCAACCTCCCAAAACAGCTGGTCTGTCTCTCTGAAATGAAGCTCACGAGATGTCATGAAAACATCAAGAAAACAAAAGACAAACGGTGTCGTCAACGCAAGAAGGAAAACAGACTCAGTTCTGAAGTACTCTCCTGCCATTACCTTGGAAACATCTCCGTCGCTACCGTTTGATCATGAGGACACAACCCCATCCACAGTGGCCTCCAAGGACCCATCCCATAAAGGGCCATGCCTGTTACTGGTTTTTGTTTGTGCTCTTCTTTAGTTTCTCCCTCTTTTTTTTTTGTTCCTCTTGCTTCAGCGTAGTGAACTCTTCGTAATGATGGCAGACCCTGCCAGAGGCTCTTAGTTAGATTGCGTGGTTGCTGTAGCTGATGTAAGTTTGCTTGGAAGCCAATGCTGTGAAGTGAGAGGGAGAACATAATGCAAAATTAAACAATAAAAACAATAAAGACATGCTCAGTGGCTACTTCATGGGAGCCATCTGCCCTCATACCCATCCCTGCCAAGACATTTTAATACAGCCGTTTTTTTCAACCAGCTGCTGAACTCGTAGAGACTGTGTGCATGAAGGAACAATTCCTTGAATGAGGCTGCCTTGTGTATGTCCTACTGTGTATGTCAGCTACTTCCCTCCAAGTAAATATCTCAATCTAACGACAGCCATGATATGGATGCTCTGAAGCCCATTGTGTCAAATGCTAGTTTATAGAACATGGTTGTCGTTTTGTACAAATGCATGGACATCCTATTTAACCCTGTAAGGCACAAGGGACATACGAGTCTCACAAATAAAAATGATGCTAACTTTCTTGTTTTTGCAATGAGGATGTGCGAAACTGACAGGTTGGATCTGGTCGTCCAAATTGACAGTTTCCTCGTGATACTTGAGTCACACTCAAATGTATTTTAAGAAGAAGCAATTTGAACAACCGTTCAATTCCTTGTGTACCTTAAAGAGGAAGTAGCAGGGTTCCTAAAAACATAGAATTCTACGTTGCTACAACTGTTTAAATAACGTACCTGTAATTTCTATTTTCATTGTTAACATCCTGACAACTTTTTACACTTTGAACTTTTTCTTTCCAAAAGGCCGCTGTAGTGCACTGGGGTTTGAGATCTGTCCTCTAAATCACTGCAGGAAGAGCGATTACATTTTTTTTTTTAAAGCAGTATAACAACAAGTGCTCTGGCTTTTCTGTTCCGTACCACAGCATGGATCATTATTGCTGTTTAACAATGCGGGCGATAATCCTTACACTACCAGTGCATGCACTAGAGCAGCCATTGAGAAAAGAGCTTTGAAACAGACTTTAAAGTTCTAAGTGTAAAAGGTTGTCAGATGTTAAAAGAAAAATTATAGGTATGTTATTTAAACAGTTGTAGCAACGTGTGGGGACGTGTAATGCTATATTTTTTGGAACCCCGCTACTTCTTTAAAGGGTTAAACAATCCCTTTTTTTTGTATCCAAGTCACGCAGCCGCCTATCCTTAAACCTGACACCTCAGGCTACAAAACTATATAAATCTAAATGTGTATTTAGAACAATGGTAATGGTAATTTGGTGGCAGATTTGGCCAGCCCTGCTCCCGGCCCCCAGCCTCAGTGATAAATGAACCTTATTTAAATATGTATGTACTGCAAGCTCCAGATAAAAAAAATAGATGGTCCAGAAAGAATTGGATGTGGCAGTCCCATCTGTCTTTCGCTTTGCTCTCTTATTGTGGTTGTGAGCTTTTATTGCAGAGGATTCTTCATGTTTGTCAATGAGAGCAACAAATTGAGGCTGAAAACTTGTTATCAATCGTCCCTCAATTTACAGAAACAACAAAAAAAATGAAGCAATTTCTACCATCAACAAAGCGGGTACTACACGTCCAAAATTCTGAATTATTTTCCTTGATTTCCGAGTATCGGTCTTCTAAAGAGGTCAGGCTGTAGAGTTATGCAAAGTTGAAACATCTGGGTCTGTCCTCTGCTAACTAATGGAGTGTGCCAACCCCATCAGGGACCACTGGAAAGTGTGTAAGCAGGTTGCAAGGACACCTGTTCTCTCTGCATGCAGCAGCGGAGGTCATGGAGGCTGGTATACCTGTACTCATGGCTCTTATAAAAGCCCATATACCATATCCCATGGGTACATTTTTTTCAGTTCCATAATTTTCTGATGTTTCTGATGTTTCCACACTTTATCTTACTGTTGCTATGCATTGCTACACTAATGCCTTTGCATGTACCATGCAATTAAACTGATTAAATGAAAAAAAACTATATCAAAGATTATAAATCTAAATTATACACATAAACAGAGATTAAGCTTTTCAGGTTCATGGGATCTTTTGAATTGATCTAAACAGCGTCGGATGATCAATATAGGGCATTTTGGTTTTTGAAATCAAACATCTTGCTTTGCATGACTATTATATTATTTATTTTTAACAGCAGTATTTAGAATCGCAAGCCAAGGGGAGACCTTGTCCTTTTTTCTGAGTCACCAGCAATTTCCTCCCATGTCCCTATATTCTTCCTCTGCTCCACTTGCTCCTGTCCCGTGAATTTAGATTTGCCACTGTTTAGATCAGCTGACTAGATCAAAATCTCTGCTAAACTGGCACTATATTGCTTTCTGTCTCAGCTATTCACACACAGCCTACTCCCATGTATCACAGCCCCCAGGGGCAGCCCACCTTGCGTCTCCAGGCTCTCGCAGACCTCTGACTTGGCTTCCCCATTGGGCCTGAAGCTGCCCTTCTGCGTGAACTTGTTGGACATGGTGGTGGCCGTGACCACGGCTTTCAGGCTGCGCTTGCGCTTGGGCACGTTCTGCTCGGGGTGGAAGAGCACGATGTACACCTTGGGCATGTAGAGCATCCCCAGTGAGACCGAGGCACTCAGGCTCACCGAGATCGTCAGCGTGGTCGTCTGGATGTACAACTGGAGAAAAACAAACAAGCACGCCTTTAAAATAGGAAAAGAATGGCAACGCTGTATCAATGACCTGCTTTAAAACAGGAAAAGAATGGCAACGCTGTATCAATGACCTGCTTTAGAATAGGAAAAGAATGACAACGCCGTATCAATGACCTGCTTTAAAATAAGAAATTGCTCAACAATTTAAAAAACAAACACGTTTGAATGAATTTGTTCTCAGCAATACATAAATACATAAATAAACACATTAATACCTGAATTAATAACCATACCTGTTAAATTAAAAACAACCTTGTATTTACATAAACAAGATATGTATCCTCCTTAAAACAGCTGCTTTTCCTGCTTATATTGTAAGGATATATCAATTATGTACAGTATCAGTTCAGGTATAGCTGATAAATTTCTGGCACCCATTAGTTGAAATATATTGTAAACATAAACTACAATCTCAAAGCAGTATACAGTATCATGGATATGCAGCATCATAATATATCTTAGAGAGAGAGAGAGAGAGAGAGAGAGACCTGCAGCAAACCACAACTCAACTCCCGCTATTTATTTAAATACTGTCGCACGACTCTCGCAATGTATAATGCTAGAGATTTCGATAAGAAGACACAACAGATATTTAAATGAGTATATTGCGGCTGTCTTCATTAACATATTTTCTCTTAGTACATCCGACCAAATGTTTGCTTGTTAAGTGTCACAACGAAAATGCAAACTGGCCCATCTTAGTAAACCTACCCCTCAGTATAGTATAGTACTTAGCCTTAAACTTCAGGCTGTAGTATTAGCACTAGTACAAGTACATTAGCTCTGGTAAGCTTTAGCTGACTTTGCCCAAGTAATCTGTACCTTGCGGTTTGAATTACCCTGCACTTGGCTTGAAGCTACTTCTATTGTACCTCCGACTCAAGAACCAGTGCATGATTTCTGAAGCACACAGGCAGCGACGGAAGCAGCAGGTTTGCTGATATTGCTGTTAATTCCTCCTGAGATCCGAGAAAGCACATCTCAGGGTTTCTTGTAATCAAATCAGTACCCCCTCCCCCCCCTCCACACACACACACACACACACACACACACACACACACACACACGTGTCTGTGCTGTTGGGACCACCTCTTCTTGTTTGTTAATTTTCTGCAATGCTGGGTTTAATACCGTTGCTTTGTCAACCTAAAAACACTTTCCCCCGGTCTAGTCAATTATTTCACTCACTGTGGATTCTCGTTCAGCGTCGCTTGAAGCATCCCCATAAAAACAAATAATCTTATGAAAATGTCATGTTTCACAGAACACTTAGAAGCTGGGGGGTATTTATTGCTGCTGTTTGTTTGCTCTCTCAGTTAGTCCCCTGCATCTACTGAACAAAGTCACAGTAATTAGATGGTTTATTAAGAGAGAGTAGGGGTGGGGGCATTCACTTGAATGTATTTGTATTTGCTTGCGATTGTAAGTCGCCCTGGATAAGGGCGTCTGCTAAGAAATAAATAATAATAATAATAATTCATTCTCTGAGAAACAATAACAGTGACAAACAACCGGTCTGCTGTTATAGCAGCCTGACACATCATACAGCCCCCTGCCACAAGATATTGCATACCCTTCAAGGTGCTATAATCTAGTTGCAATGGTTTTACTTGTGTTTTATTTTGGCAACACCCTGTTGCAGGGTAGGTATGGTGACAGCTAGCTTTCAAGGATTTCTTCAAGGTTTAGTGGCTTTATTTGGAAGGCGATGGTGAAAATCCATTTAACTCCTTACACGGTCGATACTGCTTGCTCATTACCTGCACCTGAGTTTGGGTTATTGTGCATGTTTCAGAAATCACCTTTGCATTCTTTAGCAACGTTAATCAAACTCCCTGCTTGCAGCCTGGACTGCTCAAGTTGGGCACCCACTATCCCACAAATAATTTACGCTGTATCAGAATCATTGGAGTTCAGTACAGTAAGCAATTCATCCTGTATTTAAACACCCTTTAGGGGCATGGTGCTGGGGTTAGAATCTCTGAGCACATACTGGAAGTTTTGTGTTTCTCAGTCCACTCAGAAGTGCTGTTGTCTGCAGATGCGATATATCATTGCAGGAGAGTGGGCACGATTAAACCTTGTAATGACAGAAGAGCAATTGAAGCACTAGGGGTTAGAAATCAAGCCTTGTCTTGAGTGGTCATGTTACATCACAGCTGTTTTATGCAAATGTTGTTGTTGTTTTTGTAAACCATGCTGTGAATGTATTTATTTATACACAATTTATGCACAATGCTGTCTCCTTGGACCTTAACCTTACAGAACCATTCTCCTACAGCGATGGTAACATAATCTACAGGAAATATATTACACAGTGGTACCGATAAGGTACCATGGTATCCATACCATTGATGTGTCAAAATATTGTATTACCACTGTAGTATCATACTAACATTGTACTGTACAACTGATAAGTCAATATCAGACAAATGGCATGCAAGTAGCGATAGGTCAATCCTGTTACATTGTCATGGAATGGCCCAATACTAATGCCAATGCAATCAGAGATCATTTAGTTAGGGTAATCTACACCATAGTAGTATGCATACAATCACAGTGTTCTTGGGATCAGCAGGTACCCAGCATTTTCTAATGTTCTCTCAATCTGTTTAGGTTGAACTGTGGAACACCCCATAGCCTCTTTTTGCCAGGTTGCTGTTTCAGTGGTGTAGGGGGTTAGAATGCTTTTTTTCCTCCACTTAAGGATCCTTTAGTTTGGTCTGTACAGAAGTCTCAGACTAAGAGAACACCCCTCGAGAAGCAAGCGAAGTGTTCTCTTAGTCAAAGTGTTCTTTAAGACGGAGTTGACCATAGACACAATATCAATTAATAAATATGTATTAGTTGTCATGACGCACGTGCATCAAAATATGAAAAGATTGAATAAACCATTTGAATTTAAGTTTGATGATGATGAGTTATCAGGTTACAAAACAGTACTGTATCAGTTGTGAATGAAACGTTATCTGTGCCAAAAAGCTGTTCTTTTAAGCAAAGTTCCTTTTCCTTTAGGCAGAGCATTTACAACGGGAAAATCAGTTTCACCACTCGGAGACTACCGTACTGTAAACCAGAAATGTTTTTAATGAGCTTCAGGGAAGTATAACAACATATGAACAGGTCAGAGATCATCCTCCCAATATGTTAATAATGTCACAATGTTCTATAACACTAAACTATATCCCAGGAGGTGATTGTGTTCCCCACAGCAATCTGTTCTCTCTGAGCTGGAACACTGAGTCAAATCCAGCATGATAGACAGATATGATCTACAATCAACCTTATCTTGATAAGCAGTATCCAGCTCTGGAGAAACTCCACAAGAAAAAACTATTATTAACTGTGACAAAATCATCAGGGAATTGTTGCCTCTGGCACTATAACACATTCAATCTGCACTGGAGCGCTCTCACATCACCCCCATAGCTTACGCAGCATAGCTGAAGATGATGCTCACAATTCGGAAGTCATGACTGCGGTCACTCCTTGGGTGGCAATGGAAGAGGTCAGGTCAATGGGCTTTGAAACTGAAAAGTTTTATTGGTGTTACTTAAGATCCCATAAAATAAAATGATTGAATAGTGGTATAGAACCAAGGTCAAAGAGCAGTGCTGTGCTTTTGTCTTGAAATCACCATTTAGGGGAAAAACTGTAATATTAAGACCATTATACAGTTCCTTTAAGGGTGGGTCAATTCGGCTTCCCTACTCAAAATATAAAATGTATACTTTACTTTAACCTTCAAAATGTCTCTCTTATGCTTTTATAGATAATGTTATCCTTCTTGGGTGGAAAAAAATCCAATTTGACCGAGAGTAATGTTCAGTGGTGCACAGTGTTCTGGTCGATAGAGCTTGCTCACTACGTGTGTTCAGAGTTTGGGTTCTTGTGCATATTGATTGACATCGAAAACTCTTTTAAATAGGAGCTCTCACCATGGCTGCATACAGTACAAAGCAAAAAAAAAGGATTAAATCAATAATGATTTGCTATAGCATGTACCACAGTGGTAACATTGTCATATAATGTGCTTCCATATCAGGATCACTGTGTAGTATTTGTTCCAAATATCTTTGCCATTGTCATTGTTGATAGTCATTGCTCATATGCTGCTAATGGTTCTTCTAGGGCTTCTTTATTTTAAGTCACATCCCCATTACCTTTCAGAAGTAACTGCGTTTGAAAGTCATTAATATCTTTATTCTGGTGCGTTTACTTGTTTTTGGTCTCATCTTGGTAGATTTTGACACGTGATCCATTGTCTTTATCTGTATGTCATCGAAGTCTACCATGATATGAACAAAAATATGCATAAAGGTACACCTCATTTAAACGATAACTACAGGTTGGGCGACTGTGACTGGAGATAACAGACTTCACTGTGGATAAAATCTGAGCCATGGGCAGTTTCAAGCTATGGGCAGTTTCAAGCTATGTGCTGTCTGGCTATGGGCGATCTCAAGCCATGGGCAATCTCAAGCCATGGGCAGTCTCAAGCTATGGGCAGTCTCAAGCTATGGGCAGTCTCAAGTTATGGGCAGTTTCAATCCATGGACAATCTCAAGCTATGGGCAGTCTCAAGCTATGGGCAGTCTCAAGCTATGGGCAGTCTCAAGCTATGGGCAGTTTCAAGATATGGGCAGTCTCAAGCTATGGGCAGTTTCAAGCCATGGGCAGTTTCAAGCTATGAGTAATGAAAGAGCTTTGGAGTGCAGTGAGAGAAAGTATGCTCCTAACATAAAAGATAATAATACAATATTAAATCAATGCCAAATTAAGATTCAGAAGGGTCTTTGTAACTATGGTTTTGAAATCCTTTTGCCTGCCCTTAGTTACTGTGTTCCCTTATCAGCCTCTTCCTTGTTAGTCTGCAGGTATGACTCTTCTGATTTCACAGGGAACATAGCCCTCTGTGATACACGTGACACTGCAGCTTCAGCAAGGCAAGATGGGATAGATTGTTTGTTTCAATATCATTTGTAAACATGAGAATGGATTTGCTCATTAACCCAGCAGAAAGCAGACAGAGGAATAATTGGCTCAACACAGTTTGGGTTTACGCGGAAAGAGAACCAGTCGGGGATTGCGAAAATGAAACACTATTTTTTTTTTTTTTATCAGAACCTTATCTTGTTTGACAGTGTAATAAAAGCATCTGATTTAGATCACCTCTCCGAGTCTGCAGATGTCAGCTTGACTCTGATACACTTTATTAAACTGTACGAGTGTCTCTGTATGTGGGCTGTCTTGTGTCCTGGTGACTGTGATTATTTATATATAAAGCCTGTATTAACATTTATCATAGTATACAGAGACTGGCTGACAGACAGATACATTATTATGGCTGTACTCTGAACCTATGTCCTTGCCTCTTGCCATTTATGAGCTTGTGAAAGTTAAAAAGGCAGAAACTCACACTGTATTTTATTAAATAACTCTGTATGTACTGTACATGGTTCGGGGGGATCCAAAATAATTCCTTAATGATTACTGCTTCTAATTCCTTCAGAGAAATCACAGTAAAGTCTGTTCTCCAGAATGTTTATACAGTTCTCTAGAATGTTGATACAGTTCTCCAGAATGTTGATTATGTTCCTTGTGGAACATCAGTAATTAATGGATACAGAAGCACCTGCCAATGAAGACCCTGCTATCAGCCCTCTACCAGCCTGTCGGTCACGTAAAGGTCAGAACACAGAAGTGTGTGCTACAGATGGCATGCATTTTCTGTTTTTATCCCAATAAAACACACTTTTCAACAGTTTAAACATGTGTCCAGTTGTTCTAAGTATATACACCTTGGGTATGCTGTATAAGATACAAGGTTTAAAATTTCTAAAATACTGTAAAAATAAACAAAACATTTTTTTTCAGTGAATACAAGTGGTTTATTGTCACTAAAATGTTCAAAGAACTCTTTCCAGCATTCCAGAATGGAATTAGTTCTGCTTCTTTTTTGCTGTCCCACTGACACAGCCCCTAGCCTCCCCCCCTCAATATCATAGAGTATATTTAGCTATTTTATATATCAGGATAAAGTACCCTCCATTGAAAATGTGGTGAACTGTAGGGCCAGCCAGAGGCTGGATAATGCAGTGTGCCAGCGCCTCAGGCATCACCTCTGCCTCTTTTCACACAGTCCTGTTTAATTATACACCTGTCAATCTCAGGGAGTACATCTAATGAGATCCTGCAAAAGGTATGATTACAACTGTCAGGCTTTTACTCCGACATAGTCTCAGGATGATGAGCACAGAGAGATAATTTAAAACCATGTTTGAAAGCCTGTTATGTAAAAAAAAAAACATAATAATACATTAATATAATATTAGCCTGACAATCACAGAAGTACTATAGATGCATGCCTTTATTTGTGAATTCATAGCTACTCCGATCAGATGATATACTGTATGTGTTATCTTTGTGGCTTGAAAATTGGGTCATAGGTCTCTTTTCTTTTTGCAGGAAATAATGACCTACTTAGCAAGGATCAGGGTACCAAGGACAAGATCCACACCAGGTTTGCAGGTAGTCAACTATACTGTACTTTTATCAATACACAGAGAAGTTAGGAACCGTGCATAGTTCATATTACAGCGATCTAATTTAGCTAACATACTTGATGAAGTTAACTAAATAATCTGGACGCCCCACCAGGCTCTATGCTTCTATCCCACGATGCACTGCTCCGCTGGACAGTACAGATCACGCAGTCTCTGTTACACCATGCTGAGAAATCTTTAGAACGAAAAAAACAATAAAGCTACCAAACCAGAAATGAATAACTCCGATTTTAGAATTGTAATTTGAATCGGAAAAATTAAATGTGCTGCCTAATAATTATTTGGATAAAAAGGGGTCTTACCTTACAGACACTATAGAAAAATGCCAATGAGAATCAAAGCCTGTGTGAGTGTATTACTTGGAAACCCTAGCAGCACTGTTAGCAGACCTTAGCATTGCCAGTAATGGAAACTCACTGGGTTTGTAACAAACAGTAGCTCTGACACAGTGGTTACCCGCATGGTTAAGAACATTATGATACTGTTTGGTGTAAAAATGCAAGAAAGTTACCGCTCCGGTACTGTTCTTTCAATGGTTCATTACATTGCACAACCATTGCCATAAAAGATGCCTTCAGTACATACCTGTGTGCTTGCCAATACTCTGGCCTATCTGTCTAATACAGTGTGTAACTACATGTATCTACTTTATGGTAGTTTTTCTATGTCACATCAATGTGTCTGTGTTTCACAATTGTGCAACCTCTCCATTTGTCAAGAACAACCCAGCATCTATCTATCACTAAACTAAAATATGTCAGAAATATGTAAAAATACTGTAATGTGCGTAAAATCAGTCTATATAATAATTCAATCGCTCTGCAGGAATAAGAAAAAAGAAAGCTCCTGTGTGATTGTTGCCCCTACTGGCTGCTTCATCCACCCCCACCTCACTCAGACAGAGAGAGCAGCGGGGGTCGATAAGCATGTCAAGCTCGCTCCTCTGCTCTGTGCATCTGCATGCCAGCCGCGTCCTGTGCTTTATCTGAACACCAGGAACAGACATCCATGGCCTTGTTTCCCATTGCACGAGACAATGGTACAATTAATGCTACACTATCACTACCTGGTAGGCTCATGTTCCACTCTACTCGTTTTATTTGCAACGCAGATCAATTTTGCATTACAGGCCTCAGGCAGTGCAGCGGGATGACCAGCAAATATGCAAAGAGCAGTTTTTTTTCGAAACAAGACAGACCCCTATTAAGGTGGAGATGGGGAATTGGAAACAAAGTATCATGAATGTCAGCTAGCTGCTACCACCACCACCACCACCGCCGCCGCTGCTGCTGCTGCTGCCTGGGATTGCATTGGAACGGCATAGGAACTAAGAAAAGAGACAGCTACACAACCTGCCAGCATTCTGTATGGGCCACTAAACAAGTCAGAATCAGATCCAGTTAACGTGGTGGAAAAGATATACAAAATTAAAGTTCTATATTGAACAGGCTATCCTGCAGTTCCAAGCTCCTTCAGGCAAGCGTCCTATCTTATCCTCTGTACAAAATAATTAGTTTTAACAACTAGAATTAAAAGAGCTTTTATCCGATCACCTCAACTCACCCATAGGGATCAGCGTTTCAAGAACTACTGGAACAAGTGATGGGGTTGGGGGGGGGGGGGGGGGTGCAATACTCAAGTATACTATGCTGTGCTGTGTGTTTTAGTGCATCTGTGCAGGTAGGTATGTAAATAGCCTGCACTTACTAATTTATTACAGCTGGGCTAACATACAGGGAAGCAGTAGGCGGATGAAGACCACGGCAACAGAAATGAAATAAACTTACAGAAAGCAACATAGCTGTTTCCATTACCAGCTACTGCCCTTTAAGAATAATGGGACCTCACATAATCATTCCCGTGGATACAGTTGAGAAACGCTGGAATAGGTCATTTGAGTGCATTAGTGCTGAGATACGTGTGTGTTTGCATGTGTTTAAGTAACAAACAGCCCCAGGCTCTAGTACCTGGGAGAACTGGGTAATAAACCTGCAGAAAGAATCTGCATGTTACTTTAAGCTCGTAATATATCTATTCTGTGTGCTCAATGCAATGAATTGCCCATAAAACTAAAATATTTGAATCTCAAAGGAGTATTGTTAATGATTTGTGAATGCCTCGGGCAGGGCTGGAATGGAGTAAACCTCAGAGACTTACATTTGCAAAAGGCAGTCTACGCTCATAAAAATAAAATCCTAAAGGGAAATGTACAACAAAAAAAAACATCATGATTTTTTCTATAAATATGAGCACAATGTCCTTCGTAATGTCGCAAAGCATGTTTTTTTCTGCTTGTTCTTTGGAGCACAAGGGCACAGGGATGTTTAGGCTGGCTAACAGGAGCCCTACATGTGCTCAGCGATGGGGGAGAGACTTCAGTAAGCTCTGGATGACAGCTCAGAGTGCTTAGATCTTTTAACTCTGTCCTCCTTAGGCTTGCAGTACCGATATAAAAGTTTACCAAGTTCCCAGTCAAGTGGACCAGATTCTGGTGTTTAATCCATTTGTGGTTGATAACACATAACAAAAAGGCTCTAATTTGTGGGATGGAAAGATCCTTAATTATCTCTGTAGTGTGTCCTCCAGCTGTATAGCTCTGTTTTCAAGGACCAGGGAGGTAATTTACCATGATTCTGCATCATCGGTCTTCCAATCATTCCCTACAGACATCAACATTGGATAGAGCAGAGGATTATGTGGGATTCCAGCATTTAGATCTTTCCCCTTTTCTATAGGCGAAATTCAATCACCTTTATTTGTTTCTGAACAGCAGTATAACCATAATTAATGTTATATAGATAGATAGATAGATAGATAGATAGATAGATAGATAGATAGATAGATAGATAGATAGATAGATAGATATAGGTGGATACTTGGATACAGTGATTGAATCTTAACATTTGATAAACGTACTCTATGTTTGTATTGAAACCACTCTTTGGTTTCAATCTCATTACTTTACAATTGAACAGAGCAGCCATGGTTAATCAATTTCTGTAGAAGGATACTCTGTAAAGGTGAATTCCTGTGGAGTTATATTTCCAATGTTAAATCGGCCAGATATAAAGTACATTTTTGATGATTTATTCCGGGGGCATTTTTTTCAAGCTTTATATCAATGATCACAAAATCTAAAATCAAAGTACAATCTGAAGGTATCGAATTCTTAAGACCTTTGTCGTAACTGATGAGTCCGACTGAACAAAAAACTAAACAACCAGCAGGATTGTTTGTGCATTTCTTTTTCATTAAAAAAATACTGTACAAGAAAACTCCTAACCCTCTCCGTCCCTCACCACCCCCCAGAACCCCAGTAGTGTCACTTTGCTTTACCTTCTCGTTGGATTGTGAGGTCCCAAAGAAGATGGGGATGAAGGCGAGCCAGATGATGCAGGTGGTGTACATGGTGAAGCCGATGGGCTTGGCCTCGTTGAAGGTCTCTGGGACCCCGCGGGTCTTGATCGCGTACACAGTGCAGGTGACCATCAGCAGCATGCTGTAGCCAAGGAGACAGATGAGGGACAGGTCCGAGATATCACACTTGCGCACCCCGCGGGCTAAGACCGGATTGGACGTGCGCTGGTCGTGGTAGTCAGTGATGGCTTGGGAGGGGTCCACCAAGAACCAGATGCAGACCCCCATCAACTGCAGAGAAATCAGGCTGAAGGTGATCACCAGCTGGGAGGCTGGGCTGATTAAGCGCGGGGCAGAAACTGACTTCTTGCCCTGCTCAAAGATGCGGTAGATGCGGTTGGTCTTGGTCAGCAAAGCCGCGTAGCTGATGCTCATACCCAAGCCTAGGAAGATGCGCCGCAGCGAGCAGATGCCCACGTTAGGCTTGGAGATCATGAGGAAAGTGGTGGCATAGCACAGAAAGATCCCCGTCAGCAGAACGTAGCTCAGCTCACGCCCAGAAGCCTTAACAATGGGCGTATCGTTGTAGCGGATAAACGTGACCACCACGAACAGCGTGGCCAGGATTCCGATGATAGCAATGAAGACCGGGATGACTGCCCAGGGGGAGGTCCACTCCAGCTGGACGATGGGGATGTCCTGGCAGTACATGTGGTTCTCGTTGGGGCGTTGGCCAAAGGGACACATCTTGCAGGTGTAGCGATCTGCCCTGAACTGGTACCCCTCACAACGTTCGCAGTGCCAGCAACAGGGGGTGCCCTTTACCACCTTCATGCGCTCCCCGGGGCCACACGGCCGGCTGCAGGTAGAGGGTGGCACTTGATGGGTACCACCTGGCCACTGTATTGCATGAGTCTAGAGAGAGGAGGGTAGAACAGCAACCTGTGTTGTTATCTTAGATTTGAATTTGAATAATCTAGAGACAGCTTTAAATACTCCCTCTGCTTTTACACATAAAAGCACACTAAGGAGACAGTCATGCACTGTTAGAGGTGTTGGTACTCAAGGGGCCCTGCTTTAAGAGGCAGCCAAAAGAAGAAATATATATACAGTATATATATTGAAATGCAGTAACAATATTATTACAGTGTTGTTTTATGCTTAACCACCCTCAAGGGGGCTAACATAGTAAAAACTGTAATCCATACTATATTTTTTTACAACACCCTGGGGCACATTAAGAAAGGGGTTTAATAAATGTTTTGATGAATTGAGTATATGGAGGTATTCAAGTACTGTAATTAGAGGCTATATGGCTAAATTTAGCAATTACATTTAACAATTCACTATCAAGGTGTCATCCAACCGCACAGCAACCTAAAACATGCTAACCAGGATTTTTCTATTCAAAGAATAAGGTTTAGTCTAAAGCATTTGTGTGAAGTAACAAGACTGAACTCCTGACCCAAGTGGATTTCAAAACCATCTAGCAAGATGCGAATAGCTGTATGTATCACTCAGTGATGGGAAACTATTTCTATTCTAGTGAAATAACATCATGTGCTAATCTATTCTACAACAAGACAAAAAATAAACCTTGGGCAGAAAACAACAAGGGCTCAAGTAGTTTAGCATCAGTATTTGGCTCTATACGGTTGGATTTGTCTTCCAAAACATCACAGGTTAGGTTTTTTTCTTTTAGTGTCTGAAACATATCCTGGCCCTTTTGTTCTTGATACTGTTGCCTTTCTGATAAGATTTACTCTACTGAACTACCCTTTTTGAGAAATTATGAAACGTTTTTATGAATGACTTTTTATGAACAGTAAACACCATTTCATAATTGTTTTTATTCATCAAGAACTCTAACGAAGTGGAATTCAATTAGCGTTCCTCGAGTTATTCAAATGAAAAGTAATTATACGTGTGTTTGATATATACAGAGCAAGGGACTGAGTCACGTTTTAGCATTGCACAGTATTTTTGCAGTTCAATCCTGCTTTTCCCAGTGTTATGCATGTTGTTGAATATGCTTTACCATACCTCTCTGCAACGCTTACCCATTCTTTACCATGATTTGTGCTTTAGTACACTTTGCTATCTTCTTACTATGGGAAACCTTTACAAGGGACTGTACTGCAACATGAGTGTTCTACTATAGCAAGACCAGATCCTTTGTCCTGGTATTCTCGGTAATGCTGCTGTCTGCCTGTGGCCCTGCTAAGGTTCCTTTGGGGTCATGCAGTACAGCTGTAGTATATCATTACTGTGTTCTTTTTTAAACTCCTCTGTACAAAATACATCCCTTCCACTGAGTTTCCGACAATGCAATCCAATAATAGCAGTTTACACTGAGCGAAGAGCTGCAATCGCAAAGTGCAGTACAGTACTACTCTGGAAATAACATTACTCAATCGCCTCCAGCAGACCTTGCCTGCTTTGTGGGAACTTTATATGAAAGGTTAACTAGGTCTAGCCTGGTAGCTTAACTCCCTTCAGTCATGTAGTCATATAGTGTATACTCTACTCCATATCCCGGAGCTTGGTTCACCATATCTCAATCATATCTTAATCAAACATCCTTCTTTTAATTTCCCTGCATAATGCTAGAGACAGCTGTACTAAAGGCTATCAAGTCACAGTGCCTGTACTTTATCCTTATTCATAGCTTTCATTGTTTGTAAATCTGGGACTATTTTAATATGATTTTGTCATGATTGGGTATTTTATCACTATACCTGTATATGAAATATATATTTACAGTAGTAAAATATATTTGATATATAGCATATATATTTCATATGGGAGCTTTGTAACAAAGTTGGGATTAGCATTACACATTTTTGGTAACACTTTACATTAAGTGTCTCTAATTACTGTGTATTACATAGTAGCTACATAGTAAATAGATGTGTACTTACACATAATTACAATGTTATTACAATGATTTTGGAAACATGCACTATGATGTGGGATAGATTTAATGGAGCTTACATTTAAATGCAGATGGTTGGTCCATTGACCGATGACTTTGTACTCTGCGGTGTTGTTCTTGATCTGATACTGGTAGATATCGTAGCGTCCCGGGGCATCTCCATTTTCATTAAACAGCACAGGGTTTCCAGCGATGCCTGAAACACAGAAACACAATCCTGAGACAAGACAAAGTTGACTCACTCACCGACGACTCCTACAGTCTTGCTTCTTATAAAGATGAATTAGAGGCAAAGATCACTGGCTGACGCACTTGAGAGGGTAGGAATTCTCCGGGCTGGGGTTTATTGGCAGCTATTGTCTCAGCCAGTCCAACATGCTGCTTTAAAGATGCATTGACCGAGGTTTGTCTTGCCTATCATTAGCATGATGAATTATGTTCTTATAAATCTCTTCAGCCTAGAAAAAAGAAGGGAAAGAAGGGAAAGAGGACACGTGATTGATGTCTCATAATCATAAATGGCAAAGTTAACCCAAGACACTACTTTAAATTTAGCACACAGAGAAGAACTAGAGGGCATAACAGTGGAAGACGAGCAAAAGTAGCTTTAAAATAGAAGGTAGGAAGCAAATTTCTGCACAGAGAGTTATAAATGCATGGGATAGCCTACCAGGTGAAGTAGTCGGATCTAAAACACTGTGCTGTGCTTTTAAATTAGTTCCCTCCAGTAGGGGTAAATGGGGTGCTAACAAGGGATGAGCCTTGATTGGCCGAATGGCCTTTTCTAGTTCTCAAACTTTTCTTATGTTCTTATAAGAACAGTCTCACAAGTCCGTACTGCTTTGCTGTGGGTTTTTGTCTGCTTTGTTTTCACATGAGCAGAACCCATTCTTCCTGCCGTAATTTGCAAGGATCAATTCCCTCAATTTCCATTTGAAGTAATTGTGCCACCTGTATTTCATTGGAGAATACATGCAACACCCTTGCTCTTTTTCACAAGATTCTTAGGGAATTTTGCCTTACAAAGTAGAGACCTGTTTATGACAGTCTACGACAGCACTTCATGAGCACAGTGCTTGCTTATACCATTCTAGGGCATTGCATGAGCGTTGGCATAGGGGAATAGCGCCCATCTACTGACCTGAGCTTCTGAGAGCTGACAACACCAGAATCCCAGTTTGTATGGCTGCAGGCTTGCTTGTGCGACAGCATTAAAAAAAACAACAAGAGCAAAATCTTGGGAATTTGTAAAATTAGAACCCTCCCCGAGAGAGTGAGAGAGAGATTTAAAATGCATTCCACGACCAAAGCGAGAAGAGCGGATTATAACAAGCCTGTGATGTGCAGTGTGTTACAAGAAAATACTGTAATATACTGTATATTATATATATATATATATATATATATATATATATATATATATATATATATATATATATATATATATATATATATACGTATTTGATTTAAAATCTGGCTGCCAAACGCATTTTTGTTTGTTTTGTTTCAAACGTTTTCACCCTATCTCAATAAAGGCAGATAACAGCCGCAGGTTAAAAAAGGAGTTTGTTACTAAGCTGTTAATGAGAGGAGGAAATGGATGTTGACAGCCGTGTGGGATGTGCTCCTTCACAAAGCGAGTGCTGTCTGATGTTACCCTGATTTAATTTCGCAGTCTTTAGTTCTGCTTGCTGTTCTTATTCAGGTTGCCCCCAAAGTCCTTTTTTCGAGAGCCAGTTAACAAGAACGCAGCACATAATTAAAGGAGCACGCCTCTCCCTCTCTACCACGGCTGACTGTCAAAACGCCACAGCTCTGTGCATGGGGGTACCGCACAGGCATCAGGATGAAGAGGATAACAATGAGAATCCATGCATCAGGATTAAATTAATTTCACTCGTCAAGAACAAATGCATTTCGACAAGCGTTCAAGGTGTTAATTTAGTGTTTGATGAAAAAAAAAAAACGTGTATCCACAATTTCTTCTCACTTCCCCCCCCACCTTCTTTAGAAAATCTTTCAATTCAGTTTGACACCATTGACAGCAATGGATTCTATGGGAAATGTCTATGACGTCAAACGCTAGAAGATGATTCATCATGGTCAGGGAAAGTTCAAACCCTATGGGGGAGGGGGTCTAAGAGAAACCCATGAAGATAACAGCACAAAACAAGTGAATGTGCTTATCAGTCACTGTGTGTGGTTCTCGCTTTTATAGTAGTCGTGTGTGATTCACTTTTCACTTCGAGAATACAATAATAGTAGGAATGGCTGCAGGCTTTATATGTAATTATGCTGTTAGGTGAAGGATTCTCTCGCCTCATCCCTATCGCCGGGACCTGTGCAGTAAACTGTATTAATGGAACTTGAGCTAGCCTAGTGATCTACAAAACAGGAGACGGTGGGAGGGGGATTTAAGGACAGCAGGATTTATCTACGCTGCTTCTTTTATCAAAGAGACCCTTTTTTCTTTTTAAATGTCCGTTTACTTATACAACAGAATGCTAATGAAGAGGGCTAAGGATCTAACAGACATGAATTTATTAAATGTGACACTGGTTTGACCCATCCGTTTGTTCTTTTTGTACCGCTGTTGAGTTACAAATATGTATTCTGCATTAAAAGAGTAGCATGCCTAACCTCTCACTGGGTCTGGTGCACAAATGCTCACACTATTCAATCATTTCAAACGTGTATGTACGTGTGTACGTGAAAGCTACATGATTCAGCTCGTTTGCAAAGCATTTCCTCAGTATTCCCTGATAATGTCACATCCTGATCGCCCTACTCCTGCATGATTTCTTGTTGGACCCATTATTACTGTCCCTTTATCTGAAAGCAATGCCATGCTTTCACACACAGTCCATCCCCAGTAATCTAAAATAAGTGAGCGTGCCAAGTTCATAGAAGGAACATCACGAATAATGTCTTCTCGATCATGAAGGAGGTTTAATTATCTTCTCAGCTTGTGTCACTTCACTTTGAGTCATCCCAGCTACAGCCAAAGAACGCCCTTCTTCAAACATATTCTCATGAATTTGCCTGACAGTGGGTCACTTTAAGTTCACTGTATTTTTTTACACAGCAATCTGGGGTGACACATGTTATATTCTGAGTCCAAAACCATGAATTTAACCATCTAAACAATTGCAGATTTTACAAGCACCAGAGATTAAACCTACATCGATTCTGCTGGTGTTGTCTCACCCTCAAAGGTGTTTTATTAACACCCTTACCATTACATACAATTGATGTACACTAGGAAGAGGTCTACAAGCTGTATTACACTTCTAAAATTTCAAAGCAAATTAGGGAATTTTGACTACAAGTGATGGCCAAAAATGTAATATTTTACTACGGAAGTTATTTCATGGCGCTCACATTAAAAAGATTAGATACAAAGTGGGAAAGATTTATTTAAAATGAGCAAAATCGTACGAGTGTAAGTGTCATTATCTCTTACCCTAATCTATAAGTGGTAATAACATAATTAATAATGTGTTTATACCGTAGATTATATATAACTGTAACGACAGTCCTTTGTGGTAACACTTTACATTAAATGTCTCTAATTACTGTGTATTTACACATGTGCCAGAGGATGTAAGAAACATTCTTACTAATGTATTTCCTACATCCACAAAAGACGCAGTGCTGCGGGATGATGAACAGGTTATCAGTTACTTGTGTACCAGCTGAACTCAGAAAGAAGACATGTTTAAGAGATGCTTTGAGACCACAGGCGTGCGTTACTCTTTTTAAAGATTTATTAGGGCACGCAACTACAAGCCTTAGTAGTCACCAATGAAGATATTCATTTTTGCGAGCAAAATGAAGAACAGACGTCTCACCCAGCCTGTAATGTTGGTTTAGCTGGAGTGCCGTTGTGCTTGTGGATAGTTTTCTCATCAAAACATTTAGATGAGGAATGTATCTATTTAAGGATAACAGGATATTTATTGAGCCAGGGGTCTGAGTAAGGTCAAATGGGCAATGAATGTCTCTGTCATTTTAATTTGTTGGAGAGTAATTTAGATATTTAGATGAAGCTGGTTCTTTTTGTTTTAAACAAAGAGACAAGTATAGCAGATAGCCCTGGATTTCAAGTTTAACAAAATGCATGTAATACTCAAAGTGCTTCCAGCAAGATGAGACTGTGAATAATATTAATACAAAAATAGCAGTTTTAGACTAAGAGCTCAAATTAGTTCAGGAAACCCATGACAACCAATTTCATGGAAATTAAACGTGCCTCTTGAAATTTCCAACCGCACGTGGCGTTCTAAAAAACTTTGAAGCAGTTACAACGGACACGCGATCTGAGTGTATAAAGGGTTTGGTTTCTTAACTGTTGATTGGGTCACTCCAATTCATGTACTTATTAGATACTGTAAAGAAATCCAGGCGTTTAAATGTTAACAAAACACCAAAACACATGTATTTTGTTTTAAAAAAAAAAACTCCACGGGGTACAAAGGCATAAAATTTATGTCAATTAAATGTATGTATGTTTATATATATATATATATATATATATATATATATATATATATATATATATATACATTTAATTGGCATAAATTTTATGCCTTCGTATATATATATATATATATATATATATATATATATATATATATAAATTACAAAAATAATAATAATACAAATGCTGGTTTGAGAAAGCTGGCTGTCAAAAAGCAGATGTGAGAAGACATGTATTAGGTTAAGAAGTCATCTGAGCCATCCAATCCGTCCCTCAGCTTCAACTGGAAGGGAGAGAGGTGCCCAAGCATCACATCATTGTCTATGTGCAGGGGTTCAGTGAAAGCAATGCAATATGTGGCACACATATGCCTGCTATAAGATTTCCACTCTCAGCTTCTCGGGAATGGTCACCTTCCAAAATAACAGTGGCACCACAGCCTGCTGTCACATAGGGTAGCAGATATACCCTATGTGATACCCTGGGTGCGTTCACGACACGCAGACTTTCGTCATTCAGCGCAGAATCTGCACAGCAAGTAACCAATGAATTTTCAGAATCTTTGCAGAATCTGCGCAGACTTAACAAAGTCTGCCTCTCATGAACGCACCCACTGTGTGCGGTTTTGGTCACCTGACTACAAAAAAGACATCATTGCACTTGAGAAGGTACAGAGAAGGGCAAGGAGGCTGGTCCCAGGATTGAATGACACGAGCTACTGTTATGAAAGGTTAAAAGAATGAAATCTCTTCATCTTAGAAAAAAGAAGAGAAACAGGGGGCTTGATTGAAGTCTTTAAAATCATAAATGGTCTAGTTTAGATTCTGTGCTTTTAAATTAGTTTTAAATTAGTTCTCCCGAGAAGGGGCGAATGGCCTTTTCTCGTTCCCAAACATTTGTTCTTATGTCCTGTAAATACAAGTTGCACACAGCAGTGTTCCGTGGCTTCCTGTTGCTTGTAATGAGGGTTTGGACACCTTGTGGTGCATAATGGATACAGTACACTAACAAAAAGAAATGTGTGCTAAAAAACACCTGTATTTGCGATTGTTAATGTCTATGAGGTTGTTATGGGATTCGATGTTGTTGCTATCCCAACCCAATCAGAGCAGAGTAACATACTCCAGCACCTTTGTTGGGCACCTGGTTTTATTCGTTCAGACAAGAAAATACTGAAGACTTTCAGAACAAATTAGAGTGATGGGAAGAGAGAGAGAGAGAGAGGGAGAGCGAGAGAGAGCGAGAGTAAGAGAGTGTGTGGGTGTAACCGTGCACATGTGTTTGTGGGGTGGGGGGGCTGTTTAATTGTGTGTATGTGTGGGTGGTTAATTCGTTTTTTATTTAAAATAATCTGACCATTAAAACCTACAACCTAATGCGGTAACTTGTGTAGTTCATCGTATTGTAGATTGTCTTCCTCTTTGAGATATATTCACTTGGCTGGGTTTTTTTGGTTAAAGAAAGAATTATTTATTTTTGGATTTAAATATAGTTTTTTATGGTCCTTGTTAAACAAGTGGATCCTTATGCACTGATCGTATCTGTCACAAGTTACATTTTCATGAATCTTTACCAAACTTTTATTATAGATTATCATAGATTCCTAGCCAGCTTACATTTTGGAAAATCTAATACTCTATTTATTTCTTCATTTATTTTTTACCTATCAATATAGTCTGAGATTCACCATGTGTGTGTGTGCACCTGTTTCTACTACTCTAGGTTAGCAGCAGTAAGTTTCCCAAGCTAGCTGCACCCTACCATTAATTCTTTTCCCTGACATTTCTGTGCAGAAGATAATTGTTTGAAGCTCTGCAAAATCATCCAATTTTTTTTTTTTTTTTTTTTTAAGCAAATCAGCACTTTTAATAATTAGCATGGATGCGTTTCCAGAATAAGCCTTGATAATTTGATTGGCTTTGTGGAAACACTAATAGCAGCAGCATGTTAAATTATGTTGAGTGGCACTTGTCAGAGCTGATAATTTGATTGGCACAGGTCAAGGCTGGTACATTAATCGCTGTGTCAGAATTCTGGATGTTCAATTAAAATCCTGTTGCTTTCTTCTTTGTAGCGCCGTTGTCTCAGAGGGTCACCGATGTGTTATAATGAATATTTTTTTTTCCTCATCTCACTTGTTTTCATACCATTATCAGTTGACAAAGTGTTGCCTTTCTGGGGAGAAAATGACAGAAGTAAGACAATGCACAGTAAGGCAGCATATTCTGAAGGACAAACCATAGCAGTAGGGCAGAGTATCCTGTAGTATAAATAATACAGAGCTGGCGGGGATGGAGGGGGCGTGGTATAGGAGTTAATCTGAACGACGAGGGAGTATTTCAGAATTCTAATATCTTTAGAAATAGAACAACAAATCTCAAGTTAATGAATTGTTTTTTGCAGTCGACCACAGTGAAGTGTGTAGTAAAGCATGCATTTGAAAGCCTGCTGCTAACTGTACTAATTCCATAGAGGTCTGCTGAAACCGACAGTACATTTCACGTGTGCATATGCTCTATAATAAGGATGTGTGCCTGTATGGACCAGAGGTAAAACTAAAAAAAAACTGAAATAAACCCTGAACCCCAACAGGATACATCTTTAAACATGTTCCTACTTATATAGACCTATTAATGATAGTGCTGCAAAGACTCATATGTATTTTGGAGAACTAAATATACTTTTTGATTATGTCCCGACCTACCACAGGACGGCTAAGTTTGTTAATCTTTATCTTTTTACCCGTTTCGCTGTCACTCCACTCCTGTCTTTCTCCTTCTTACTCCCCACCTAGAGCTGCTTTTTATACCAACCCCTAATTGCTTAACCGTCCATTAATTACTGTCTTTCCTTACCTTGATACCTTGTTACCTTGTTACCTTGCCTCAGGTGCCACCTTGCGCTTCCTGATTTGAGCAGACCGAGGACGCCTAGTGGTCAGTCTGCTGGTACTGCGGTCTTTTTAGTTTACCCCAGGAACAGAGCTTTGGATAAACTCAGGCTAACATATCTTCCTTCCGTCACTTTACCACAATATATACAGTATATATATATATATATATATATATATATATATATATATATATATATATATATATATATATATATATATATACTGTATATATATTGTGTGTGTGTATATATATATATATATATATATATATATATATATATATATATATATATATATATATATATATATATCTGTACATACTGGCTAGACAGGCTTTGCAAACGCTGCACTCCTCTCTGGTAACTTCCTGGGGGGAACCTCTTTAAAAACAAGACATTTCGTCTCAGGGGTTTATCTCCTGTGAAGGATTATCAATAAACTAATAACCTTCCACCCACCACACATCATCATCCCTGCATACAGACTTGCCAAAGAAGATTAACAGGGAACCTGTCATTTGGATGTTCTGTAGATAGATACAATGTACAGCAGTTTCCACCTCATTGGCTAAGCAGCCCTTCCAAGCAAGATAACCGCCCACCTTCCCCAGTCATTAGCACCTATTAGAAACCCTGGCGGCAGGGGCAGGGTAGAGAGATAAGAGTAGCTGTGGAGTAACCTTGTGTTCTCTGTATGCCTAATTACACCTATTGAGAAAATGCAAGCCCTTTATGTCTATCTGAATAATTTCAAGCTAGGTATAATTACTGGAATTAGCATTGGAACATGGAACCCAGCATGGACTGTAAGTAATACAAAGAAAAATTAACTAAATGGGCATCCTTGTCAGTCAAAGATCATGAAGTATTTTCTTAGAGTGCATGTGCTGCTGGGGAATTGGAAAAGTTAGCCGCAGGAAGAAAGAAAGAAAAAAGTTGTCAGCCGCCACAGCAACTTGGATTCTGACCTCAACCTGAAGTGAAATTGGATTGGTGACCTCCAAGGAAATCTGGTGCTGCCGTGAATTCAGTGGTGCTGTTAAAGGATGAGTAGGGGTGTTCTGGGTTAGAACTCAACCAATGACCCAAGACACAATCATGATGAGTTGCCGTTGCAGAACCTATATGGTACTACAGTACTATGCAGTTATGGGAGCAAGTTGGCGGCAGACAAATACCTAAGCAAAGTAGACAAATGTTTGTAAGGCTTTATATGAAGTGTCTCTAGTTACTGTGTATTTACATAGTGATTGCATAGTGAATACATGTTTACTTATAGATAATTACAATGTTATTATGCATAGTTGCAACGTACTTAATGTGTAAATCTTTTTGCATGACATATGTAAGTACACAATTGTATCAGAAAAGGGTTAGGAGTAGGGTTAGGGTAATACTGTATCATGCAAACAGATTTACACATTAAGTGCATTGTAACTATGCACAGTAACATTGTCGTTCCAGAAAGACAATGGTAATTGACAGTTTAAAGACCTATATGTTTCATACTACCAACGATACGCTCTTTCAAGCTGGAAACGTTGAAGAAATCTGCCTTTAGTAACAGATTGCCGTTTTGCACTAATCTTGCTGACAGCAAGGTTCAGAGAAAAACATGAGCAAAGACAAGACTTACCCTCAGTATATTCACAACTAAAAACAATTGCTTTGTACTTTTGAATGTATTTAAAAATCTGTTATCAGAAATGCGTCTCAAAAATAGCTTCACTTTCGCTGTGCTGGCAGTTTGTTTGGAAATAAATTTCAAAAGCGGAGGCATCACATTCTCTCTTTCATCTTGCTCACAACGGGTGAAGTTTTGTAGCATTAAAGTTTAAAAGTCCCTTTCTCATCAGTACCAAGGAGAAGCACAGATCTGTCAACCTTTCTCTCTCTGAGGGTAACAGATTATTGCTTAACAATAGGTGAGGTGGTGAAATGGGCCTGCCTGGGGCAAAGAAGGCTCTCACACAAGATTAAAATGATAAGCAGGCTGCCTTCATATTAAGGGTCAAGACCTCCCTGTGACTGCTGCTGAAATTGACAAAGAAACCCTCGGTATCTACTGTCACTTCTTTAAAATAGCAGCGTATTTGTAAGCCTTGCATTCTGGAACCATTTTGACACCTGCACTGTGGTTGAACTTTATTTTAAGTGGCGCTATCCCTGTAGGAAGATTAGAAAAAACCTTCAAGCGCTCACCTGTGATGTTGACATCTCGGATGAACTTGAGCAGCATGGTGCCGTTGATGGGGTTCATCTTGGGGCAGAGTCCCACTTTGCCCTGGCACAGCAGCGCGTGCATGTTGTGAAGGGCATGCGCCATGGCGTAGACCGCGTCGATCACGAACTGCACCTTGCCCTCCTGCTCGTACGATGAGTCCTTGCCAATCCGCTCGTGGTCTGCCAAGGGGTGAGAACATCCCAGGTCAGGAACAATTTAAAATGCATCTATATATACGTGCAGTAAGTTCAATAATCAATGTACAGTGTATATGTGACCATTGCATGACATTTGTACTACCCATTTTTAAACATATGGTAAGCTGTTTAACAATTACCAAATATGTTAAACATGGTTGACAACAGTTTCTATCTCAAACAAAGCATGGCATAAATACATTTCAGAACAGATGTAAGTACAGAGGAATATGAATATTGTGCATACTGGCTGTATTCTCTTACTTTCACCAGAGACACTGTAAACACCTGTATTTATTTATCTACACTGTAGATTCTATAACATTCATTTAAATGTAAACTGCTGTGACTTTATAGACATTAGGTTTATATATTAAGGAATGGGAGGGAGGGAGAGAGAGAGAGAGAGAGAGAGAGAGAGAGAGAGAGAGAGAGAGATTGAGTCAGAAGAAGAATAGACTAATAATATTTCTCATAACTAATGTAATTCATTATGACAGGTGTATATTAATCATGACCAAGGTTGTTCTAATGGTTTTAAAACAAGTTAATTACAAAGCAAGGTTTCAATTAACACCTCGCTCCAGCAATTAGGAGGTGTCTATCAGCCGACAGGCCCTTTGTAAGGCTGTGCGAATTTCAGGGACTATTTCCACTGAGTTCAGAGGTGCTTTTGACAAGATGAGCTACCTGAATACACTACAGTATCATGTATAACTTAAAAAGTATCATAAAAACTACAGTCTTATCGCTGTATAAACTTTACAAAGAATCTTCCTGATAGTAACTCTCTACTCTGTATTGTATTTTATATGTATACTAACATCTCCACTCTGTATGGAACCAATAATCCCCTCTCTACTACTGTAATGCAAATTAATATATAACCATTTCAATAGAAAACATGTTAACTAAAGCTTTTGAAGCATTTTCAGCCTCTCCTTGATTAACATTGAATGTATTGGAGCTCTCTTCCATCGTGCTTTGTGTGACTTCCTGTCGTTGACTCGCTCTATAGTCACACATAGTATTCTATTGAGCGCATGTCGCGTTTCTATATTATGTAGCCATTGTTTTGTTATGGCCGCCCTTTGTTGGTTTAAATGCTTAGGCACACAAAAATACTTTTTGTTTCTGTTTTTCCTTTTGTTATTTTTGCACCTGAACGCTTTTTATTGTGACATCATTCACCCTGCCAGCGTTCACTGGTGCGGGGGGCTGTCAGCGATATGATGGAACAGCAGCGCCAGAAAGGTTCCAATATGGCGGCGGCCTGCATTTCCATCTGACCCAGGAAGCTGACAAAAAAAATTGAAATACTGGCCTAACGCTTGACTTTTTAACAAAATTGGTGCAGCGAGACACATTTGTTATGTATACAGACCATTTAGAGAGCCTTGTTATTTTGAGTACAGCTCCCCTTTAAGAAAGCAGGTTTTAAATTATTATTATTATTTATTTCTTAGCTGACGCTGGTTGTTTTTTGTTTTTTGTTTTTTTTTACCCTACACATTTTTTCTTATACATTCAATGCATACAATTTAAATCATTGAGCTACTCGCAATTGAAATGTGACTTACTGTAAATTTCAAATCATGTTGAATTAAAAATCTTAGCTTCAACCCTTTGTCTTTAATTTCTGCAGGGGAAAGCATGTTTTCCGTAAATCAAAATTGACACATTGTGCAGCATTCCTCCCCCATACATATTTAAACGTATTTTTGACATCTCTCTCAACAGACGAAGATTAATAATATCCAGCCACCAAGATTGGCCTATCATAGTATATCTGACAGAAATGATGAATGTATTACACTGGGCAAATTCTCCAGTAGGGCTGTCCCAACTATTTGGATGTCCGTCTTCCCTCGAAGGGGTTTTGGAATTCTTAATTAAAGACAAATGTAAAAAACTGTTACTTGGACATTCACAAAGACACAGGCCAAGACAAAGGGAAAAGCAGGGCACTGAAATTAAAAAGACTATTGCTAACAGAATAACTTCATACATCTTACCGGTCTTGCACATGCATTGTCTATGAGGGTTTGGGCAGTTTTTAAAGCAATGCCAAGCATGCATTTTAAAAAACACAGTCTTAAAGAAAGTTCTCAGCTTGCTTGCCTTGCCTCTCTGTTTGTTACTGCTTCACCATTACTTTGTCGTTTTACCTCATCAGTGTTTTCAGAGGTCAAAGCAAGTTGCTGGCTGAAAAGAGTGTCAGTCAATAGAAGAAGCAGCTGGTTGAGTAACGAACGGAAAGAAGATGTTGAAATGAGCAATGAAGCACGAGACTAACTGAAAGCAACTCTTTAACCTAGGGTATTACCAGATATCATGATTTAAAATGAACGCGTTTGCTATAACGGGTTTCCTTCAAAACTGCACTTTTCAGACAAATATAGCGATGGAAGTGCACTACAGCCAAGACTGATGGAATTATTGTATTCGTTAGTGGACTTTTCACATTCCAAGTCACATTTGCAAATGTGAAAAGGTCCCTCTGGTTGGATAATGGATTTGATTGTAAGTGAAATTCCATCGACAACCCAGGAGGGTTTGAAGGAACGACGACAACAAAATACACAATCTCGCGCAACCACACTCCATCGCCTTTGCAATGATATTAATCCTTATTAATCTCGCTTGGATTTCCGAGAGGCATCGGTAAGGTGTTCTCTTCAAAACTCTGATCATCTCCACATCAACAGCTTCATTCAGTCCGAATTATCCTTCCTTAATAGAATCAATGGCTTGTGTGTTGAGGGTTACGTCACTAGTGGATCCTGGGCCGGGTGGTTTGATGAGATAAAGAGGACATCTGGAGGGGGGGGGGGGGGGGGGGGGGGGGGGTCAACTGACACATGGCACCCAGAGGGACACACATGACATCTCAACCTGTCACCTCTTGAGAAAGGACGTGACCAGTTTTAATAAATGACACGACAAAGTTATACAGATTTGTGTCTATATAGAGGTTCAGGTTTACAATAAAAATTCTGATATATTATACGTTTTTTCTCTCTCTCTCTCTCTCTCTCAATTGCAGTTTTTATGGTAGTGTTTTTTTGCAGAGCTAAGGACAGCAGAACAGCAAGGTACATTAACTGCAGTTGTTTTCTATATGAACCTTGATGAGCACTAGTATAGGGCTACAGGTTAATTTGCTAGGATCGCAAGAAGAAATCTAATCTCACTGGCGTGGAGTCCATACAAGACAATTAAAATGGACTAACCTTCACCCTCACCTTAAATCAGAGCTGATAGAGTCATATTTATTTAGCCATATTTCCACCTGGGAACACCTTAAGCTGATGGGACCATTTTAGCATGTGATATTCTCAGCAGACATGTGCATCGGTGTGTATATGTGCATGTGTGTGTGTAATTATACCCGTGCATCTCAAGTAGCATTTACTGTATTAAATAACCATGTTTGTTAATTTCCCCGTCACCCTGTCTGTTGTTGCAGCAGCTATTAGTTGTCTTTAGGGTTTGTACAATGTGTGCGCAGTTTGGTAGTTTCTGAGAATTGCAAGGTAATTACACAGCATGTTCAAGTGCTGCAGGACTGAATAGTAAAAATGAAAAACCTTGTGTCGTATAGCGAGGGTCCGCAGCCTCAACAGACCCCCCCTCCCCCCCTCCCCACCACTGCCTGCCCTTCTCTTTATGAGCCACTCTGTCTGCGGATTTAATGGCTGAATTTAAAGGCAAAATAAATTCGTCCTGATTTTTACAGGGAAAGAGAAGCAGGTCTGAAATCAGCTCTGGAAGAATACAGAATTGCTCAATCTAGCAGCATGGTGCTGTCTTAGCTTTACTGCTGAAAGGGTCCCGGTACTCAGCTCTCCGTTTTCAATTTGCTGGCTCTTATGATCCCAGTGGTGACTGCTCTGTTAAATTTACATTTTAGTACCTAATTCACAGCATTGAATTTGCAGGCTGTAACACTGTTTAGTGTTTGCTCAGATCCCCTAGTTTTAAGCGGTGTATATATATATATATATATTCTTAAACCTCAGTGAATAAAGTATTAACATCACTGGGTATTAAAAGCACATCATAAAAATTTACATATTCATATTCCCTGACATTCCATTGTCTTGTTCCTTAGAAAGATCTCCCCTACTAAATATTTTAACTACTGTTTTTTTTTTCTATTTACCACAGCTGGAAAGGCCCAGTTCGAACATTGCATCACAGACTGCTAACCCACTTACTACAACCTCCATTTCCGCTGTCAAGTCAGTCACCTCTGTTTACCTGCTGAACGTAAGCAATTAATTTTCCCAGGCTGCTGAGCCCTGGAGACCAGCTTGGGTAGTCTCAGTCTGTGGGGTCGCTGAAGCACAATGAGCTATCCTCATCCAATCCTCCTCCCTAACACAGCACAAATGCCAATGCAGAACTCCCTTTGGGGCCTCAGCCCAGGCAATATGATTCAAACCACCCACACATGACTCACCCTGTACTCCCCACAGGCAAGTCACTGAGGACCAAAAGCTATACCATCCTCACTATGCTGGAGCCTCACAGTACCCCTGGTCCGACTGTTATACAAAACTGGTATACATTGCAGTGCTGCTTAATGTTGCTCCAGAGAGACAACAGCTCATCTCCTCCCTCAGTCTAATTCATTACAGCTGTCAGACAGGTATGTTCTCTGTTTAATAAAGCTTGTCCTGGATGAAAGGAATTGCAGATAAAATAGAATCTGCTTTGCCCATTCTCCTATGTAATCCAGGACAGCTTTGAAGCACAGACGTGTAAATAGGCATCTCGTTTCTCTTGCAGATAAAGCTAAGCTCAGGCAGGTCTTAATGATGGAGAAGTTATAACTGTGCGGTACTGGAGTGTGAAGCGAGTCTGCCCCACTTTCTTCTAGGTGGCATACATGTCTCACCTGGTGTGTTACCTGCACAATAAAATACTACATGTGCAGGGATGGAAATAAGCACTGCGTTATATGCTGCAAACAAGTTGTCTGATCTATGGCTAAAATAGAGCACAGCAACTAACAGCGATCTCAATCTATCACCTTTCATAAGGTCTTTATTCTGTAAAATATTATATGATGACGAATCCAAGCACAGTACGTTCATGGTACTGTAGTAGGTTGATTTTCTATATAGGTAGGTTCAGGAATGGAAATAAGACTCCTATTGCATAGCAGTTTCACCCATTCCAGATTTTAGTACAAGCTTGATTAGCCATATAGGTAACAGGCTCAGGTGTGTCCTAATAAGCTCACAGCAAAACCAGGAATGGCTCAAACCGCTATTTCATAAGCAATGTATATTTGTTTATCAGCCGTGCATTCTGTTTTTACATTTCAGTTACTTGTAGCAACTGAAACCGTTTGCAAGCAAAGATAAAACTCATGTGGAGTTGTTTTATTCTTGCATGGATTTATCTGTAAATCAGTCACAGGTAATTGGTAAAAGGATTTCAGTGATGTTCTCTTCTTCTAGGGCTCCCTGGAGAGATGTTTACAGACTGAGCAGAGGAATTCCTCCCAGGAGAAGGACTACGAAGAAAAACAAACCAAGAAATACACCCCCCTGTAGAAATCAGATATGCTGTACAGTAGCATCTCAAAAAACTTGCTTTATATTCTATAGGAACATAAATTTAAAAAAATCCTCAAAGTCAGTGCCTCTTAACACGCTGTTGCTGCAGTCTACAGGTATGCTTACAAAAACACATACTAACATAGGATGCCTGTTCCATTGATTCTTATAGGAGCTGGTTTAAATACAGACCCTGTGTTCAGTGTGTGTGTAGTTGGGGAGCAGGCAGTTTAAATACTGACCCTGTGTTCAGTTTGTGTGTAGCTGCTTCTAGAGCTGATGTTCCCTGTGCATTTCTGCGTTCTGCATTCTCTCCTGAATGAAATTAGACGGCTGGGGCCCTCCCCCAATAAATCAAACACTATCCCCTATTGGCTTCTCTCTCTTAATCAATATCAATTAAGAGTCTCATTCATTCACCAATAAACTAGATGCCTCTGTCTCTCTCCTTCCTCGCACTCCCTCCATGGGCAGGGTTCTGTCCGCCTCTCTCTCTCTCTCTCTCTCAAGCCTCCCAGTCAGAGAGATCAATAGGTCTGGCATGGGTCAGATAAGGGGTTGAAACCTCCCCATGTTGTTACCATGAGGGTGTTAGAACATATATACACCAATGCAGGTTTAAATATCTGACTTTATGTTTCTATTTGGTGCTGTCCAAAGTGCTCGGTAATGGAATGTGTTATTCCAGGTAAAACAAAAAGAGAGCGAGAGAGAGGGAGTCAGAACCAGTTTGAACACTATGATCTTTCACACGATTGAACTATAAAACATACAACTACAAATATTGAAACTTTATAACAGTATGAATAGTATTTGCTGCCATTGTGTGCGCAAACCCTGGTGTTCATGTGAATGGAGACTCCCTGGACCTTGAATAAAACTGTGGTTCTGTTTTGCATCCTACTTTTACAGCTTTCATTACCGTGAAAATTGAAAAATTACCTCTGTGCCAAGTGAAATTATCAAACCGTTCTCTGAGCAGCAAGACTTGTGACGACGTCTCGGCTGCCCTCATAAAGCCGTCTGCTCCACCAGAACAGACTGTGACAGCCCGGAATTGCCCATTACTACCCATGCATAAATTATCAGCTGGCAATTTTACAACACCGTTAGCAGACGGAATTTACCATTATTATTTCGTCCAGTGTCCATCAGAATGAGCGATGACATTTTGATATTTCATTCCATTCATTTATTTCCTTTTTTTTTTACAAGAATCATGCTTCAGTAGTTTCCTGGAATTAATCCCACTGTCTGTCTCCACGTTTTCTCCGGGTTTGTCCATTAACAGTCAGGAAGGGACAGAGAAACTCAGTTGTTTTATGTTCATAAGGCTTGGGAATAGAATATCTACACTTTTTTTGCAGTCAGCAGCCTTTCTGTTTTGTTACTAATTATTTTGCAGTTACTGTTGTTGAAGTGCTTGAATGTGTATTGTGGTAATAGCCAAGATGTAACACATGTTAAAAAGGATACAGGACCTGTGGTGATGTTATGCTGATGAGAGGTAAGAAAATATGTGACCTGTGTAAAGAAAAAACAGCCCAAGTAAGAGCAAGTGATTCTACTGTTCTCCTTTTTTTTTTAACTAACTTGAAATGTGTTAAAAACATTATGATCAAGGTTGTGCCTGTTAGGCAGGTTCTGTGGTCATGAGGATGGGAGAAAGATCTTAAATGACAGCCTGGGAGATGATGATGATGAGGAGGAGGAGGAGGAGGAGGAGGAGGAGGAGGATGATGAGGATGATGATGATGAGGAGGAGGAGGAGGAGGAGGAGGAGGAGGAGGAGGATGAGGAGAGGATGGTGATGAGGAGGATGAGGATGAGGAGAGGATGGTGATGAGGATGATGATGATGATGAGGAGGAGGAGGAGGAGGAGGATGATGATGAGGAGAGGATGATGATGAGGATGATGATGATGAGGATGATGAGGATGATGAGGATGATGATGATGAGGAGGAGGAGGAGGAGGAGGATGAAGATGATGAGGAGGAGGAGGAGGAGGAGGATGATGATGAGGAGGAGGAGGAGGATGAGGATGAGGAGAGGATGGTGATGAGGATGATGATGATGATGAAAGCAGATCCATTGTGAGGTGTGCTATTTAATTAACAGGAATAATGTCAATCACTAGTTGTTTTAGGAGACATGTGTGTGGCCCAGTGGTCCTTGCATTCCATCGCACCAACATTCCTTTTTCAAATTCTGAGAAAGTTTAGCTTCTACCTAAGCTATCAACTGACAGCTGGTATAGGCCTTCAATAATTCACAACGGATTGCGTGGGGTTTATTTTAATGATCTGTTGGATTGTCCTTTAACTCTGTCTTAATCCTACTGAGGATATTGATTGAATGCCCTATTGTATTACCACATACAATAAAAATGTCGTCAAATGTGTACCGCTGCATACATGCTGTATACATTTGAAGTCACCGGTATTAAGATCATTAAATGCTTTATCAGGGGTGCACACATCTCATCCCAGACGTCCTAATCTTCCAGGTTTTGCAGACAGCATTCAATAATAATGTATTAAGACCTGGAAGGGGGTTCGATTGGTTCAATATTTTAGGGTGCAGGTGGAATAAAAGCCTGTGGGGCTCTGGACCATGAGGAACATAATTGTGCACCCTTAGTTCAGATCATTAAAATAGCCTCCATTGTGTGGTTCTGCATTTTGCATTGAATTGCTTCACAATGCACCTACAATACTTTATAAAACAGTGCTGGCATCCAGTATTTGACCTGTTCTACTTGTATTTCAACACACTTAGTTCATTTTGTTAGGTAACAAAAATATTCCCGAAAGTCAAGCTGATGAAGGAGATGGGAGTTTAATCCATTGTTTAATATTGCTCCTAGAGAATACATTTTTAATCACCAAGTCTCTGGGTTAATATTCTATTCTTTTAAAAAGTGCCCAGCCCTGCAGTTTCTATTTGCAGAGGCACTATGAACAGCTGCAATTTGCCTCTAGAGTAAACCTAGTGACGACTAATGGAGAAACAGTTTATTCCTTTCAACAGCAAAGCAAACACAGTTCACCATTAGCACCATTCATAGGAATCTGAGCGAGCATCAGCCATGTTAACACACTGGGGCCCAGTACTTGCTTTTCCAAATTGATTTTCCTCATGCTGATTCAGCATACAGCTGTTAAAATCTCTTTATTAAATTACCATATTTTTCACTTTCATTTTGAAAAACCAAAGTGTCTGATGGCATATAGGCATAAACCTGAACAGATTGTGAATATCTGATACAACACGATACTACAGTATGCACGCCAGCAACATAGGACCATTGCAAGCTTGTATGCATCAGTGCCAATCCATTACTGGGGCTGGCACATAAAACCACTGTCCGGTACCATTGCTAATATTGACATCTGATTTGTCTGCCAATGGATAGGGAACTAGACTCTGATCCATAGGTTACTAGGATTGAATTCTGCTCTTTTAAAGAACAAAAAGCATCTTAATTTAAAAAGTTTGCACATTCTACATAGTACTGACAGCCTTTGTTCGCTAATTGCATCAGTTGAGAATTGCAAATCTATTTATAGAGTTTTGCTTCAAGAAGTATGAATGTTATACGCTGAGCACTTCAAAGACCCTGGTATGCTGCATACTGGACCCTGTGATCTTAGCTCTGACCTGCGCCATGTGTTCTATACTGAACCAGCTTTCTGTTCACCAAAGACTACCTGCTGGGGAATATAATGATCATGAGTGATGGAATATTTAAGGCTTAATTATTAAAACAGGGTTTTATGGAAGTGTCTTTGTAATTAACATCTGATTACTTTGTTAGGTCCAAGTGCCAGGAAACAATCGTCCTTAATTAATGCCTTGAAATTAGCATAATTAATGACAAGGCAGACAAACTTTTGCTGAAATGAGTCATTGGTTTTCCTATAATTTTTTTATTTTAAGAGCTAGTGTAAAAGACCAAGCTATATCAGGAGGCAGTGTGGTCCAGTGGTTAAAGTCCAGGGCTTGTAACCCGAAGGCCCCTGATTCAAATCCCACCTCTGGCACTGACTGACTCACTGTGTCACCCTGAGCAAGTAACTTAATCAGAACACAGTGCTGCTCTTTAAAAGATATATGTATTATGTATACCATAACATTGGTTAAGATTAGGGCACAAAAAACTGCGGGGCTCAGGGGGCTAAAGCACCCCCATAAGAGACGAGATCCCCCATTTAACAGTTAGAATTCATAACCTGGGGGGGTCTCTGTATTACTTCTGCATTCTGTTGGAGTTGTCAATGTTGGAGCCAGCTGGGAGAGCAGTAGAAGTGTTATAAGTACCAGCCGCACCAGGTGTGGCGCTGTTAAGAACACACCCGCTTAACTAGCTCAATTGATGGCTTCTAACGTGCCCGGTCTGCAAACTGAAAGGAACCTAGCGTAAAGTCTGCATTGCTAAATGATATACCAGTAACCCAGAAGCTTTAGAAAATGACACATTTTATCATTTAGGCTTTATCTAGGGGTGTTTGTTTTACATCATGTCGAAAAGAAAGCGACCAAATTTAGTTTTTGCTTTAAACTGTGGTTGCTAGGTTTAAGGTTAGGGTTAGGGTTAGGGTTAGGGATAGGGTTAGGGTTAGGGCTGGAGCTAGGCTTAGGATTTAATTGAATTGCTCCTCCAATTAAAACCAGGGATCAGACCACGTCATCTGCCATTGCTAGTACTATACTGTGTGTGGTTATAGCAGTTTGTAACGTAGGCTTGCCTCCTCTGATGAAAACAACTATATATATATATATATATATATATATATATATATATATATATATATATATATATATATTGCAGACCCACTGTGTAATTCAAACACTGGTTAAGATTACTCTTTTTGATACCCATAGCAAGCTAGCTTTGAACTGCCTTTGAAGAAGAATCCAGTTCTATTGAAGTGAGCAGCTGAATACATCAGAGCAAGGTAACATTAACAGAAACCCGGCTTCCTGCTATTTCTGCACACTGCTCCAAAGACACTTACTTGTGCACTTCTTGATGCTGGAGCCCTTTCTCAGCGCGTGTCGGCTGAGTTTGCAATGGAAATTGTTCTCCCAGAACTCCGCGAACCAGATGTTTCTCCTGTTGTTGTCCAGAGTACGGCTGGCAAAATACCGGTCAAAACCTGCACAGATCAGCAAGGTAGTATGTGTTTAAATGTGGTGGTGGTTTAGCTGACTTTTATAGTGTCATAATTGCTCTTTTTTCTGTAAAAATGATGCACATGCGTAGGACTACTGTTTGATATTTCTAAGTGACAGCATTTATAAATATTTTAGCAGGAGAGGCATACTGAGATTCAGTATGTGAAGAGCCCCTACTGAGGTATGTTACAAAATGCTACTTTGCACACATTGTACCCAAAGATACAATGGTCCATTATGTTCCACTGTGCTATAATGGTGATGGCATGAATTATTCAGTAAGGTCACACTTTCTTTAATTATGTACATCTGTTTCATTTTTAGCTTTGTACTTTTAGGCTTAAACTAGCTTTTTCAACTTGAATTAAGGTCAGTTTTTAACAGGACTTAATAAAAGAAAAATTGAAAATCTAGGCCATAGATAATGATTCATTTCCACTATGTCTGTTACTCAAAAGAATAATTTGTCTAACTTTCTAATCAAGTTTTACTTAATCTTATTAAAATAAAAACAAATGGTACCAAGGTGCTCAAGCGTGGCCTTACCTCTGACAGACATCCTCTTGGGCAGGATGGTAATAGCGCCCTCTGCCACCACTTCCTGGTGTAGCACTGGGGAGATCTTGGAGCCCCAACTGTCAGACCCCACCCACAGGAAGTGACCTGTCTGGTTGGCTTTCTTGGCTGCATCCAGGACCCGCCTGCGAACACAAGAACAGGAAGAGCCCAGCCGTCAAACCGGCTCATCGCTTCCCCAATGGTCGAAGGCCGGAAAAAGGTCGGCTGTCTTAACTTATTTGTCCATAATACAAAACTACCATAAACACAATTCTCCGTCTTTGCTTGCGTGAGGTCGAGGACAGGAGATGTTTAGGTCTGAGGTGTGCATACAGACAGTGGAGAAACACTCATGAAGCCTGTCCACACTGTGCCCCATTGTGGTCAACGCCACTGACCCTCAGCACTAAATTCACAAGCTCCAAGAAAAATCCTCCAGGTGTTTTTTCTCTGTTGCCGCATTTACAAGTAGACTATGCCTCTAAGGTAATTGAGCTCATTAGCAAATGGCTGGAGCTGAGTTATATACACCTAATTAAATCTTGTGAGCAGCACTGTCCTCTGTGCCCATGGTCTAGACTGGAATGTGGAATTCTGAACAGCGTAGAATTCTGAACAGGAGTGAGGGGGGCTGACTTTCCTTAATCCACAAGCCGTGCGAGTGGTCACTGCCATGCTTAAAGACTCCGATATGAAGTGTTTAGACACAGAGTGAAGTCAGTAGAAGAGAAGAGAGTTACAAGCTATAGAATGAAGAGTGGGAGAGCACTAGGAGGAGGAGGTTTTTATTTTCCTTGTTTTTCTGCTACTTCACATTGTCGGTTCAGCTCAATCAGTCTTTTGTGCTTCATCCCTGAATGTTCTGGCATCACTTATTATATTTAATGACATAATTAGCAGGTCACTAAGATGCCAAGTCAGCAAGGGTTCAGCAAATAGATTTTTCTTTTCTGGAAATTAAACACTTTTCAAAACACAGGAAGGCCGGTGCTTTAAAAGCTCCAACACTTTCCCCAACAGGACTGCTATGGTAATTTTGCAGTAGCAATTGTGCTGTACAGGGAATAGCTAGCATTTGCATACTGGTCCCCTACCCTGTGGTGCACAGAACTGCTATAAAAGTACATGCAGCCCAATGGGATTTGTTATCTTTTGCAGAAAGTAGAGGACCAATTTGTTGCAGGTCTACAGTAGTCATATTGTAAAAAGCATGTTACTGTGCTGTGCAGGGATTAGCCAGATCTTAGACAAATTAGGTTAGCTAGGGTGAGAAGCTAGTTCAGTGCGAGCTTAACAGGGTCAACTTGAGTCAACCTTGCAGATGTGATTTCATGTTTAATTCCTACATATACATGTGTGAAGCTTTAAAAACTATCCAGTCCCACCACCAATGGGAGTACAGGCCTTTTTGCAGGTGCCCATAATATAACTACTATGTAAATACACAGTAATTAGAGACACTTAATGTAAAGTGCACTGTAATAACTAAGTGAACTATCGCGAGAAAGGGAAGTGTGTGGGGTTCGCCAGTTTTAAACCTTACCCTGGCATCATCTCAAAATACACAACTTATTTAACTTATTTAATTTCTAACCAGTAGTCTTTTTTATGGCATAGAATATTGTTTTTAATCCATAACTACTCCAATCATTAAGCCTTTAGCAATGCTTAAAATGAAAGTGTTTTAGCTTTGTTATTAATGTGATAATATGTCAGATGTTTTTGGTAGATTTCTGTGTTTATACTGCTGATCCCATGTTAGACTATGATTCTTTTATCCCTAATTACATCTTAAGCTGAAAATGCTCTCCATTGTCAAGCTGAAGTAGATGGAAGCCAAGTAGAGCCCTTATTTCAAACTGGTATATGCAATAAAACAGTAATAACGTCATAGCAATGCGGATACAAAATGATCTGCCATTTTATTACCGGAGTAGAACAAAAATCTAACTTCTCAGACGTTCAGAATGCAATTTAAACAGAAGATTGGCTTGATCAGCTCAAAAAGGTTGTCAGATTCTTTTTACATCATTCTGACAGAATTGTTCAGTAGATTCTCTGAATGTACTGCTAAAAATATTGTCTTCTATTTGATTTTTGAATTTGTTGTGAGTTTTGTTTTGTGCTCATTAAAGTGGAGGACTTTCAACTTCACCTAAAAAATAAAAAAAAAGGGCCGTATTTATGTGCCGTAGGGAGACGCTGGTCTCACCTGATGTCGTCCTCGTTTGCGAACATGATAACCACCCTGGCGTTGGAGTTCTCCAGCAGACGTTTGATGACTTTGTCGAACTCGCCGGCTTTGGGCTCCCGTGGGATCTTCACAGATGTGAAGATGCACACCCCCCCTGGGGAAGAGAGAGAAAGCAGAGAGAGTCAGAGCCTGTGCAACAGGGTGGAGGCAGGGCAGGAACCAGAGACCACACGCATGTGCAAGCAAGCATCTTAACAACAGCACAAAAGAGACAGGCACGTTCTCATTCACAGTTACAAAGCTTTTAACATCATCTCATCGACTAATTGCAGCTCATCTTTAGGACTGGGAAAGGAAAAGTACACTTCTCTAAACTACATATAATTACACACATAATACACAGATGGTGTAGTTCCAAACGTTTTAATTTACAGAATTGAAATTGCTAACACCTTTTGTACAGACATTACACCGTATTTAGAATTGCCTGTGGAGGTATGTTTGCAATGTACATGTGACCACATGTGGAATTGCAATGACTGTACAGTGTTAAATATTGTTTGACCTTTTTGAATACGCTAGAGGGCAGCTACCATTGTATAAAGTGGTACCGTTTACATATCAAATGGTATCAGTATGATATTAACAAGCACACTAAAAGAATCTTAATACATTATTGAAGTCTTGATTCACATACTTACATCACCGGATATTGTGGATTGAACAATGTGAAGGATTCTAATGGTCCTATTAAGAGGGATGTGTGTGCACTGAATCAGACTGCTCGTCGAAACATTTGTCATTAAAAAATACACACTGGTAATACAGTACCACAGTGCCAGTGTACGATATCTATGCCTAATCCATTGGATTATAATTGCTGGTGAGTTAATGACACAGCTATGACTTCTTCAGGATACAATTATTATGAGGATACATCTTCTCTGTTAGGCAACCCTATGGCCATAGAAATCCTAGTAGTCTATGAGGCCCCAATCAATTCGCGATTCTTAAACCATCCTACCACCCACCTTTTTTTTAGACTCCATGATTTAAAAATGCAGCAGGGCAGTATTTCACAGATTTGCAAATCCTCGGAATAACACATTCTCTGCAGTGAGCCAGCCACAGGCAGCAGAGCTCAAAGACTGATGGGACCATCAATACAGTTTATGGGACAGTCAATAAGTTAGAAGCATTTTAACAAAAAAAGTTTGCCTGCTTGTAAGATGGAAGTCTCTGCTCTCATCACCGGCCACCTTGTTTTTTATATAGAAAGATTGCTGCGTTTCTGTTAGGCTCAGTGGTTTAAGGAAATTGCACTATCCATTATTTGACTTGATGTGTTTCAAAGGAACATCATTTTTTTTTTCTCCTGATCGCTCATGGGACTGCTGTGGAGATAGTTATTCATTCATTAACCACTGAACAACTGGTCCTTAGATACTGAAGGTTGAGATGCTAGCGATTCTAAACATTAACAGTTATTTGACCTGCGTTCTTCAAGATCTGCACTCTACATCTGTTTCCTGTTACCATATCGCTCCTTGTGCTGATGGTCAACTCCATGGTCTGGTCTCACTCTGCTGGACCATGAAGAGTGAGGCCAACACAGGAAGTAATAGGAAACCAGGAAGTTGCAATTTATTTACTCTTTCCTTCACGTTGGTAATTCAACATGTTAATGGTACTTGTGTACCTTTAGAAAAACACTTCTCTAGAAAATACAATTCACTATCATGGCTTTTCTATTTGTGCAATGGTTACTATAACATGATTTGTGTGTGTGTGTGTGGACCGAAGTATCACAGCCCTCATGGGTGGATGTCAAAGCAGAACGCATACAGTTATCTCTAGTGTGTATCGCCACTGAAAAGAAGAACCAATCACATTGTGTAAAATAGTACAAGGCAACCGTCCAAACGATATACAGTGTATATGAAATATATATAAATTGTCATGACAGACTGTCTGCAGGAGGAAACGTTTTCATTATAAAATATGCAGTCAAGGATTTCCTTCTTGAGCTGGGATCTCTAGAAATTGGAGGATAAGGGACATTTTTTTGTATAGTTGGCACTCACAGTTTCTGATAGAGACAAGGCTTATAAAAGCATACAACATAATAAAGGCCGACAGCTCTCTTGTAGGTCCATGCTGTGTGCTAGCAGGCAGCTCCATGGACTGAAACAGCTCTTTATAGTCTTATAAGGAACTGCTTGCGGAAGAAAGGTTGGAAGCTCAGTTACTTGATCTTTGAGCCGAGCAGCGTTGAGTTGCTGTACACTGCTTTATTTACAAGGGCTAAGGGAAAAATAGATTAGTGTATCAATCTGGAACCAAATGAACACAGTGTCGTCTGACATAGTCTCACACTGTATCATCGCAGGATTTATTTAGGAGGTTCGTAAACTACAGCTGTCTATGTATGTGCATTCAGCATAAATTGAGAATTTTTTTTTTTTTTTTTTATAAAATGCATCTAGTTGAATCTCTCTTTGACTGTGTCTTAAAAACAAAGTCAAATATACATGAACTCTTTAATAGGACAGTGTACGTACCAGCACCAAGGTTATGATCTAATATCTCGACTAGTCCATTTCTATTATCTTTTTTGTGTGTGTGTCTCGACAGGCAATACTAGGCAGTGGCCCTGTACTGCAGCTGTATATTACTACTGTATCAAATCAACGAATGGAGCAAAAAAGTGGTATTTCATTTAACTACATCACATAGATGTACAGCAGCATAGAAAAATTCATTTCTCCTGGCTTCTGCTGATTTTACATGGGAAGGATAATTGGACATCATCTTCATGTTCACACATGGTATCCTGCACTCAGAATTTCATGAAATCAGGTCCTGTATGTGGAGTAATTTGTATGTTGCTTGAACTCCCTTTTCAGTACACTCCTCATAACAAGCTGTGACACCTGTCAAAGATTTCCCTGGTGAAGCCGTTTTCCGAAAAATGAATAAATAATCGCGCCGCGAGTCATCGTAAGGGAGGTCAGTGGTTTGTTTGATGTGACTTGCGGTGCTGCCAGGAAGTATAGGTCAGGAATGTGGTTGTTTTCCTTTTTGAATAATTATGCTCGTAATGCATAAAAGAAGACAGGATTAATCAATGCAGTTTTAATGACATTTACTGTACTTTTCTGTGCTGATTCCAGCTTGTGCTGAACTGGGTTTCACGGCTTATCTGGTATTTTGTTGATTTTTCTCAGAACTGTGGCACTTCCCCACCCCTTTTTAGCAACTGCAGCATGTACAATAAACACAATGAAATCCTTCCAGTAAGTGACTAATGCATTTATACCATAGTATTCCCTTACAGATGTATTATATGTATTGTGTATGAGCTGAAATGTTTAATTGGAATGTTTGCTAGTTAACGACAAACCTTAACAGATGGGAATGGGATGGCACCCCAGTGACAATTCAGTGGTTTTGTCAGCACAAGGGCAGCAAAGGTGTGTGAGACTGCAGAACGGTGGTAACATTTTGTTATTTTTAACATATCACTACCAATGATACCACAACAGTATAAACCAATACACACTGGACTAGCAGTCTAAAATGCAGTGCCATGCAATCGATTGCAGTGCCATTATGGATCCTGACCACTGACAATAAGGTTAAGAACTTCAATGCAGACAAGCCTACTTGCAAAATGCATGGTCTCACCAGCCTGCTGTTGTACTCTCATACTCATTTTACTGCACTACCCCATTAGGACGAAAGTGCAGTACTGGTGTTTATAAATCACATCCCATACGTATTAAAGCAAGGGGACATGTATGAGCACCAATTTAAAAAGGAGTCCGAAACAGTTAAACTGTAACGATCGACTTAATATCTTGCCATTTGATGACTTACAGCCACACCTTTTTTTTCTTCATTGTGCACAGACAGGTTTTGAATCTGAACACTGCTCACAGATATGTTTTCTAATCTGAAAGCGTCTGTGCTATTAGTTCAATAATGCACGAGTTTTTAAAAATAAAATTGTTTTTAATGCTGGATAAAACAAACAGCAGTGTGTGGATTCATTGCATGACATCTGTTCTCTGAAATATTTATACTGCGTTAGAGAAATGCTAACAAACTACTACAAGGAGAGGAGATACTGTTGTCAAACAGAAGCTGCTCTGAGGGTTTTTTCATTTATCTTGGGGGGGATTTAGCACTTCTGTTAAATAATCTGTGCTTTTGTGAGTTAAGTAGACTTGTTTTTGCTACATCTCAATTACTTGCATATGCTACATTCCATTTCCTCTTAAATCTGAAGTGGCACGGTATAATGCATCTTACTCATACACAGTCAATCATAATACACAGTGGAACTGTTCTTGGCAATGGGATCTCCAATGGCTCAGTATGATAAGTCAGCATCATATACTGGACAGGTTCCCACTTGGGAAAATCACATCAGAATCGTCCGATTACATTTTGCAACTTGTTTAAAGATGTTTACTTTTTTTGTGTGGAATTAGTATGCATTAGCATCATTTTGTATTGTGACAGGACATTAACATTGGCAACATTTGCTTAATGTGTCAGGATGCATTCTGAAAATCCACCCGCAAAACCGAAACTTAGAGGACTGAAAAGGAAAGAACATGCAAGAGAAGAGCTAGATTTTCACAGAGTCAGTAAACTAGCTGTGTGTTTGATAACAGCACTGCTCACACTGAATTCTGACCAGATGCATTACGCACCAGGAAGAGTGTGTCATTTTTATCCGCAGAATGGAAACGTATTTCATGCTCTGGAGTCACTAAGGAGAAAAGTCTGGATAGTAAAAAACATCTCCTCGCTTTCAATCCCGGACTGGGCAGCTGTAATACTCCCAGCTACCCTCCACAATAGTTCATCCATCACGACTGACACAGGGTAAGCGAGACCACTGCAGTGGTGGGGATAGCAGCAAATGAGATTATTATGCGTCACTGCTAAGAAATGAATAATAATAATTAAAACCAGACTGTAATCCTTAGTAACCTTTATGACACCTCACAGCCAGAATAATATCAGATTTACATTGAACAATATGGAAACAATATGTCTTTTCCAGTACATTACACAAACCTAATGACACTGTCCAAAGAGTGGTGACTGAGTTTATTAAACGCTGAATACATCAAAAAATACTTTCAAAATATTCACGGTGGAAAACGTAAGCATTGCTAGCTCTAGCTGTTCGATATTTCTATGTAACTTCTTCTCCACCCTTGCTCCGCAGTGGTGGAATGACCTTCCTACAGATGTCAGGACTGCCCAGTCCCTGACCACATTCCGGTGCCTCCTTAAGACTCACCTCTTCAAACAGCACCTGTAGAACTCCTCTGTTTGTATCCTGGGACACTATCACCTTTCATTTAAATGTGCTTTATTTTGCTCTTATCTGCCCCCTATTTTACTGCATTTAATCCTGTACTTCAGAATACTGTAATCTGCCAAGTGTTTAACCTGTAGTATTTTGTATTTAATCATATCCTGATGTAACTATCACTATTATCTGCTGTATTATTGAATTGTGGTTTGTCACACTTGTACTTTGCTTGAACAAAAGTTATTGTATTTCTTGCTCTTATTGTATTACTTGTATTGTAACACTTAATGTATTTGCTTACGATTGTAAGTCGCCCTGGGTAAGGGCGTCTGCTAAGAAATAAATAATAACTATTGGGAAACACAGTGTATGTAACCATGCTACAGTCCTCAGTAGATTTCCGTGTGAATGTATTACAAAGCAAACACATTAGTTCTGTACTAAATATAAAGGTAGCACAGTGACTTTGCTGTTCTTAATGTGTCTGAATTGTATTTGTGTGTTCACTTGTGCTTTTATGAGTGTGTGTGTGTTGTTGTGTGAACGTGAGGGGAGAAGGTGTATTAGGTGTAAGAATAACACAATATGTCTACACTTTAAGTGACAACCACTATAAAAAATGCATGATATTTTTAGTAAAAGGCTTGAGTGGCATTCACGTCTCAATCTGCTTCCCCAGCACTTTCCCAGGCAGAATGTACCAGTCTGGGTGGTGCAGTTGCAGTGTACTTGCCTAGGCTATCTTCTTCTGTGGTTCCTGCCTGAAATCTGACCAAGGAATAAATCGAATTGAATTGTGCTGGTCACAACCTCAGGAGGGCATTAGCACCAGGACCACACCTTGCAAACTGCAATGCAATGTAGCTCTACCATGTTAAAGGTCACTTCTGCATGCAAACCTGTTGTGCTCTGGCTCGCATGTCTGCTTTGATAACGTTGTTGCATCTCCATCTGGCAATCAACGACTATTAAAACATGGCAGAAACTTATAGAAACAGTGAACGCAGTTTTCAAGATTTTGCACTCAAATCAATGCCTAGTAGTGACATGTTGCACAGCACTCCTCACAGAGGGATGACGTTGATGTCTGCAGATTGAGGACCACACAAATGAAGTAAGCTTGTGCACTTTGAGCTTCGTGCCACTTTGAGACTTCCCGGGTTTCTTGTTTCTTCGTTGTAAGTTGTCTGTACAAAAGGTCAGTAGTGGGTCTAATAAAGCCCAGGTGTGTGTCAAAAAAATTGGATGGCTCTAATTGCTACGCAACGGGAGACTTCAAATAAAGCCAGCAATCTGTCATGAACAAACTTTCCAGAGGATTTTAAGAGCAGCTCCTGTCAACAAAAAAGCAATATAACAACAAACAAGTTTTCAGTCCTGCTTTAAATCTGTTTCTTTTTTTTGTTTTGTTTTTTTTTGCAGTCCAGATAAAACCAACTCACATAAAAGTATATTATACACCAACAAGTTTGAGATGGTTTGTGAGCCAGCTGCCACCCCAGGAGTGCTGTCACTCAATAATGGGCGTACTACTGGGTCCATTAAACATCCTCTGCTTTTAAACTCCATAATGGTCGTTGCTAATGCCTCTCTCTTAGAATGCTATTACTTAAATATTGTGTAATATGTTCCTGTACGTGAGAAAAAGCATTAAGTTTAGGTCGGTAATGTGCTTTTTATTCACACCCACAGCATAAAAAAGAAAAATGGAGTGTCATTAAGATTACAGTTTTGAATCTGATGAATCTGTGGTGGGACTGGAAAAGAGAGAAAGGGTTTCGTTTTTTTGTCCTGAAGTACGGACGTGTGTGAGGTGCAGACAGCAGACCTGCGAGTGACCTACGTGGCTTGTCAAGCGCCTGCCTCCTGCCCCTCCCCATTCCAGCACACTCACTTAGCTGTGTCCTTGGCAGTCGCACAACGATAGGGGACGCGAGTGCGATGACTCCCCTTACTCTCTCCCTCTCGCTCGCTAAACTCCAGCGCTGTACACTGCTCTTTAAAGGTATTTAAAAAGATCTGTACTGACAGCACATCAGAGCTGATCATGGTATTATTTTAAAAGCATTAGGGGAAAACAGAGAATGGATTTAGAATATGAAGGTAGAATATGATATTGCTCAAAAGCTGCATTCCAGTGCCCTTTATTTTGGTGTAATGACAGTGCTGGAATAGCCATGAGTGTAGAGTGCTTAGTTCCCATTTTTAGCATGGTGACAGCACTGGAGAATATGTATTGGTGTATAATAGAAATTTGAACTGTATTCTTTTTTTCCAAAAGGGAAAGAGCAGTCCTGAAACTTAATTATATTTCCTTTGTGGATGTATCAACTGAACTGTAATATTGACAAAAAAATCAATGCTATCATGCTGTTTATTTTTTCATTAACTGCCATTTCTGTACCTCACATGTAGCTCTGTGTGTGGAATGAGATTTTTTAGCTCAACCTAACTGGTTATCCTCCACTCCCATACTGCCTTTATAATGCTCTAGTTTGACCCCACCTGGAATACTATGTCCCAGTTTTGGGCACTAAAAAATAGACATAATAGCACAAAGCTCCCAGGACTCAGTGTCTATGAGGCCAGGCTAGAATAATGCAATCTCTTATACAAGCTTAGAAAAAAGTGGGGATTTAATTGAACTTTAGAAAATCCAAAATGGTCTGGATAAGGTTAATGCAAGTCCTTTGACATTCGATACATGGAGCGGGAAAGTGTTGTTTTTTTCTGTACATGTTATGCATATAGAATTATTTTTTGCAAAAAAAAAAAATATATATATATATATATATATATATATATATATATATATATATATATATATATATATATATATATATATATTAATTATTATTATTTTTCATTCTTTCATCATTTGCAAACTGAATAATTCTCGCCTGTCAGACAAAGAAGTTCCGGATCTGGGATCTGGTGTGATCCAGTGGAATTTAACCTCTGGTCCAAGTGGTTTACTCTAATGAGCTATTTGCATCCTTTAACAGGAAGTCCACTGTTTAGCTATTCATATTTCGAATAAGAAAAGCATGGATCAGTCTATGAGCCCTAAAGATATTGTTGGAAACTCCAACAGAGAGACAGGTGTCTCTGAAGAGTGTGTGCTCTTTTTCTGTGTGCTTATCAATCTGGGTCTAGTTCAGATTTGTTCTGCATTTTTCCAAAGCATATACTGTATATCACCTTACTCTATTCTTAGCACGTTTTACAGACAAAGATAAAACTATAGGAAAGTTGTGAGGTGGCAAGCTCATTAAAATGCATGGATCTGAGAAGCAGATTATCTATTCAGAGATACCAAGATTTTTAGTAAGCAAGGAATTAGAGGCTCATCATCGTTAAGGAATGGTTATCAATTCAGAAGCATTTACACATCTTGCAAACTCCTTACGTCGGATTAGTGACATCACCGCCCTGAAACATCATGATTTCAGTGTTATGGCAGCTGGTTCGATTTTTTTTTGTTGATCCACTGGGATAAAATGCTTTTTAAAAAATCCTGTATTGTTTTACAATGTAGTCTGCCAGGTTTCAGGGCAACAAACGCTGTTCAGGCACACCGAAACCCATGTGTCGTGCCACAAAAATATCTGCAGTTACAAATCCGCAAAATCCAGCCACGCCATAAATCAGAGGGCTCCTAAACAAGTTAGCTGCCGTTTTATTAATCCAGCTGGGCTTTGAACCAACTCATTACAAAACACACATTGTTAAATTTAACAGCATCTCTTTCTCCAAGGCAGTTACACGTCTCCTGGTACAATATGAAGAGTAGGGGTCAGGAGAATGTGAACGCGAGCCTTTTTACTGACTAACAGCCTGAAGGAGGAAATTAAGAAACAAAGTGCTCATTACAGACAAAAAATACTGAAGAACACACCTACAGTATCTAGAGCATCTTCCATCCCCTATCCCCACGTCAGAGTCACCCTGAACTGCAGCCTCCGAGTCCCAAGGGATTCATTCACAGCACCACAATCAGCCTTGAGTTCTATCCAGTGAATACATTGGTTTGGAGAGGACAAGCTGACAGTCACTTTAACTTTTCCAGTTTCCTATAAGGATGTGTGTTTAAGGATTTAACTACAGTAAATATGGCAGAATGCATAAAAGGTAAAGATTCAGCTGATCTGCGGTAAACTAAGGCAAATATAAATGCTGCTGTTTTTACAGACAGGGTTACACCAACATTCTGTACAGTTAGATATTTGATTTTTATAACATTGGGCACAAACCTATCCATATCAAATCATTACATATATACTATAGTATGTGCTGAAGTATCCTATAAGAACACTATACTGTGTTATCTATATGGGTAGAGCACTATTTGAATAGTAAAGAGTGCATGCAAGGTTTCAAGTGAGAGCATATTATATATTAACAGTACAGCAGTTTTTGCTTTAATTATTAAAAATGACTGCACTGGTAATGAAAGAGCCTCATAATTCTGTACAATATTGTTTTGAACAGACAGCAACAATTAAGATACGAACCCCCATTAATATATATATATTTGTATGCATTCCTTGCTTGCAAAAAAAAAAGACCAATACTTTTTTCTCTCTAGCTGCATAACTAGTCATTTAGAAGCCCTTGAATTGTAAACAGTGTCAAGAAATGTAAGATGCAAAAGAAAAAAAGACATACTTGGCTGTTGGAGAGATAATTAAAATGTCTAATCTGAGATCTCATAGCCGTGCGCTGCCCCCAGGGGCCCGATAATAACAGCTTGGGGTGGTGTTGATCAGCGGGGGGTCCGTGTACGGCAGATGTTGTAGAAAAACAAAAATACGAGTGCTTGAAATCTGCCTAAAAGCTGGAACACCGTGGCGGAATAACAGAGACGGTGCATAAGGTGTGTGCATTCAAGGACACTTAAAGTGATCAGCGCTAACAAAATACTCCCCTCAAGCTCATCAATGTGCACTTCCGTTGTGGAGTTTTGAAAGAAACACATTTTAAATATTATATCTGTCTATCCGTTTTGGGAAAGGGTCAGAGAAAATCAGGGGCAGCTTGGATTGGCTGCCAATGGGGGTCAGGTAAATTAATATGGAAACGCAGGATCAGGGGCAGCAGGGTTTTCAATCCCAGGCTGAGTGGTGCTTGGAAACGAGACACAAGATTAGTGCTGATCAGGGTCCGTGAAACCAACTGTTAATCAAGCAACCGAACCCTGTCTGTTACAGCAATGCTCCACATAGGGAGGGAAAGAGTACAGACAAGGTCAACTACCAAGGTAATGCTTGACAATCAGTATAATTACTAACCACTGCCTGTATTGCTAATTTTCACATTTAAATCCCTCAGATCCTTAGATTCATCTACCCTTTCAAAGTCATTCTGCTTTGCCCCTGTGTTTAGTTAAAAAAAAAAAAAGAAAACCTAAGCATTCTTTGAAGGTTTCGTGGTCATTTACCGTGTCACCTATAAAAAGCACAGAATTGACCGGTTATTACTTACTGCATTCCAAAAGTTCACATGATGTTATAGACATAAGGACATTAAAAAGTAAACTAAATATGAATTAATAAATACAAATCTGTAAAGTGTTAAAGTAAATGACAAGAATCCAAACATGATTACATATTGGGAAATATGGGGCTAGAAATTCAAAGTATGACACATCTGCTAATTTTGCAAAACTAAAACATCCGTAAGTAATTTACATTTTCACTTTCTTAAACAGGATTTGATAAGTCTCTGCGTGCAGTTGTCATAAAGTCATAGCTGGTGAAACTAACAAAAAAATTATTAAATAATGATTTAATTAATTAAAATGTCAAGTGAAAAAAAAACATCATTACAAAAATATGTAATCACTGTGTGATTCAAATATAATAGGACATTATACCAAATACACTTCCGCTGGTAAGAAACCTCAACCTCAACAGAAACCAGACCACGTTATCAGTCCAGTTTGATTACATTCCCGCTGCAGCAGTGGTAGATTATGAATTTACAGTTGCCGCAGTCGCAGAAGAAGCAGACGTTGCAGTCGTGCTGACCTAGTGGTCGTTTGTAAGATGTAGCTGTTGGGAGTCTTTTCAGCAGCAGACCCCAATGGTTGAAATAAAACATTCGTAAGTAATCTTGATTAAAAAAAAATGATCTGAATAGAAACAGCAATAGACGGTTATACAAAACATGCGTATTATGGTATTAAACAAGAAAGAAATTAAATATTACATTCAAATAAAATGTAGAAAGTATGAAGCATCTCTTTCATAGTGTCTGCGGTGCTCTGTATTTTAACCAGTCGACTCCAATTGGAATGAAATCTAGAATGAAGATTCCTTATTGAATATGTATATCTGCCCTCTGAAGGCCGTGTCTGGACACACTTCATAAGGATCCTTCATGCCACATTAGGGGGGGACTCTAAGCTATTTAAGGCCCTCACTGCCGTGCAGATGAAAAGAATCTGAGCTGACACGCTGATGCACGCCTCCCAAGTTGCCCTGTTGTGAGATAGCAAACCATGGTGAGCTGACACAGTCTGACTGCTGTGAACAGACACAGACTGGCTGCTTCCATAAGGAACCTGCTAGCTGGTGAAGAGGCGGGGCTTATAATGGGGGGTGGGGTCTCATTAACAAGTGGTAACGATTAGTTGGAATTGTATCATAATACAGTAGAACCTCATTTATCCACAACCCGTTCACCAGCTGCTTCAATTATCCGCAGCTCCCTGACGAATTTTCTCTTTGAAATACAGTACATTATTGCCAATGTAGAAGTATCATTGTCAAAGTAAACTCATTTTAAAACATGCTTGTGTCTTTGTAATATATTGTACTGCATACATCTCCAGTAAACGCTAATTTGGTTTACATTACTATTTTCTGTATTTTATGCATGCATTCTAGTCACACGCAATGACATCTCATTTATCCGCGGATTTCACACATCCGTGGTCCTATGTCGCTCCAAGCACGCGGATAAACAGAGTTCCACTGTATTTATGCTGTCAGTCAGAAACATTTTGTGTTGTTCTTTTCTCAGCTAATGCCTTTACCATTTGTCTAATACCTTAAGACATTGGTCTAGATTTACCTAATTATTAATTTTAAGATTCCAGAGTCATTACAGGGTACTCAGTCAATCCAAAATGAATGAATGAATCAATCTAACAACCTAATTATGCTCTATTGTTGTATTAATGGTAGCCATCTTATTCTAACATATAGCAGTCACTGATCTGTCATGTATCCAGATATCAACTGCACTCCAACATCTGGTTATGCGTCACAAGACTACATTACACATTCAGTTACAGATCCCTTTGCTACCTTCAATGAAGGAAAACCTACCACCTCTCTTGCTGGTATAAGATGTATATTTAATATCATCTTAGTATACGATTGTATAAAAATATTACTGTTGCTCTGTAGGGGTGTGTGTGTGTGTGTGTGTGTGTGTGTGTGTGTGTGTGTGTGTGTGTGGTGCCAGTCAGTTTTCCTCAGTTGTCCTGCTATCAGCGCAGTGGGACTCCAAGTGGGAATGACAGGTACCCTATGTCTGGAACATGCTCCAGGCAATCAGAGAAAACATCACTGTGGCCATGCTGTGCCATGCGAGCTGGATCACAACACTGACACTGAGTTACTGTGGTGTGGGCGAGTGGGTAGGAGCTCTCATTGAAGCATGTTCAGACTGTCAGCCCAGCACTGGATCATTCACGTACACAATAACTGAATATGCAAAGTAGAGGGGTGTAGTGCTGCCACCGTGACTGCTGCTAGATATCTGGTCTCATGCACACTTGATCCCACTCTAGGCAGTGCTCGGGGTCAAAGTGAAATGGTACTAAAGCTAATGAAAAGTAGGAAATGGCTTTTAAAATGACGGCAGTTACACCTCTTATGTGCCTTAAAACGCTCTCAGTTACAGAGTAACAAACGCTTCCATGCTGCGCTCCCCAGCGCCAACATTACCCTGCACCTTAATAATAAACACTAGTCTAAACAATCCATTCTCAGATCTCTAGCATTGCCAGCCTGAAACCTAATGAGGAATACAAAAGAAAACACTTTCTTTCTGGGTCCTCCTTGTTCTTAAACAGGCAGAGTGGTCCAGCGGTTAAAGTCCAGGGCTTGTAACCACAAGGTCACTGGTTCAAATCCCACCTCTGCTACTCACTGTGTGACCCTGAGCAAGTCACTTAACCTCCTTGTGCTCCATCCTGTGGAGGAGATATTAAATCAATGTTTTATTGTAAGCAAGGTTGCCACCCGTTCTGGGTTGTTCTCTTTTTGAGGCAGCTGTCCTGGGAAATCTGGAGGACTTCCTGGGACATTAAATGTAATCAGTATATGATTTTTTTTTTTTTTTTGTATGAAATGACTCTGGTGTCCCGTTTTTTTGTAAATCAGAGGTGGGAACCCTAATTGTAAGTGACTTTGCATATAATGCATAGTTCACAGCCTACCTCTGTAAAGTACTTTGTGATGGTGGTCCACTATGAAAGGCGCTATATAAAAATAAAGATATTATTATTATTATTATTATTATTATTATTATTATTATTATTATTATTATTATTATTATTATTATTATATAACTTTTTAATAAAAAATAAATAGATAACCCTGCTTTTCGTACAGTGCAGCCAACACAAACGGATTTAGAGTTTGAGTGATGGCAGCCAAACTCAACCAGCAGCAACAGCAGCACAATACCTTTCAGACAGCTTTGCCTCCCTGCTAATCCAAACACAGTTTGCTCCTGGCCCTCTTTGTGATTTTAACTGCTGATTACTCAAATCCTCAGCTCCCGGCAGGTAGCTGATAATGGATTCTGGAGTCAACACAGAAGATTCCTTCTTTTTTTTAATGGAAATCAGTGAGATCTGGGTTCCAGTCCCTCAAGAACGAAGCCCCTGGAAATGCATTGCTTTCTTTATATAGCAGGGTGCATGCAATAGAATGCAGTAGAATTAAATGTAAAATAACTTGCCCTTATTTAGCCACACACGAAACACAGGAAGGTTGCATTAATTCTGTAGGCTCTAATAGTGCTGTCAGAAAAACTTCACCTGGGGGACTCCACAGCAAGGCTCTATAGTTAAGCTTGCGGCATAACAAAAAGTCACACACAATTTGTGAAACTTAACTGTATTGATTCAGCAGACCTGGTCTCCCTTTCACAAATGTTCTCTCTAAATACATCCTATAGATCCTGTTCATGTAGTACAGAAAACCTGAAACTGGAATATTATCTGTTCAAATAAACTGAATTAGATGCAACGCCACAGGCTTTACCTCCCAGTGCCTCACTTCTCAACGTTAGTAGGACACAATACCTCACTGGCCCTTCACTCTAACCACATGGACGCGTCTTCTCTTTTTCCAGCTCCTCAAGCGGTCCTAACTATAGGTATGCCAATACTCGTATCATCTGAGCAATTGCCTTTCAGGAATTTGAAGTTCTTAGGTTTACATGACGAATCAGTTGCATTTGCTAGTTTTGCAATATATTTTTACTGTCAGTTTACCCCCGCGGTACAGCAGTAAAAATGTCAATGAGAGGACAATTTGCTTCCAGTCGGCTTTTGAAACACTCAGGGGTAGATGCACTAAAGTGTTGCGCCTGTCACAATAGTCGCAAACCAGTTGCAAACGAGTCGGAAGTCTAGGGTGAAATGTACTAAACATGTGCAATGCTGTTAGTGACTTTTTAGGGAATGCTTTGTGACAGCAGATTTTCTTTGAGGTTCAGCCTTAGATGAATATGTAATTATGGGTGTTCCTGCATAAATTTGCAAAAATGTGGTGGAGTGCAAATGAGGGTTCTCAAATATTATAATGAGATGTACTAAAGCTGCTGACGATTGCAGCACTTACAATTGCATCAATTTGTTAAGAACTTCTGAAAGCACGTTTTAAACAGTCATAAATAGCAAACCTTTAAAAGGCATATGAAAAACACAATCCCCTAACCATGGCCACTGTCATCGCAGCAAGAAGGAGAGATTGTCTTCAGCAAGAACGAGTAATTTGTAGGATGTGAAGAGAAGAGGGTATTTCATACCTGCACTACCCTCTATGATTTAAATGAAGACCAAATTAAGCACAGGTTCAGGCTTGGCAACCACATAATTGATGAGCTGCTGTCTTGTTTAAAAGATGACCTGAAGCCTCACACCAAGAGACGCCATGCTATCCCTGCAGTGGTCAAACTATTGTCCACCTTGGATTATCTTGCTTTGAGGTCCTTTCAGGGACTGTGGTGGCAGCTGTTGCTGGTATTTGCCAGTCCGCTTTTTCTTGTGCGTTGCCAGTTGTGCTCAATTCATATTTAAGGCAAACACCCAAATACCTATTTTTCCCTAAAAGCAAGGTATACTTACAAGCCTTTAAAACAAATTTCTATCACATTTCTGGTTTCCCCAACGCAATAGACTGCACATATGTGCTGCTAACCCCTCCAGCTCATTCTGAGCATCTGTATAGGAATAGGAAACACACCTATTCTATTAATGTGCAGGTGGTTTGTGATTCAGTTACTAATCACAAATGTAGTAGCCATGTATCCAAAACACTTGAAAAACACAGCGTCACGTAAGAGTGGTGTAGAGACATTATCCTTCGGACACCCTCTGCTGCAGCAAACCACAACTCAACTCCTGCTATTTATTTGAAAAAATGCAGCACGACTCTCGCAATGCTAGAGATCTCGCTAAGAGGATGCAACAGATATTTAAATTAGTATCTTGCAGCTCTCCTCATTAACATATTTTCTCTTAGTACATACGTCAAAATGTATACTTTGTGAATTGTTGCAACAAAAATACAAATTGCGGCATGTTTGCGCTGCGACTGGCCCATCTTAGTACATCTACCCCTCAATGTGGAAGTTAATAGCCATTGACTAATACTCAATCGTAAAGGCTTTTCTTGTTTTGAAATCAATACATTTATAAATACATGTGTTTTGATTTATTTATTACCTGCTGGCAAATATTTCTTAAAGGCAATTACTCAGAAAACACAAGTGTCAGCACACCCCCTAGTCTTAATACTTGTCAAGCGCACTTAGCTCATTCCCTTCTCCCCTTCTAGGAATTAGCATCAGCAGCTCTTGTAATTCCTGGACTTATCAAACATTTAGGGCCCAAGAGTGGTTTAACAAATTCTCTCATTCTATTAATCTCTTTAGCCTGACATTGCATTTGCTTTCAAGCAGCAGAGGAGAGCCTTGCCTGCAGACCAGTTTGAGATGACATAGATCTTTGGTGTTCAGATTGCAGGATCTGGCGACTGGGAAACACATCTGACAGAATTTGTCATGCAAAGATGGAAGTCGCTGCCATGACTGAAAGAACAGACTGATGCGGAAAGGGATCATTTAGGGTTAAGGACAGCAGAAATTACAGGCTGAACCAGCCACGATTTGTTATTCCGCTTGACAGACAGAGAGATGAATAAATAACACCCTGTTTAAAAGTTCATTTTTAATAGGACTTCATAGACCAGGGAAAGGAAGGGGGGCCTGACATTTTGGATAAATAACGGAAGTCTAATTACAGTGGCAGCCAGATGAAGCTCACTCCGAACCTGAATACAGAATTACTTACAACACGACAGCAACACACTTTGTGTTGAGATACTGTAAGCTTTATTCTTCTAATAATAAAAAAAGATAATTCCATATGAACTGCCACATGATTTTTTTTTTTTTTTAAATTCATGATTCATGATGTACTAACGTTAGATGATGGGTTTAATATGAGTACTGTAGTTGGGGGAATGTATCGATATTGAAATAAATTAATTACCTACCAATAACCTGTTCTTATCCTGGATATACTGTATCATTTATCATTAGCCTTGTAGTACTGTAAAACTGGCAGCGCAATGCAGTAATTAATCAAGTGTATTGAATTCTTTGTTAGAAATTCTGGCAACAAATTGGACCTCCAATTGGGCTTTGGAAAACTGTTAATGTCTGGATGAGTTGCATTCCTATAGATAATTCTGTAGTCCAACACTTTGGCTTGGCCAACGTTCCTGTAGCGGAACACCACTTTCCAAAGGCAAAGTCGAGCTTAGAAACTCACTCACACCATGTGTAAATTGCGCAGCCAAATCAGTTTAGGACTTTCCTGGCATAAGCTGTGCAGGGGAACTAAATTGTCAAAAGGAAGATGGTCATGACAGAAACAAACACTGCTTACAGCACTTGTGCTGAAAGCCAGCCAAAGAGATTAGGAACAGGCTTTAGAAAAGACTTCACAAGGACTTTCGCTTCAAGATTAAGAGCAATTTGTGGAAGTGCCACGAATCCTCACCAAGCAGCAGCAGAATGCACCATTGCTAAACTCCTGAATTGAAACCAATGGTTACAAGCTCACGTCAGTATTCTATACATTATACATTTTATAAAATAATATATTTTTAATGGTAAAGCCGGTTGAGATTGCAAATTCAAATCGATTCTGTCTATTGAATTATTAAACCGGGATAACGTAGACTGGCAGTTCAATGCTCATGTCTTGGTATTCTGAAACAAGGAGTGTTTTACTTGAGTCAGACTAAATCATGGTACAAAGTATATTACCCACAAATGGCCATGCAGATATATGTGAATATATCCCATACACTCCTGCCGTAGATATTTATAATAGCAAAGCATGCACACCATTGATTGCCCTTGTAGAACCCACCGATGTAGTTTTAATGCTAGTTTGGGAAACTAAAAAGAGTTTTCACTGCAGACCTTCCTCAGTAACTGGTTGCGTATATAGGACGCCTTTACTCAATCTATACTCTTACAATAATGCTGGATATATGGGCCAGAAATTAATTTGATGCTCATCCCTTCTGAATATTGGTCTATAATAGCTATATGTTGGTCTATAATAGCAATTTGTTGGTTTATAATAGCATTAACCCCTCCAAAGCATTTCTTTCCCACTGGCTAATGCCCTTTCTGTCGCTCAACTTCCTTCTGAGTCACTGACTAACAGAACCCAGTGGGGGACTCAGCTGATACCTATTTGTTTTCTCAGTTTAAGTCTAACCCTCACTGTATTACAGAACGACTTGACTCTGCTTGGCTTCAGATGTGACTGGGGTTTATATTACAGCATTTCAGTAATGTGATGTGCACCTGGCTCCCATATGTAGTGTTCCTGGGGCACCCCATTGCTGTGTGCAGGATTTTACAGACACAGGGTTGATGGTTGCCAGTAACTCACCAATAGCCCCCTACCCCCAGCCTTCCATAACATTTAGTAAAGTATACGAGATCCATGGAAGTACTTGCCGCAGTGCATCTGGAGCTTGCAGACCTGCATTCCCAGCAATAGAAATGCAATGATTGCTATAACCTGTCAGATTGCTTGCAGTGCAAGGGAAAGTTCCACTAACCTTAGCTAATGCACCGTTACTGCCACTGGCTGACGAACAAGACGGGAGGTTAATATTTAATGCTATCAGGGAGTGAAGGACGCTCATTTTGAAAGTCCATTAAAGATTTAATGATACAGGGCTTGGACCAGAGAAAAGAGCCGTAACAGTTTCAATAGGGGGTGGGGTCACAGTGTTCAGACAGGAATGCACCAATCACATGTGATGAGTCTATCAAGGATTGATTTTGGAGGAATATGTGACCATTACTTAACGACTGCTGCATTAAAATTGCTTCTGGGAAAGTTGTTGAAAATGATGGCTCTTGTGTGAAGTATCAGTGGATTACAGAATACACACAGCTCTATAGAAGGGGTAGGCATCAGTTTGGGTCTGAGAGGGTGTTTTTAATATAAACCGCTCTTGAGTTTCATTGAGACCAGGACAAGAACAATCAATAGAAACCAATCCATGTGAGCTACTGTCTTGTGTTGTCTGCACCGAGAAGAATATAACTCGTTACAAGCTAGGGGCTATGTCATTAATAAGGGTTGTAAATGATAATGGTGCTGATATTGATCCTTGGGAAACACAGTTTGACTGGCAATGGCTGTGGTCTTTTAAATCAGCTGACCACCGCCGTGAAGCTGGTTTGATAAATACCCTTATACGACTAGACCACTGATTCAATCCGTGCTACAGCCTTGGTGCAATGCAGCCTTAGCTACAAAAAGAGCAGAGGAGTTTCTGTACCTGCCACTAATGACCAGAAATATGAAGTATTATATTAGGTCATTAACATTCAATCAAGTACTATTTTAATACCAGGAGATTGCCCAGCTCAATGTTACTACAATGAAGTTCATTCCCCAAACATTTAAAAATGCACTTTGTGACTTTCCTATAAAAAAAGGTAATTGAATCTTGACTCAAACCTCTCTTTGAGCAATTATTCTTCAGCTGGTTCGAGTGGCTGCTGCTTGGTAGAACAACATGCACTTGACATAGCAGCGGGATTGTACAGTGACCCTGCTGTAATAGCATGGGACTGCCCAATGGTTACCAGTGTATAGGCTTGTGTTCATATTGCAATACTATAATGCAAAAGTGACACCACCAGTGGCTTTGTCAGTTGGTAAGAATACAGATATACACATCCCAGTGGAAATAAAATAGCCATTCAAAGTCGGCTGCAGATTGAGTTGCCATGGTGACAGCTGTGAGAGGCATCGGAATTCATATTCAAATAATCTTTTATTAAAAGGCCACTTCTTCCTTTCCGCTGTCAGGTTTTATCACATTTGGCATTGTATCAGACACAAATATGAATCGGCTTCTGATTTGTGGGGTAAGACACTGTACTTGTGTGAGGGTGTACAAGGGAAATTCACCAACAGAACATGTGCACAAGAAGTAGGAATGTACTGCAAAATTACATGGTAGACGCATAGCAAAGTGTAGTAAAGCACAATCAAATCATCGTAAAGCACAGGAACAATTTAACAATCTAATATTTTTAGGGTTAGAAAGAGGTAGGGAAAGTGTAAGAAAAAAGGTTTAGTTTTAGTTCAGTAAAAAGCTGTATCCACCTATACTGAAAGCTCATATGTTTTGTAAATATGACAGCGTGCATTTTTTATTAAAAGACATATATTTGCAAATTTAGATTTAGATGGAATAGATTTTATATAGCATACCGTATTACAAAAAACATTGCTTATTTTGTAGTATTTCAAAAATATTTTACCTTACATGGATAAAGAAATATACAGGGAACATCCCTCTAGTTTTCTGGTTTGAATTTCGCTCTGAATCCCCCGTCATCCTGACCAATACCCTCACAAACCCCCTTTAAGCCCCATCCTCTCCCGGTCCCTGCACAGTCAGTCTTGCCTGTCGCAGGTTCCCTGTAACCACCCCACCCAAGCCCTTGTGAAAAGGCAGATAAATTATGCAGGAGGGGAAGATAGAGCATGGTGCTAAAAAGCACTTTTAAAGCCAGTATATTCAAAGACTAATTTCAGCTGAAGGTATGTGACAACGCTTGCCTCTTTCTCTCTCACTCTTGTGAACCAGGAGGCCACTATCTGTGCTGTTAAAATAGCTACATCAGATTGCGTTGGTTTTACACTTTCAGATTTTTTTTTCTTTTCATAGTCTGTTTTTAGCTTGTACACTTACACTTGCACGAAGATATGCCAGATTTGCTTTATTTATTATTATTTATTTTTTAATTCAGTGTCTGATTTTCTTCCCAATTTAGAATGCACAATTATTTTTATTCCCCTCACCGCAGCAATTCCCCACATAGCCCTGGGGAACCGATCCCACAACCAAGCCAGCTTCCTCTTCTACACCCAGGAACTCGATAAACTGTCCAATGCAGCTTCTTGCATACCAGGACCACCATTCATTTAAAATCCATTGGGTTGGCATTGCTGGTTTCTTCTGTGTAATACACTGCAGGTATCCCAGCTGTGATTGATCTCTTTTGGAAGAGATGGGGTCACCACTCCGCTTTTTTAAACATTTATAATGTATAGCTCCCTATTATTCTCTTGGACACTGGAAAGCTTCACATTAGGATCTATCTGACAGGGAAATAATTATATTGGTTCCAGTTAGTAAATTTAATTTTGCTTGCGTAAAGCAATGTTTGCCTCCAGGATCTGAAACTGGAATTCAGTGGTTTGATGCTGGCTTGCTGCTTGAGATGGTCTGTATCTCCGCACAGCAGTACATTTTAGCAATAATCTGTATGCTAGCTCAAATTGCCATATTTAGTGCATTACATTTACTGAATTGCAGGGTTATACACCATAGGTAGTAAACAGTGTGTGAATTCCTCAAAAGGTGATTGTCTGATCTATTGTCTATTGATGTACAGGGTTTCTTAATAGTTAGCCATCACTGTGCAATTATGGTTTCCTATAAGTAAGCCATAATTATTAATATTGATTGTCTCTGTATTTCTTTCAGGTGTCTTTAAACAAACTGGAATGAATTCAGATTATTTTCGTGTAGGGGTGCGGCCGCCCTTATTAACATGCCTGCTTTATTAACGATGCCTGCTTTATGGAGCGCCATGTAGCTTGAATTAATTAATCTAGCTCTTTTCATTCCACCTATCTTTCAGTCAGACCCCATTACTCACTGCACACACACACAGAGCCACACGTTACTGTGACTGACTTCAGTTCCCTGCAATAATAATCATGAATACCAGGTTGGTGTATAAGCAGAGTGCCTTACTGCCTGGGGCCACTTTACTACAATGTATTCTTTACATCAGTCCCAGCTAGGAAATCATTGTAATTCATAGAGTCGAGCAAGACATTCCCAAGTAATAGAATTATTAACAGAGACGACAAATAGAGCAGTGATGGAATGGGCTCGCAGTCCGGAGTCAACAGGTTTTTCTTGGGAAAGGTGGAACTGTTCACAAGGACCTGTGCATGCTGTGGAATTGAAATGTGTCAGAGTATGCGTAGCATGCGTGTAAATTCATATTTACTAGCTGACTACCAACCTTTTTAGGGAGACTTCAAAATCGTCAAAACCAAATCAAAATTAGTGGATATTAACTACGCAGTGGATATTAACTTTTGTTACATTATTTAATGCATGTACTCAATGCATTATATTATTCATGGAAATGACTATTAAATGCGTAAATGTATGGTACCTACCTACAGTGTGTGAGTTTTGGGAATGTTGTCCCTTTGTCTTATATATAACAGGAGCATGCTTGCCAACGTTTGGAAACTGTTCAGCGGGACACCCGCACACATACACGCAAACACTCATTATCATATGTAATAGACCCCCCCCCTTGAGATTATATATATATATATATATATATATATATATATATGTATATATATATATGAGATTATAAATGCTAGAAGTGAGTGCATTTACAGTTGTTTCTTACTACCAGGGACATTTGGTATACTAGCAAATATTGATGAGTTCCTTCACAAGGAGACTGTATAAAACAGGGAGAGACAATTTGCAGAAGTACTAAATTCTAAAATCGAGAAACCACATAGGAGAACCATCTTGCCAGCGATGTAGATACTTAACAGACACACAGGGCTATTTTAAGCTCTCTTATTACAGTTAGGGCACTCCAGAAGCACCACATGTAATTCTGTAACATTTTCATGAGTTACATGAGACAATTAAAAAAATCTACAATTTACTATCACATGTGTTTACTACTACATATAATGCCACTTTGTAATTAAATCCTCATTTAGAACATACTATATAGCCGTTCATAACAGTATTGCTAAATGGTAATGGCTATTGTAAATGACAGCACAGGTTTCATGTTTACTGTTGCCGGATTGGATTGGATTGGATGGCGATCAAGTACGTTGTTTTAATGTCCTTGCAGTCATTTAGGACATCTCAGCAGACCTATGCTCTAAACTTTCTGGTTAAATAAAAGTATTGCTTGCAATGCAGCCAAAAAACTATACAGAAAGACTCACTGTTGATAAGGTTGCTACTTCAAAAGACTGAGCCGGGGCTGATGTGTGTGATCTGAACCTGAGGACTGTACTGCACAAGCAATTTCCTTTATTCCTCATACTGAAACAACACCAGCAAAAGAGCTGGAGGGCTTAAAGAGACAATCTTACATAAAGCACCATTATTTACGCATTAAACAGATTGCATGAAAAGAGCAATTAACATAGTCTTGGAATGGTAAACCACAAGCTTGCTGCATAATTTAGTCGTCCTTTTCTTTAATGGCCTTTCAGTTCAGTTTCAGTGTTAGATTTCGCTGGCAAGGATCTAAGACGGCCTTTTCCACTTGTTTTTTTTTTTCTCCTGATAGATTCAGTAGCTAATTACAAGAAGTGTTTGGTGGTTCACCCTTTTATTTTTGTTGAAAATCAGTTAATTATGTACTAGAGTTATAATGAGCAAGTCACTTCCACTGTGGTAAGTAACAGAATGGTGTTTATAGATGTTATATGACAAGTCTGAAGAAACATAACGACAAATATAAGTCCACAGTGACAGACCCGTTTTCCCTGAATGACTCTTAAACCAAATTTCATACCCTTGAATGTATTCAAATAACAGTTCCCCTTAGCCTGTGCAACACCAGACTTTTCTGGAACCTTATGAAGCAATATGTTGTAGGTGACCATTGTTATCAACCATTGCTAGCACCTAGACATTTTTTGGAAATCAGCCCCTTTTTTTGGAAAGTAGTCCTGTTTTTGGAATCGATAGCCCTTTTTTTGGAAATTAGCCACGTTTTTTAAATGGATATTGATTTGAGCAACTCGCTGAAAAGTGCTTGAAAGCTTCCCCCTACAACAGCTGCTTGCCAGAAAAAGAGTTACATGAACTTTACAATTTTCACCTACTTAAATCAATTCTCCTCCACTCAACTTTTGGTAATCATATAGAAGCACGGGTACATTATTCTTCAATATAAGCATCATTAGTTCCACATGAGCTAGTGCTGAATAATGCAGGAGCTGCTAAAGAGTTCCTGGGCTATTTTGATAACCACACACCTGCCCCCACTTAAATTCATCATGAATGAACAAAACGGAGAGGAAGTAACCTGATTCATGAATATAAACACTAAGGGCCTCATTTATTAAGGCCGGTAATTTGGCCAGAATTGAAAATTGTGAAGATTGTGCATGGTATTTCCCAAAGTGTCACGCCCTATTTACTAACTAATTAGAAACAAAAATACTGGTCAGAAAAATTCTAATTAGCATACAAATTGTTGGATGGCAACAGGTCTGAAGTTCTGCACCATATTTATTCTATTGACAACAAGTGAAGGAGTTACTTACTGGTGGCAGCAGGGTTAAAAATATGAGACAGAGATAAAAGAAAATAAGCTGAAATAATTTAGTTTCAATTTAAAATAATATTTTATTATCAATGTGAAACCTACAATGCATCAGAATGGTTTGTTTTGTACTGGATTATATGTAGGATAGACTTACAAAAAGCTTGCTAGGTATTCATTGGATTTTACTACTGTACTGTTTAAGCGTATGTACATATCTATATTTTTACATAATGTAATGTGTACAAACACATTAATGTTATTTTAATATGCTGTTATATTTATTAGGCTATTAATATTATTTTGTTGTTTTACTAAACAAACTTAAATCGATTGAAAACATGCAAATACATACAGTATATAGTACTTTAATTAATGTCGAAATAAATATATATATATACAAATATATGAATAACAAACTAACTAAAATACAGACAAAAGAGCTTGGGGTCAGTGAATGTAATGTAGAAACAATTAAAAACCATTATAAATAGGTACCAGAATTTGTACCCAATTCAACTGTTTGACACAATGTTAGAGGATTCATCAAGATTCGAAGCCAGAAAGAACCTACAGAAAAATGTACATTGTAACACATTTGGACATGTTATATTGTCATTGGCAGCAGTGTGGAGTAGTGGTTAGGGCTCTGGACTCTTGACCGGAGGGTCGTGGGTTCAATCCCCAGTGGGGGCCACTGCTGCTGTACCCTTGAGCAAGGTACTTTACCTAGATTGTTCCAGTAAAAACCCAACTGCATAAATGGGTGATTGTATGTAAAAATAATGTGATATCTTGTAAGTCGCCCTGGATAAGGGTGTCTGCTAAGAAATAAATAATAATAATTTAGAATGTAGTAAAATATGTGATTTTAACTAGCACGCTCGCTGGCAGACGATTGTTATCCAAGCATTATTACTGTAATTTGTGGTACTCGTTTTTAAATTATATTTTATAACCATTGTATTTCACTTTAATAGTTTCCTACTGAATTAATATCATTTTAATATCTACACGTCCATTTTAAGCTTCTGTTTAATCCGTCTATGCATACTGTGCTTCTTTCACGAACAGCGATAATGAAACAATTATAGAAGAACAAATCTAACTGTCTGGTAATTTTCAATGAAGAGAAAACTAAACTTAAAGCTCAGCAAGGTCACAGCAATGTGGTGATTAATGCTGGGTTTGTCGATCACACAAAATGAAGAAATTCTCTTTCCTGGCACAGCGTTTCTGTGGCAAACAACTGCTGTGCTCAACTGGAGAGAAGAGTGTGACCAAGAGGTCCTTTACAGTGCATTTCCTTAGGGTATGGAAATGGGGGCAGGAGGCGAGGGAGAGCAAGGGGTGAAGAGCCTTTATTCAGGGCTGAAAATCCAGAGTCTTCCAGATTTTAAAGAAATGCAGTGATCAATAAAAACCATGTCAACATTCTGGTATAGCCGATCGCTGGGTATTCCATTACAAACCTACAACTTGATAAACCTCTTCCCTCCTATTATAGATTTTTAAATGATTTGCTATAGTGTCAAGGTCACTGTCATACATCAAGGTTACCAATGCAGAACCATCAAAGTTTGGTATAGTTCTGCTTAAAAATGAATAAGGTCTCTTCAATGGATTTAAAACAGCAAGGGATCCCGATCCTGGCATCATTTTAATCATTAAAGCTCTCCAGGTATTACTTTTAAAGACAGACACTAAAGAGACTGCCGTGCATGGTTAGAAATACGACTGTCATAAACTTGTCTGATTACAGTAGATTAACTGAATGGGCCACTGTGTATTTCTATTGGCTAGTGCAAGAAATACCTTTGTTGGTAACACTTTATATTAAGGTGCAGCTTATTAGCTTATTTATTTATTAGGCAGCATTACATTTAAACATCCCAAAGTACAATAGGTGGCTAAAAATGTCCCCTTTATAAAACTGTAATTCTGCGTATGGCTATTGCATGGTTATAATCCATCTATCATGGTTTATTAACACTCTATAACATAGTTATTAAGCATCTATTTATTTATAAAACCTGAATAAGCAGTTTGAACCTCATGGATAAATGGTAAAACTGATATTCTGTATATTCATTACACAGTTATTATCATAGTAAAACTAAATCTCAGGTAGTCAGTCAATATACACTTCATATGGTTTCATATATGTTCATCAAGTTAGGAGATACCGAACATAATAAAGAATTGCATTATAAAACATTTGCAATATTTGTTGCACTGCGCTTACTTTACCCTGATATTTAGTGTCTGCCATTTGCCACCCCTCTCTCTCTCTCTGTTTCTCATCTCTTGTAAAATATTAAATCACTTTTTTTGTGGTGCTCTGGAGGTTTCTGAAATCTAACATTCACTGGTATTGTCAGCTTATTCAATTTGTGCAAGTCAGTATAAATGGTTCTTTCTAACTATATTTCTCCTGTGGAATATATTTAGGATAAATGCTAGTAAAATAAATTATAGCACATCAAAAATAACGCTACCAAGGTAGAAGATGCTGCGGTTTCCTGGCAACAGATCACTTAATGTGCTATAGGTCAAGATGCAATCAGGCTGTGTGAGGCCGGGAACCAGCCAAGATTGACCTGAAATCGGATCTTACCTATGAGTTTTATTTTGTGGGTTGTACAATGACTGTCGCGGGTCTGCAGGTTTTAATGTCAATTTGCGGGTCACTAGGGTTGTCTGAAACAAGACTGAGGCAAAGACCAGGGTCCAATTCACTGGGGAAAGCAACTACTTATAGGTGTACTTTACATCATCTACATTATCAGAATACATACGATGAGGTGATACCTTGTCAGGTGTGTTTTCAACCATTCTGCATTGTATTTACAAGTTATGATCCTTTGCCAAGCTTAAAAATACCCCGGAGAAAAAGGTCCTTTTTCCAACGAAAAAGCAGGATTCTGAAGTTTGGTGGTTATTGAAATGATCACTAGGGGTGTCCAACTGTAATTTCTGTTCCCTGTGAATGGCAAACATCTATACGAAATCACATATTCAGAGGGGGACTGAAATTACAGTTGCACACGTCTGTTTTTATTTTCAGATCACAGAAATTCAGCATTTAGACGCAGTTGAAAAAAAAGAAGCATCTGGAATTCTTAATAAGCTTGGCATTGTAAATGAAAATCTAAACAGAAACAACAATAGAGATTAATAACATACCTAACAGGGTATAAACATGTAAGAAATTATATATTATGGAAATATAGACAAAGCATCCCCTTAAAGCCAGCCCATTCTTTCAGAAAAACAACAGGCATGAATTGCATATCGTGAATGCAGTGGGAGTATAGAGAGTCTATAGCCCACTGCTCCAACCAGGAGAGCTGACAAGACAAACACAGCCTGTTATACTCACTGCCACACACCACTCACTTAATTACTACATTCATCTGCTTTACAGTGCTCAACTGCATAAGAAAAGGGAGAAGAAAAACTATTGTACTGTAATTTACTCATGAGTAATTGCTATAGTCATCAACTCTATTATTATTGTTGTTGTTTTTTTTTCCCCTTTTGGTTAAAATTACAACTGCTCTGCTCTGTTCTTCCCTAGCGTTGTAGCTACCCACAGTGCAGTAATGCTAGTCATTTTAATTTAGTATATTTTAAAGGAGGCGTAATTGTCCTTCATGTTGATTCAGCCCCAGCTTAGTTTATTTATGCTCTGCCAGTGCTCATACAGAAAAGCATTTAGTTGCAGCAATATATCTGAAAAGATGTAGTAGATATGGAAGGACTAAAACTGTCAGTAATAGCAGCTGGTTGCAGCCTGCAGAATCATTGCTGTGAGGCTTGTGTGCTTGCATTGAAAGGTTGTAGTTTTTATGAACGGAATAACCTTTCCGAATTATCTTCAATGGAAAAGTAATGGGGAAATGGAGCCACGGTGGTACAAGCCAGTGGGAGTGGTAACATTTTAATATTGCTCCAATAGCTTACATTTGGTGAGAAAAAAAAGTCACGCTTTCTTTAATAGTTCCTCTCTAAGGCAAATTAGGGAAATGTGGATGTTATATGAGAGCGTGATAATGCAAATGGTTGTATCAATCAATCAATCAATATTTATTTTATATAGCGCCTTTCATAGTGGACCACCATCACAAAGTGAGTATAACAGCAAGCCACTACAAGCATTGCCATACAGTAACAAGAGTAGAAAGAGTTAAACAAGAAAACAGGTATGAATTTGCACAATGCTAAAGCTTAGGGAAAGATAGTCATGAAATCTCCAGTGTTGTGGCAATGAAAAAGTTATCTTAACAGTTTAGCATAATAAACTTCTAATAAGTCATACGCTTCTTTCTTTTACCTCAGTCAAGGCGAGCCGTATGTTCATTTTAGGCGTGCTTTGGCTCAGTCTTTTCAAACAAGCACATTTTTATCGCAATTAACATGTCCTTTAAAACAAACATTTTGACGCAGCTCTTCACAAGCTTTCTGCCAAGCAGAGCTCCTTTAAATACTGCTGTCAATTTCTTTTATGTTTTGGCACAGACAATAGAATCACATTAGCAGAAATTGTTTTCGTGTATTCCAACATGTAATGAGAATGAGATGTGAATGATTCACATTAAAAAGAAACTTTTCTCAATGCGTACAAACAGACTTGAATCAACCCCCAGTGCCGCTGCTGCCCAGCAGACAGTACAGTCAGATTGAATTGACTCAACAGAAATGAATCCCAGTGCATCAGTTAGTCAGGATTTACAGCAGCATGGTAAGGTTTATTTTGAACTGTGCTTTATAATGAGTTCCAGTGCCTGCATTGAGCATTTCATTAGTCTAATTAGAGGGCAGCATTGACACCCCCCTGCCTCAGGTATAATTTCTCAAGACCACCTGCCCCTTCTAATTCTCACAGCGCTATTCATTGGAAATGAACAATTGAACGGCCGGCTGTAACCCACATTTTTGTACAGAAAATGTCACATTTGCATTTTGTTTTTTTTCCATCCCAATTCTGTAAATGCACGTGTTGTTTTAGTGTCACTGCTGATCTGCCTTTTAGACCTCGACATTTACCATTGCTGATGGTCTGGGAACTGTTAACAGATCCATTATTCACAAATAAATCATGAGTCAATGCTGTACTCTGAGAATTCCACACTAAATGATACAAAACTCGGAGACAAACAACTTGATAGTGACCTTGAATGATATTTCTGTAAAGGTTCACAGGGAGCTTTGAACATATATTTTCTTAGCTTCACTCCACACTGTCCTGCTCTTAAAATCTCCTCAACTGGAACGACAATTGTTTCACCTTGTGGCTGGTGGAGAGCTCTAATTCGAATGATCAAAGGAGCAATCAATGGAATCAGATTGTGCAGCGCTAATGTTTATTATCCCGTGCAAAGCCTTGCTAAACCAGCAGCTGAGACTCACCGTCCTCGCGGGATTTCTGGATGAAGGCATCGACGCCGCTCTCTCCATAGTTGCCCTCAGACGCCACAGTGGAGACGTAGTTCCAACGCATCTCCTTGACGATGTCCACCATGGCCTGGGCCTGGTAGGTATCGGGCGGGACCACCCGAGAGAAGAAATCATAGCGCGTGTTGTCACTCAGCTCAGGGGCTGTCGACGCATAGCTCACCTGGGGGATCTGAGGAGCGCAAAGAGAAGGGAAAAAAACAACATGCTTCAGAAGAGCCTTTAAGTTTGACCGACTGTACTAGACTTCATCCAGATTTATAACTGAGTAGCTTGATTGCTTTTTACACTTCACTTGCTATTGCATGCTGTTTGCAACCATTCTGGTTCTCAGATCATTAAATCACCCATGTGGGGAAAGTAGAGTTACTGTGATCTTCCACTGTTATCAGATCATATCCCCTTTGCTCACTGTGGGACCTATGTACGAAGAGCAGGCAGATGCGGGTGCATATTTAATCTGAGCTGCGCATGTGCACTTCTCAAAAGTTGCAGGCTATGTATTAACTGCGGAGTGCTGAAAATTGCACCTGTGCATCTGAATGTGGGTCAAAGTATTTAAATGAAGTGAATGCGCCACGCATCAGAACAGTGTAGGCTCTGGATTTGGCTGAAGGGGGAATTGTGTGGCTGTTGCTTGAAATCCTGGCACCGTATCCAATACCCCTTGTACACACAAATGCCGCTACTGAGCCATCTCAGAGATGTTAAAAAAATAATTTAAACTACCCAGTCACACAGAATGAAAATGCGTAACCTATGCCGGTATAATACCGTCATAACCCTTTCACACAGGCAAAGGGATCATGACAGTCAACAGAGCGTTCTCGTGGCTAAGGAAACTTTCAACACCCTGTAACGCTAATGCATTATATTGCATACTGCGTATCATTTAAAACAACTATGAAGGTTTTGATAGGGACACTTTTAATATTTTAAACATTCAATTTACAACTATGTATTAATTTTCATTACCATTGTTAAACTATCTCTATTACTATACATCATAAATATCAGACAATGATAAAACGTGCAAAAAAAATTCTAGCTGTACATTCCTTGAACAAAACTGTTTGCTTTCCTCTCCCTGTAAGGAAGATATAGTCACTACAGTACTGTACACACAATCTGTTTCAGAAAATACATACATTCTGCCTGGACATTCTTTTTGCAAATGAGAACAATGCAGAATTAGCAAGAACCACTGAGCTCAATGGAACGCTGATTTTTTATAGTTCCATAGAGATTCTAGTAGTATGATCTTCTGCTTTATCTGGCTCTCTATCATATTGTACAGTTGTGTGTTAACTACTAACATTTATTGAAAAATGAAACTAATTATACAAAACAGGTGCAGTCGTCACTAGTGACTACTGGGCTGATTTTTTCTTTGTCACTGTCAAAAAACATTCAGAATTGTCAAGAGTGACAAGCGATGGTGAAAACACTGACCGCATTACAATAAAATATACAATTTATTTTTAATATAGCCCTTCATAAATGAATTAAGCCAAACAAATGCAGGCACTGAGTCAGGGACTTCACATTTTTTTTCTCCCAAAGGCATGTGTTTAAAACAAAATTAAATCTGTATATACAGTATATTATTGATGTATGCATTCTTGGTATAAAGAAGAAATCTCATTAAAGGCCATGGCATACGCCATTTTTATGTTACTGCCACATCTGCTCATGACAGAAATACTGTATGTCATGGCTTTTCATGACTGATCTCTGTCTGGAGAACGCGCTCACACAAGCACACCTTTTCATAGCCCCGTCACATCATTTACGCCAAGTCCAAAATGGCACAAAGTTAAGCATGTGCAAGTAATGGAGCGATTAGAGGCTCACTTTAGTACATATCATCATGCACAGGCGCATTTGGTCTGCATATGTAATCAGGAGCATCTCAGAGGTCAATGAGATGCTTATGACCTATCTGCATATTCCCTGGAGCATCTTGCTGCAGAGTCATAACATTGCCCTTATGATTGCACATGCACATTTTTCGAGATGCACTGGGCATTTCCCTTGCACGCGCAACTTAATGCAGGACTCTTAGTACATAGGCGCCTGTCTCTTACGTTTCCAATCTCTGCTATATTTTATAATGCATATATGTTTAAGTCTTGGCAGAGCAGCTTATCATACACATGAACAGTTACACATACAAAATTGTGCCAAAGATATCTTTTCACTTCGTAGTGTGTGAACCTCTATGTCAAAGTGTCTATGCTTCTCACATGTGGGGGACCAATTTAAGCAGAAATGAATGCTAAAAAACACCACGGTTTAAATCGGTGAAATTGCCAACCCAAATACAATTACGTTAATGAAAAAGTACTGTGAAATAAAATTCAGCAGATAAAGAAGTATTACCGTTTCTATGTTTATGCTCTCAGGAAGCAGGTCTGTAAAGCCATAGGCAGCAGAAAAGCTATCGTCAGATGGGACCACTCCGTTTTATTCCATAAAATGTAATCAGGTCAGACTCTCAAAGGAGACAGATTATCAATTCGTCCCATTGAGAGAAAATGACAGCTTTCAGAAAATCTGGTTAAGTCACGTATGAATTGGATGGAAAATCCAAATGTAACTACTGTACCATTTTTCATTGGTAGGGAAAACAATGGCTTGTATTTTTTATTAGTTTATAGGTGTCAAATCTGGGCCAGAGAGGCTTAGGGATCCCATTAAGAAATATATTTTTCCACAATTTCTAATGTTTTATTGATTCATGTAAAGAGCCATTCGGTGCTGGTCTGTAGAAATATTATATCTCTTTTTGTATTTTGTTGTATGGCTTCCAGTGCACACCAAAGGCAGGGCTCACAACCTTCACTAGTCTGTGCTAACTACTTTGTGAATGCAATGTAGAATTTATTAATCTATTAGAACATTAATGTACAAATTGTTGTATGAGTCCCTCAAATGAGGTCCAGGGGCTTGAGTGAAGGAGGCTGAAGCCTCACCTTTGAATCTATAGCAAGTCTCCAAAAGCACTGTGTTTGTTCCAGAGCTGAACATTTGAGTCGCAACAGGCAGACAGAAAGCTTTCCTGAGTCTATCGAGGCATCCCTGTAAAGAAGAAAGTATTTTATTGTTCTCCTATGTCTTGTATAGTTAGTGGTATGCTCTTGGAGTGCATATTATCTTGTATCACTGAATCCTAGCACAGCATGTGACAAGACTTGTGAACCAAACATAAGGAGTACCCAGAAACAAAACACCAGCCAAATTAAATTACTTGTAAATAATGAAACAAGAGATATGGGTCTCCTTTCGAAAGCCCTGGTTAAAATGTTTGGTACAGACTTGTTGTGTCATTTAAATACAGATTGCGCAGCGGAAGGATTCAGTAGAACATGAATAATGCAGAAGGCTATCTGGTGATGCTAGCATATATTTGCATGATGAAGTGTTATAATGTACCTCTTTTTAAAACACCCAATGAAATCTCAATATATTGGGCGGGGGGGGGGGGGGGGACAGAGTGATTTAGCATGTCCTAATCAAAAATAAAAAAACTGGGCAGCAGTGTGTTTCAGTAAACCTTAATATTATTATTTATTTAGCAGACGCCTTTATCTAAGGCGACTTACAGAGACTAGGGTGTGTGAACTATGCATCAGCTGCAGAGTCCCTTACAACAATGTCTCACCTGAAAGACAGAGCATAAGGAGATTAAGTGACTTGCTCAGGGTCACATAGTGAATCAGTGAGCAAGCCGGGATTTGAACCGGGGACCTCCTGGTTATAAGCCCTTTTCTTTAACCACCAGACCACACAGCCTCCTAATACAATAACACCTTTTGCTGCTGTGGATTTCACTTATCCTACATAGTTCACTGTTAGCCCAGTTTAGCTTGAGAGTTAGTTCTTACAGCTGGGGCACAGACTGGCCTATTGGGTATTGCCATCTTCATTGGCACTGCAAAATGCAAAGTGTATGTGGTATTAAATTATTTTGAGACACCAGTACTTTTTATTAGTGCAGGAGACATATTTTGCCTGCGTAAGATATTTGGAATTTATTGCATGCAGCGATAGGAATTCTAAACACTGTTGATACGCATTGCAGCTTAACAGATTATTTATGACATTTGGTAAAGTGTGCGTTCGGTAAGGTATAAAAATGTAGGCTCTTTGGGGCTCCCGAGAGGCGCATCCAGTAAAAGCACTCGCTAGAGTGCAGGATGCGCTCTATAGCCTGGACGTCGCGAGTTCGAGTCCAGGCTATTCCACAGCCGACCGTGGACGGGAGCTTCCAGGGGGCAGCGCTCAATTGGCCGAGCGTCGCCCGGGGGGAGGGAGGGTGTCCTCGGCTCACCGCGCACCAGCGACCCCTGTAGTCTGGCCGGGCGCCTGCGGGCTTGCCTGTAAGCTGCCCAGAGCTGCGTTGTCCTCCGACGCTGTAGCTCTGAGGCGGCTGCACGGTGAGTCTGCAGCATGTAAAGAAGCGGGCAGCTGACGGCACACGCTTCGGAGGACAGCGTGTGTTCATCTTCGCCCCTCCCGAGTGGTAGCGGTGAGCTGAGCCTAAAAAATAATTGGGCATTTCAAATTGGGGAGAAAATAATAAAAACTAATTGGCAATGACTAAATTATTAAAAAAAAAAAAAAAAAAAAAATGTAGTCTTTTTTATGGTAATGCTTTTTTTATTGGCAGGGGTTATATTTTAATTGCATGTGATACCTTTGCATTAAAACCCAGTCTGGATTATTCACAGTGGGTTAAGTACACCCTAAATAACTTAATCCCATAAATTATAGCAAACAATCACACCAACATCTTAAGAGCATATTGAAATGTAAAGTTTGTGTAAAACCTATAGGTTATGTTAATACCATATATGTAAGTTATATGGCAAATCCATTTGCAATATATTTCAGACTTTTTGTGTTTTTTACTTGCAGTAAGATACTATTTTTGTGTCAGAGATCCAACATAATTTGTTTTGTTTTAAAGAGTTTTTACAACCACTCACACTAAAGAGAGCCCCTGAATCAAAAGCCCCTTCTGTATTCAAACAAAGCCAGGCAGAAGCTACAGCCTTGTGTCACTGTGCACACTGTGACCTGTGAGGCAGGTGACCAGAGGCCATGCAGAAACATCGAAAGAAAAGGAAATCAATCATATGTTTTGATTCCAGGCAGCGAGTCGTGAACAAAGAGACGGCTCCTGTACAATGAAAAGACAAAGGTCGAACCCTACACACATCAGACCTTCCCACAATCACCACTTTGCATTGATCAGTATTGAAAATATAAGCTGCTGGGGCAGAACAGGAGCAAGAGAGTCAGGGGCTGGGGAGAAACTACAGTACCGACCATTAATATGGCTTCATCTTTCCAATAATATCATAGTACATTATAAAGGTGCATGAAAGATATAGCACTCTAAAAGATGGTTGTGAATTAGTAACACTAAGAATTCTTATACAGTAGCTTATATATTCCAGTTAGACAGATAACAATGGCCCCAGAGTCATCGTAAATGGCAATGGAATATTATGGGATTAGCAGCTATTTCTCTGGAGTTCGAGTGAATTTGCAGCAGATTTAAATCAAGCCATAGAAAAAATAGTGACTTGTTGGGAAGAAAATGTGGACAGGGTTTCGATTTTTTAGCCCATCATTAAAGCTTAGAATTGGAGGAGATGTAATTGCTATTGAACAACTTTGACAATCTAATGATTTATAACTAGGGCTTCTGGTTTTCGGGTTTTATTTTTGATCACATGATGTCCCTTTAAACATATTTTGAGCCGATTCGCTTTCTTAATCAAACACTAATTACCAAAGGAAAGTTGTTTCTTTTTAACCTCGTGCATTGATCTCCCCTGATTCTCTTTGAACCTGCATTTCATTCTGGCTCTAATCGCCGAATTAATCTTATTAATTTCCACTGCGTTAGTTTCTAGTAGTGCATCGCTAATTTAAAGAATCTGGCATTCAGTTAAGGCTTAACAACTATTAATTAAGGTTTAAAGGGAGGGAGAGAGATGGAAAATAAAAAATGAAAACTAGAAGCCCTATTTATAACCCAGTTTGCTATTTTTAACTGTTGTGTGCTTGCAGCGTGCTCACTGGAGCTCCAGGCACCAGCTGGACATTAATTGCACACCTCAAGGGTATTATCTTAATTAATATTGAATTTAGTTTAATATCACATGAACTGCAAAGATGAAATGCAGTTCAGAAAGACCCTGAAATTGCAGAGGTTCGATATGGCAAATGCACAACGCCGTACTGAAATTATTGATTACATTTTCACAATTTGTTATACCGAATGGTTATATGTCAGACAAATCTCAATAGTGGAGAAACACAGCTCATTCAGAATGAGCTCAAACATCATAAAAAAGGCAAGACGTGTTTAGCTTTCTTAGACAGTTAATGCAACAAAACCCATGGAGGTCCTAGAATCGTCATTTGGTGCTTCCACCTGTCAAGTTTCATTCCTGTATGGCTTTTCCACAGCAGCATAGCAAGGTAGCCTTGTACCGTGCGAATTTAAATCATACTTCAATGATAACACTAAATGCAAAATTGATGGCCACTTCTCCGTGTTAACTAGGGAGTGGGGGGATCGCCTCCGTCCCCAAGCTACACATTTATTATTCATTTATTTAAGTCTTTCGCTCACAGGGAGGACGCTCTAGATATATACAGTATGAGACAGTGTCTTGTTTTCAAGGAGGTCCCCGGAGGACAACAGCATTCAAACTGTCACAACAAATTAATTTAATACAGAAACATTAGTTAAGACCCTTTTAAATGTTTACAGAGATATACCGTGGTAAAATTACTGTGCATTGTGGCAGACATTGGATAGGCCAGAGAACCATTGTACACCATTTTGCCCCTTTAAAGGAGAGGCAGTTTCAGCACTACCGTAATGTTTGTAAATAACCCTTGCACGGGAATGTCAGTCTCAGTTAAAAAAAAACAAAATACCAGACCTTTTTCCAAAGCCGCCAGAAGCAAATAACATGGGAGACTTCTTCACTTTCAGAAACTCCGATTTCCAGTTCCAATCAGACTCTGTTCACATAAACCCACTTTCCACAATATGTCCTCCTTCCACCCTGAGTTAAATGGAAGCTTGTGCCTTAATTACCAGCAATGGAAACAAACAAAACATAACCCAGAATTCCTCTCCGATGTCTGGCAAGTCTAATGTGGCTGCAGATACCATTGTGAATACCGCATTCCAGAGTTATAAAAAACAAGCGGGAGTTAACACAGTTTTGCAGTTTATAATTAACCTCAGTAATTCTCTCCTCTGTATTTCGTCCCAATTGCATACAAAAAGCTCCTACACATGGTCCAAAGCTGGTAATTGCGCTATAATTACAGAATGGCAAAACTGTATTTTTTTTACAGCAGTTACAGATAGTAAAACACGTTGGGCTATGTTTTTAAAGAGTTTACTGTTGCCTTTTAACTGCTCATTTTGTGAAAGGAGAAATACACCTACTTTACAATACTGGTATCAAACATGTGATTGACTGTCTCGTAGAGTATGCGCATCACTGTAGAACTTTCATCTTTCAAATAAGGACTGGAGTAAACACTTTGTCCCGTTCAGTTTAGATGATTGAAGAATTGCAAATATACCTAGTAAAGAAATCTCCAGAAGAAGATCTGATTTGGGTATGAAATCATTAAATATCCAAGACCACACTGATTTTGAGAGTAGTGAAGGTATGGGATGTGTTATCTAGTCATGCTGTTGATGCTGAATCATTGGGAATTCTTTAAGACCTGAATTGATCATGTTTTAAGTTCAATCTACTACTAGGAAGACTTGGCAAATCAATCCAATCCAGCTCTGGTAATGCCAATCTAAGATCCCCGAAGCACATGCTTCCCAGATGCATGCTGAACATGACTCTTAAATTTAAGAGAATGTGTACTTCTCATCCAGAAATAAATGCATCAGATGTACTGCATAATGCAACTGAAGACGATCTTGCAAATAATTCCTACAGGTAGAAATAATGAATGTGACTTCCAGATGTCTTCCATGGACCAAACAGAAGATTTGTGCAGTACGCAACAGTAAAAGTGCAGTGAAGTGTAGTGGAATTAAGCACAGACCAGCATCATAAAGCACCAGAGGCTTGGGGAAGCGTTATGAAGCATGGTAATTATGAAACCATGTTAAAAAGTGTGGTCAATTCAGAACTAGCATTAAACTTTCATAGGAATTGTCCATGTTACAGCATAACTATTAGAGAGAAGTGAATTGTGAATTTGTCAAAAGGTAAAAGTGTTCCATGGCAAGATGTAATTACAAAAATAACTGAGGTTAGCTTGAAAATACCATAAAACTGTTACTCCCTGGTAATAATCTTGAACACCTTTAATAATGATATTTACTAATATACAGTCTGTGAAATAACCAGGTCCCCAGTGCTGTGGCAGACCAGTGCTGTCTAATCAGGCTGATGGAAGAGAAAGAGAGAGAGAGAGAGAGAGAGAGAGAGAGAGAGAGAGAGAGAGAGAGAGAGAGAGAGAGAGAGAGAGAGAGAGAGAGAGATACCTGGGGTTCCACTGAGAGATCAGCCAGGGCTTGCTGATGAGACCCAGTGGTTCAGAAAATTAAAAAGAAAAGAACTCAGTTGACGGTAAAACAAAGCTTCCTCTCTGCTGCTGTCACTCCGTTTCACTCCATGCTGGTCGTGAATTCAGGAGAAACAGAGAAGCTGCCAAAACAGACATGGGAGACTATGCATCTCTGCCCCCAAACGCTGCACAGACTTTAGCTTAATAAGAATGCTGTATGTGTTGCTCCTGTACTCTGATCGATAGAAAAAACAACTACTTCAACTGTCTGTCGGGACAGAAAACAAACCTTCTATCAAAATGCATCCCTTGATTATTTGCTACCACTCGAACCAAGGTTTTTAACCACACTTCCACCTTAGACCATTAATTACATCCATCTTCCCCTTGATGCTACAAAACTAGGCAAATTACTATATGCAATTCATAGTGATTTGGCCAAAATCCTTACATTTTCTAGTCATTTGGGTAAATGCCTGGCTTGACAGAACAACCATACAGAAGATATAATAGGTATAAAGTTGTCAATGGAGGCTTTTAGAGAATTATTTCATAGGTTTGATATATTGTAAATGGAAACAATAGGAAGCAAGGGTTCCTCGTGCACAATAATCAACTGCTGCGAAGCTCTAAAATGTTTCAGAAGATGTTTCTGTACAGTGAATAATCTCTGCAGCTCCATTATACAACACCGTTCTACTTTCTTTGTTTAAAAGGGTTCCCTTTTGATCATGAATGCAAATGTCTTCAGTCGTTGGCCCACGTTGAGCAGGGATGGGGGCATCTAATGGGAATATGAAAAGGCTACTGGTGGATGAGCGATGGTGCATCCCAGTATTATGCGGCTGAAATGACCCTTATAAAAAAAGAATTGGAAAATACCAGTGGGTTAGCATTGAAATACCAAAGAATAATCTTTAGCAAACCCCAGCATGTGTGATACCGTCAGTGTGTCGAATTTAAAAATGTGTACAATTCTAGCATTGGCTTATTATAATATTGCTGTTGCTCTTGTGTCCCTTACCATGCCATTGTAGAAAAGAACAGCAAAAAGGGGAACCATACCAATTAATCACTAGTGTGAAAACTGAACGGTAAACAACAAAAGAGAGAAGGAATTAGTATTGCTCAACACCAGAAGCCACACACAGTGCAGCGGTGGCCCTGAATATTGCATGAACCCACATTTGATGCTATGTCAGCATGGTTTAAAGTAACAGTAAAGAGAGATCCATGGTATC